>NW_004524608.1:1565260-1567080 GCF_000260255.1 Octodon degus | reverse complement strand
AGCCCACCAGGGGGCGGGGCTGGCTGGCATGTGGTGCTCTGGGATTGAACCGCGGTCCCTGTGCTTTATGCTTAGCTTAGCTTGTTCTAAGTAGGTGCTTTAGACCACTGAGCCATCTCACCAGCCCATACACTCATGATATTTAATGCTAGAGGTCTCCCCAAATCACTAAAAACAGATGTTTCCTAGACCCATCTGAGAACTAAGAACCCAAAGAGGGCCCAGTCTGAAATCTCAGGGCACCCTTACCTTGAGCCAACATTGTAGATGTTGTACTGTAAGGTCAGATCCCGCCCTTCCACGGCATATCTGTTCAACAGTGATTTGGAAGCCAAAAGCCTAGCTCCTTCCTCTGCTCGAGAGGCAGCTAGTAGAGCCAATGTCACAAATGCCAGCAGCATCATCTTTGGAGAACAAAGTGAGCAGTCAATCCAAGAAAGTAAGTCACCAAGTCCTCCTGCCAGCCTCCTCAGAAGTCCATCATCTTTGATTCTTCCAGAGCAGCTACCCCTTCCACAGACCAGTGGAAAAGCCACTGGTGCTAACCTTTCCCTAGTTCCTCCCACCAACCATCTCCACCCTCAGCCTGAAGACTGGTCCAGGCGCCCCAGCATTATCTACTGCCTTCTTTCTATCAGGAGCCCCAAGTGCCTCTCAATTGGTGGCTCATCTGAAAGAACACGGCGTGGCCAGAAGACGGCTAGCAAGGGATGCCGATCTCCAATCTGGCGATGCCGATCTCGGATCCGCTGCAGTCTCGACCCTGCCACCCACCCCGCCATTCCATCTCCAGGTGTCCCATTCATCTCGGTCCCCAAATCCCTTTCTGGGTCTTGGGGTCCCTCTCTGCTCTGCCCATCCTCCTGCCAAGGTTACACTTCACCCGCCGGCGCACCCTCCGCCCTTCCCGTGCTACCCTCCAGCGGCTGCGTGACGCGCAAACGCAAGCCTCGCACCTCACCCACTCGTGCCTGCTGCGTCCCGGACTCACCGCTTGTAGCCCCATTGCCTCTCTAGTGCCACCACGACCGGAAAAGAACGTCAGCAACCCGGAGGCCGGAAGTGAACTACAACCGGAAGTCCGGTCTTCTGCTCAATGCCTTGTGGAAGTCGTAGTTCGCGGCCAAGTCCCACTTTTCCCTTTGTAGTAGGCTCCGCCAGCCTGCAGGATGTGCGCGCTCCCAAGCCGCGCTTTCCTGCCGCATGCACGCTTTTATTTTGTCCTCTTCTGTGACTCTTGGAACTGGCTTTTCACTGCTGTGTGCGACCAGCACCTTATTAAGTGCTTTGGGAAACTAGTAAACCTATATAGATTTGGATTGTATGTCTAAAATGTTGAACTAGGACTAGAGAAAAGCTATTTCTACTAGGTAGGAGTCTTCCTGTTCTCAACGAAACCAACATTCATCAAGTTACCAAACTCTGAGCTTTATGTAGAAGCCCTTTGAAGTGAGGGGAAAAAAAAAATCATTTTTTCGCTCAATTCCCATTATAACTGCTTGGTCCCCTAATGCTGGTTTCACATTCACGGAGTCCTTAGAGCTGCTCCTGAGTTTTTCAGTCAGCTGCCAGAGACACTTCCCTGAACAGCATTTTGAACTGTAGACCTTAGGTTAAGAGAGTGGACTGAAAGTTAGAAAGTTGCTTATCTAACACCTTGGTTCCCAAATCTGTTAGTTAATTAGTTAATTAATTGTATTTTAGGGAAGGGTCTCCAGGGTGTTGAGGGTCTCACTACTAGATCTGACTCATAGTGATCCGCCTGTTTACAGCCTCTCAAGAGCTTGGATTAGGGCTGGGGAGATGGCTCAGTAGAATAA
>NW_004524608.1:1563254-1564385 GCF_000260255.1 Octodon degus | reverse complement strand
ATGTGGTGCTGGGGACTGAACCGCGGTCCCTGTGCTTTGCTTAGCTTAGCTTGTTCTAAGTAGGTGCTTTAGACCACTGAGCCATCTCACCAGCCCATATGCATCTATTGAGCACCTACTTTGTGCCTGATACTGCTCTAGGTACTTAGGAATACACCAATGAATAGGAGAGATAAGGTTTCGTTGGAGTGGGGAGGCTTACCATCTTGGGAACTAACACATCGTACCCATAGTTGAGTATCTGTCCTCTCCTTCACTACCACCAAAACTTGAGTTTCTCTGCTTCTTTGTTTGCTTGAGACAGGATTTTGCTATATAGTCTAGGCTGATCTTGAACACACTGTGCAGCCCTTGCTGGTCTTGAATTTGTGAGCCTCCTGCCTGAACCTCAGGAATTCCAAGCATGATGAGATTACAGGCACATACCACCATGTCCAGCTACCAGACCGGAGCTCCTTGAGGACAGGTTGTCCATTTTCATTGCTTAGAGTCATGCCTCAGCACATAGAAGGTGCTCAAACAATGAATAATAAATAACTTCTCTACACACAACCCCCAGTCTGCTCCTAGTTTATGTCTTTAAATGTGGCTTCTCTGAAATGTCCTATTAGCTGGGCATGGTGGCACACAGATATAATCCCAGCACTCGGGAGGCTGAATTAAGAGGAACTCTGAAACTTTGTGGTCAGCCTGGGCTACATAGAAAGTTCAAAGTCAGTCTGGAGCCAGGCCTGGTGACACATGCCTGTAATCCTAGCACTTGGAAAGCTGAGGTAGGAGAATCAATTGGAATTCCAGCCTGGACTATAAAGTAAGCTCAAGGGCTGGGAAGATAGCTCAGTGGCATAAGTGCCTGCCTGGCAAGCACAGGGTGATGAGTTCAATCCCCAGTACCCCAAAATAAAAATAAACTTTTCAGGGTGATTCAATGACTACCTGGTTGAAGCCTGATTTATCCTATCTGTTTAAAGTGAGTCAAGGGGCTGATGAGATGGCTCAGTGGTCTAAAGCACCCACTTAAAATAAGCTTAGCAAAAAAGCACAGAGACCGCTGTTCAATCCCCCAGCACCACATGCCAGCCAGCCCCGCCCCCTGGTGGGCTGAGCTGGCCACACACACACACACACACA
>NW_004524608.1:1561056-1562227 GCF_000260255.1 Octodon degus | reverse complement strand
GAGCTGGACACACACACACACACACACACACACACACACATAAATAAATAAAATTAAAAAAAATACTTAAAGAAAAACCTCTGTGGGCTACTGTTGTAAGCACTGTTGTGAGTTCCATGCTAGTTTCTGGGCAAATACACCAGCATAAGGCATTCTATGTAGTGCCTGATTTGGCAGTACATGTACTAAAATTAGAATGAGACAGAGAAGATTAGCATGGCCCCTGCACAAGGATGACACGTGAATTCATGAAGTGTTTCATATTTTTAAGTCATTCCATCTTTCACTCAGGATGGATGTGCAAAGTAACAGTTCACAGACCTCGGTGATGTGAGTACTGTTGCTCAGGTATGACAAGTTGCTAATATTCAGAAGGGACAGGTGATAATTCTTGCTTCTCATGATGCATGTTTCTGTATGTTAATGACTTGTTGGGTAGCTACTAAGGTACTAGAATTGATGAATGTGTACAGGGTCCTTTTGCAATAAAACTGGTTATAACTTAAAAAAAAAAAGACCTTCCATTTAGCCAAGCATGATGTTGTATCCCTGTAATACAAGCACTCTAGGAGGCTGAGGCAGCAGGATCAAAAGTTCAAGTCTGTCTGGGAAATTTAGAAAGACCCTGTCTCAAAAAATGAGGGGCTGGAGATGGAGTTCAGTGTAAAGGCCCTGGGTTCAATCTCCAGGACAACCAAAGGAAAAAAGAACGAAGATGTGCCACTTGATTTGGAAGAAGAGCTAAGATGTTGACAAAGATAGATTGTCTTGACACCATTCTAAGAAATCTTACCGAGTTTAGCTTGTGGTTTCCCAGACTGTTTTATTTTATCATTCTCTGAACTATGTTGTTGTTGTTTTTCTTGTGGAACTGAGGATTGAATTCAGGCCCTTGTGCTTGCCAGACAAGCACCTATTCTACTGAGCTATCTCCCTACCCCGTCTTTTTTTTTTTTTTTTTTTGGAACAGGGGACTGAACTCAGAGCCTTGCACTTACTAGGGAAGCATTTATTCCACTGAGCCATCTCCCCAGCCCCTGAACTGTCTTTTTGTTTTTTTAAAGTTTTATTTATGTGTGTGTGTGTGGCCAGCTCAGCCCACCAGGGGGCGGGGCTGGCTGGCATGTGGTGCTGGGGGATTGAACCACGGTCCCTGTGCTTTGTTAAACTT
>NW_004524608.1:1559732-1560461 GCF_000260255.1 Octodon degus | reverse complement strand
CCCTGCAGTATCTTTAAAAAAGCAATTAGTAGTAGCTGGGTGAGATGATATGTACCTGCAATCCCAGCACTTGCAGGGCTGAGGCAGGACTGCTGTGAGTTTGAGGCCAGCCTGGGCAACAGAGAGATTTCAAGGCCACATGCATACATAGCAACACTCTGTCTCAACATCCCTACCCCACCCCAGCAATTAGTACTGCCTCAGGAATAGTGCTGTGGGTGATATATGAGGACTTGAGATGTTTAGGAGGAGAATGACAGAGTTAAAGCAAAATGTGACACCTACATCCACCATAGTCGATGGGAGATAGTATCCATCAAAGTGACCTACGTCAAAGCAAGTCTGCATCACAAACTCCGGATTCCTACAGACTACTTTCTCTACAATGAGGAGTTTCATCTTTGATGCCCTGTCTGCAGTGTAGGTGCAGAAACCCCTTAGCTTCCAGGCTCCTCTCTGGGAGCTGTTTTCCTAGAGGAGTCAGTTAAGGTCACCTGCAGAGGGCCAAGCTTCTGGTGATCACCTCCTGCTGTCCTCAGGGTTGGGAGGGGAACCCAAAACAGGCAGCTAACGAGGACAACTTCAGTGGGTGTGTAGGGAACCGGGTGCCGCAAACAGAAGTGGGTATGACCCATGCAAGGCTAAGGTATCAGCTGTTGTCGATGACATCACAGCTGCCTGCTCCAGTTCGTGTGTGTGTGTGTGTGTGTGTGTGTGTGTGTGTGTGTG
>NW_004524608.1:1556223-1559058 GCF_000260255.1 Octodon degus | reverse complement strand
TATATTTCCCCCCCTCCCCCCTAGTACTGGGGATCACACTTGGGACCTTGTGCTTGCCAGACAGGGGCTTATGCCACTGAGCTATATCCCTGGTCCTATACATTTTATTTCATTTATTTTTTTGCAGTACCAGGGATTGAACTCAGGACCTTGGGTTTGCCAGACAGGCACTTATGCTGCCGAGCTATATCCCTGGCCCCATTTTGTTTTTAAGTTAGGGTCTTGGTAACTTAGTTCCAGGTGGTCTTGAACTCACCGTGTAGTCCAGGTTGGCCTGGAACTTGTGGCAATCCTCCTGCTTCCATATCCTAAGTGCTGGGACTAAAGCTACATGACACCACAACCAGTCCTCCCTACTCTGAAACCGTGTTACTATCCTCACTACTATGATCAATTATCTTCCAATCTTAAAGGTTTTGACTCCTGTAATAACCAAATCCAGCTTCAAGTTCCTCTAGGTCCTACCTTCTGCCCTGTAAAATGAAGATGTTGCCTTTAACCAGCCTCCACATCCTTAGAAAACAAACACCAACACACTCTCACAACAAAGATCACACCATTTATTTACAAAGGCCAGTGTGGGTGTTGGGGGAGGTCAGGAGGGAAAGGGCAGACATCTCTGGACTGCTTGGGACCCTTTCCCACTTTGGAACGGAATTCTGTTCCTCTTGCCTCTTCCGTATCATCAGCCAAGGGGTCCTCCATGCCCGGGAGATGGGGAGAAGGTGACATGAGCCTCCTCGGAGCCCAAACAGAGCAATGTCCAGTTCCAGATTAAAGGTGCCACTGCTGCCCTCCCCTCTCCTTCCTCAGAAAGAGCTCTGTGCCGGGGATATAGTTCAGTGGTCCAGCACTTGCCTAGCATGCGTGAAACCTTGGTTTCAATCCCCAGCACCACAAAAAACCCAAGCAAGCAAACAAACAAAAACACTTTCTGGCCTGGAAAGAAACAGTGAACAACCAAAAGACCAAGGACTCTGGAGTGAGAAATCCCTCTGCTATTCCCCGAAGTAGTGACAGGAAGGGGCAGCCTGACAGCTTCAGAAGGTCCCCACACTGCTTGTTGGTGACCCAGCACATAGAAGTTCAGGGAAACCTAGCTCTCCCGGATGTGCTACTGCTACACCTCCTACACGAGACTGGCCCTATGACCTACTTGTCTCTGGTGAAAGAGACTAGGTATCAGCAAATAATCCACCCTAACACACACACACACACACACACACACACACACACACACACACACACACAGAAACATGCCATCCCACTGCTGAGACAGATATCCACTCCCTTCTTTGAAGAAGTAGAAATGATTGTGCCAAGATACAGGTAGGCCCTGGGTTTATGGAAACGTGTGTGTGTGTGTGCGCGCGCGCGCGCGAACGTACGTATGTGCATGTGTGCATGCATGTGTCTGAGAAAGTGGAGCCAGTGTCACTGCTTGCTCAAACTGCCTAACTTTGAGGAGTCCCTTTCTTCACTTCTAATTTGGCCAGGATTTTATTTCTCCTCTACAGGCCTGGGCCTGAGTTCTGACTAAAAGGTCTCAGCACTTCCACATTCCAACTATCGATTCTCCAGCCAAGACTGCTGTTGCCCATTCTCTGCCTCCAAGCAATCCTAATCCCTCTTCATGCACACCAGTCTACGCTGAGCTGGGACCAGGTCTGTTGACTGCGATCTAAAGCACTAAGTTTCAGGCCCTCTTTACCCTTTCACCCCCGGCCCAGACAAGGAAACAGGCATCTCCCACTGCTCCCAGGAAGTCCTTACAGAGAATGTGAGAAAGTGGTGGATGAAATAACCAGAATAGAAGTTGAGGAGGAAAGACCAAAGCCTGGGTCACCTGTCCCTCACCTTCAGACATGACATTCTCGCCTGGTTGGGCTGGGGTGGGGGAGGGAAGGCAGAAGGAAGACAGTTACCAAACTCAGTGTAAGACAAGCTAAGCCCTAGTGGCATAGATGGAAGACTCTGTTCCAGTCAGACAACTGGGTCCTCCTTCGACCGCTGCAGTCCCACTGAGAAGTCTGGAAGACTTCAAAAAGTGACGGTGGCAGGGAAGTGGACAATCAATAGAACTGTAAACTGTCTGAAGGGCTCTGCTCAAGGAGGGCCAGGAAAGAAGACTCTGTCAAGAGACAGCAGTAAAACTGAAATTCTCTGACACAGCCACAGGGCTGGGACCCGTGCCTCTAAGATCACTCTGCTGTTTGGAGAGGACAAGCAAGAAAGCAGAGGGACAAGCTGCTGAGGGCAGGGGCTGACAGAGGCACCAAAGGCTGGCACTGAGTCAAAGGAGAGGCAGGAGGCAGGGGCCAAGGGATTAGGAGAGCTGGGAGCCCAGGAGTCTCTCGATAGCTGCATTGATGTCCCCTCCTGTAGCAATCAGGGCCTGCAGGTTGGCCTCACGATTGATGAATCCCATGGAGTTGAGCTGCTCCAGTTGCTGCTGAAATCTTACTTCTGGTGTCTGCACCTAGAGGGGACAGGAATTATGAAGTGGGCACGGGATACAACCTGGAGGAATTATCTGAACCTGAGGGTGTGTACGACCAGTTAAGAAGCTGGGTATGGCGGTGCACACCCAGGTCTCTAGGAAGCTGAGGCAGGAGGATTGAACATTCAATCCAGCCTGGGTAACTTAGTGAGACTGTATTGAATTACGACATAAGAAAAGGAAGGGCCAGTCAAATAGCTCAGTGGATTAAAGCACCTGCAAGCAGGCGCAGGGGCCAGGGATTTGATCCCCGGGACTGCCATGTCAGCCCCACCCCGGGGCATGCTGAGACAGCAACTGACACTGGGCATGGTGGCGTGTGCCTTTAATTGCAG
>NW_004524608.1:1553433-1555558 GCF_000260255.1 Octodon degus | reverse complement strand
GGTCCCTGTGCTTTGCTTAGCTTAGCTTGTTCTAAGTAGGTGCTTTAGACCACTGAGCCATCTCACCAGCCCCCTCAAATTCTTTTTTAAAAAAGAAAGAAATTTAATAAAGGGAATGGGGATATATATAGCTCAAAAAACCTTGGGTTCAATTCCCACTACTGGGGGGAAAATGATGAAAAGGGACAGAGCAAGCAGTAGACTCTAACATCCTCAGAATCAATCACTGGGGTGGGAAACAGTGAGCCGCAGGGAGGCCAGAGAGCCCATGTTCCAGGTCACCAAATAAGTATAGTAGGATGGGCGAGATAGCTCAGCGGACTAAGTGCCTGCTTTGGCAAGCGCAGGGACCAGGGTTTGATCCTCAGTCCTGCATGCCATGCCAGTCCCGCCAGACCCGCCCCGGGCACACTGAGCTGGCCACAGAGTCTAGGCCTGGTGGTGCAGGCCTGTAATCCCAGTGTTAGGGAGGTTGAAAACAGGAGGATCCCTACTAGTCTGGGCTGTGTAGTGAGACCCTGTACCAACAAATAAATTTAAGGGCTGGTCAGATAGCTCAGTGGATGAAAGTGCCTGCTTGGGCAGACTCAGGGACCAGGGTTCGATCCTTGGCATGACGCACTGGCCCCGCCCCCACTGTGCACTGAGATGGTGAATGAGACTGGGTGTGGGGGCGCACACCTATAATTCCAGTGCTTGGAAGGCTGAAAAACAGGAAGATTACTAAGAGTCTAATCTGTGTAGTGAGACCCTGTAGATCCTGTACTATAATACATTAAAAAATTAAAAATAAATTTAAAACCTATGGTAATAGTTAAGGTGGGTATGGAGTGAGGATGTAGCTTAGTGGTAGACAACTTGCCTAACGTGTAGGGCCTGGGATTCAATTTCTTTTTTTTTTTTTTTAGGGGGGTGGATTCAATTTCCACTTTCTGTAAAAAATAAAAAAGCAGAGGGCATCTTTCTTAAAAACTCAAAGTGTCAGGGCCAGGAGACAGCTCAGTGGACTAAGTGCCTACTTAGGCAAGTGCTGGGACCCGGTCTGATGCCTAGCACCACATGCCATGCCAGCCCTGCCCCCAGGCATGCTGAGCTGGCCATTAAGACTAGGCATGGTGGTGCACACAATCCCTGCACCAGGGAGGTGGAGACAGGAGCTCTTGTCTTAAAAAATCAAATGCTCTTTCATTAAATAAGATGCATGTTCATCAGTTGTGGCGTACACCACCACACCTGTAATCCCAGCACTTGGGAAGCTGCGGTAAATTTTTTTTTTTTTTTGGCAGAACCAGGGATTGAACTCAGCCCCTTGCGCTTGCTAGGGAAGCGCTTATTCCACTGAGCCATCTCCCCGGCCCCGGTAGATTTTTTAAATTAAGTTTATTGGTACATTTTAGGCATACATAATGATCACATTTATCATAGGGAATTTGTATCCATACATAATATATCTTGATTTTCCCATCCCCTTCAACTCCCTGGGTGAGGGTGAGAATTTCTGTGAGTTCAAGGCCAGCCTGGGTTACATACTGAGTTCAAGGCTAGATTGAACTACACAGTGAAACCTTGTCTGAAAAAAAAAAAAAAATAAATGTTTGGGCCAGGGAGATAGCTCAGCAGCATAAGCGCTTGCCTGGCAAGTGCACTGTCCCGAGTTTGATCCACAGTACTACAAAAAACAAAACAAAACAACATGTTCAACATACCTTCTCCTGATAGTTATCACATATAGTTATATTATAGACCAGAGAAGGATCCAAGGAAAGAAAAAAACCTGTTTAATAGTTTAACTGACCAAAAAACAATTATTGGGCCAAGGATATAGCTCAGCAGTCACAAGCACCTGCCTGGCAAGTGCAAAGTCCTAAGTTCAATTCCTGGTAACAAACAAACCAAAATAATTATTTACAAAACAGAAGGGTTTTCTTTTTTTCTTTTGCAGGACTGGGGATCGAACTCAGGACCCTGTGCTTGCCAGGCAAGTGCTTATTCTACTGAGCCATCTCCCTGGCCCCAGGGTTTCATTCTTGATACTCCTATAACCATTTCTTGGAAAAACATTTTTCTTTTTTAAATTTTTATTTATTTATTTGTGTGTGTGTGTATGTGTGGCCAGCTCAGCCCA
>NW_004524608.1:1546699-1553241 GCF_000260255.1 Octodon degus | reverse complement strand
GCTCAGCCCACCTGGGGGCAGGGCTGGCTGGCATGTGGTGCTGGGGGATTGAACCGCGGTCCTTGTGCTTTGTTATGCTTGTTCTAAGTAGGTGCTTTAGACCACTGAGCCATCTTACCAGCCCTGGAAAAGCATTTTTCCAGGGGATATTTGAGAAGTACTTTCTGAGATTGCAGACAAAAGACTCAGAGCTAGAAGGAGCTCGGTGACCACTGTCCACCAGCCACTGATAGGAGGCAAGAATGGTCCAGAGGAAGGACAGACTGATGTGGGGCTGCAAAGTGAGCCTGGCCGGAGGGCCCTGAGCTCCACCACTGCTCCCTGTTGTTTCTCCATACAGTCCAGACCCTGGAGACCACCTGGGCCAGCCCTCCCATTGCCTTGCATTGCACAGAGCTTGAAACACACACCTCTTTGTTCACAGAAGTCACAGAAAGGTTCACCCCTGCTCCTGGCCTTACTTTATGATCCAGGACATTAGTCACTTCACCTCCCAGACTCATCATTCTCACTCTCCAAGACAGACACTGCTTTAATTATTAAAAGAATCCTCTAGGCAGGGGAGATGGCTCAGTAGAATAAGTGCTTGCCTGGCAAGCGCAATGGCCTGAGTTCAATCCCTGGTTCCACCAAAAAAAAAAAAAAAAAGAAGAAGAATCCTCTGAAGGGCCTGGGGGCAGGCCTCAGTGGGAGAGGATGAGCTGAGCATGCACAAGGACTGGCTTCAATTCCTAGCACCACAAAAATAAAGTAAAAGTGATAATGACATGGTAAAGTGTAAATTCTTGAGCCAGAATGCTCTGGTTTGAATCTTGGTTCCATTATTTCCTAGACAAGTAACTGAGCAAGACATTTAAGTTCTCAGGGTCTCAGTTTTCCCTTTTCAGGGCACAAAGGCAATCACCCTAATGGTTTTCCTATAAAGAATAAGGGAGAAGGGGCTGGTGAGATGGCTCAGTGGTCTAAAGCACCTACTTAGAACAAGCTTAGCAAAGCACAGGGACTGCGGTTCAGTCCCCCAGCACCACATGCCGACCTGCCCCCTGGTGGGCTGAACTGGCCACACACACACACACACACACACAAATAAATAATTAAAAAAAAATTAAAAAGAATAAGGGAGAAGAGCTCTCATATGTAAAACACTTAGCACCTGGTAATCACCACAGCCATGAAAATGTCACTCATCAGTGACCTGTAACCTGCCCACGGCTAGCAGGTAGCCAGGTCTGGCTGACTGCTAAGCCTGCCTGCTGCCCCTACTCTACTGTTAGCCTTGACACTGTAAGAGGAATGTGGTTGTTCCAAGCACCAGCCCCTGTCACTTGCCCATGTACCTGTGAGTTTCCACTTCCAGCCAAAAGCTGGATCATCTGCTGCATGAGCTGCTGCTGCGCACTGGATGCTCCTGTGGGAGGAGATGTAGCTGGTGTGCTTGGCGAGGAGGTGGAGCCCTCAGCTGTAGACCCAGAGTTGCTGCCTGCTGAAGGTGCTGGAGTCCGGGGCATCCCAAAGGAGCCAAGACTGCAGACAGGAGACACCAAGAGATAAGAGATGGCACCCAAGAAGGAAATGAGAATATGACATCCAAAAATAAGAGCAAGGGGGGCTGGTGAGATGGCTCAGTGGTCTAAAGCACCTACTTAGAACAAGCTTAACAAAGCACAGGGACCACGGTTCGATCCCCCAGCACCACATGCCAGCCGGCCCCGCCCCCTGGTGGACTGAGCTGGCCACACACACACAAATAAATAAATAAATAAATGGACTGAGCTGGCCACACACACACAAATAAATAAATAAAAAAATAAATTAAAAAACAAAAATAAGAGCAAGGGCTAGTGGCATGGTGCCTGCTTGGCAAGTGTAAGGTCCCAAGTTTGAGTACCATTACAAAAAAAAAGAAAAAAAGGGAAGAGCCGACACTAGGGCTGTTCACAGAATGGCAGAAGGGGATGAAGTGCCAGAGCCATGCTGCCATCTGCTCTCTTACCTGGGTACCAGCCCAGGGGCCTCGGTCTGCAAGGTCTGTAGTCCCTGCTGGATCTGCAGTAATGCCTGCATGGCGCGGGGATTGGTGAGGATAGACAGTGATTCCGGGTTCTGCATCTGAGAAACAAACAGAAAAAGGTGACATGAGGTGGCAGGAAAAAGGAGGCAGCCTAAAGGCTGAGGTCAGAGCCAACTTTAATGTTTCCCACTAAGCCTTATGGTCCAGCTCTTGCCATCCACCCTCATCCTGCAGGCTTCTCCCTCACCTGCTGCAGGAAAACAGGGAGCTGCAGGCGGAGCTGCTCCTGCAGTTGGGGGTTCCCCGCGAAGAGTGGCACGTTCACCATCATCTGCCGGAGGAAAGGTAGCAGGAGGGGGCCGGGGCCTTCCCTCCCCAAGAATTCCCCTACAGTCTCAGAAACCTTGGCATCCCACCACTGTTAGAAATCTAGCCAGCATTTCCAAGGGTCTCAAAGATCCTAAAGATTGGTGTAGGACAGTGAGAGAGAACAGACTACAATCTGAGCAATGAACAGTCAGGAATCAGGCTTGTTTGGCCCAGGTCTAATGATGATGTGTGTGTGCTGGGGGGATTTAAACATTTTCAATGCTTACTGTGTGCTGTGCCATGTTCTAAACTTTTTTTGGTGTGTGTGTATGTGTGGTACTGGGGATTGAACCCAGAGCCTTATTCATGCAAAGTGACAGCTTTATCAATGAGCCACATCCCTAGCCCATGTTCTAAACATCTGATATGTATTAAGTCCTTTAATCCTCACAACTCAATGGGGCAGGAACTAATGCTAGTACCATTCTGTGGATGAAGAAACTGGTAAGTTAAATAATTTGCTCAGCTTACCCAGCTGGGAAGTGACAGAGCTCAGGATATGGGCCCAGGCAGTCTGGCTCCAGACTACTTGACCATAAGCATCTGCCCCCAACCCTGAGTTCCCTCCCCAGGAACACTTCCCTGGGCCGGCTGGATACCTGAGCAGCAAAGTCAGGGTTTTGGGCCAGCGTCTGCATCATGCTGCGCATGTACGGGGCCGAGATCACATTCTGCATGAGCTGGGGGTTCTCAGAGATCTGCTGCAGGAGCGCCTGCATTTCTGGGCTATTGAACATCCCTAGCACACAGGAGAAAACACACAAACAGGAGAGAAGGGTCCAGATGGAGACCAGACACCCCACCCAGTCTACCTTATCCCAGACACTAAGTCATTACACAGGTCTGAAATGGAGGTTAGATGGGTGCCCAGGGGCTGAAGCGTGGGCCCCAGGCTCCTAAGTTCTAGGTCAGCTTGCCTGGTTTTGACCTGGACCTTTCCCACTAATTCTAAGGGCAAGGCAGATAGAAATTGCTTTTCTTTTTAGGAACCAGGGATTGAACATTGAACTCAGGCCCTTGCACTTGGCAGGCAAGCACTTATTCTACTGAGCTATCTCTCCAGCCCAGATATTGCTTTTGATTTCTGTCTTTCTCGTCTGTTCCTGCTGGAAGCTCCAATTGTGTCTGAGTGGAAAAGGACTGGATGCCTGTTAGCTGTTTTCAAACTAAACTTAATAAGGGGTGGGGGAGATAGCTCAGTAGAATAAGGGCTTGCCTGGCAAGCACAAGGTCTTGATTTCAATCCCCAGTATAAAAAACAAAAACAAAACACAACATGGCTTAGCAGCAGAGACCCTTTCTTGAGTCAAATTTCACTTAGAAACCAAGTATGTCAGTGGTCTGGTTCATTTGTGCTGGGGCAGGAAGCCCTTTCTATTCAGTCTTTTCTCATCCTGAAGACCAGGACACCCAGGCCCTCAGAACTTGGGAACACAATTTTAAAACCAAGGATCAATTTCCAGTCCTTATTTTATAAATAAGGCAACTAAAACACACAGAGGGAAGGATCTCCTCCAGGGTACAGAGAAATCAGGGCATCTACCAAAGATTTCCCCAGGGCCATATGCAGTGCAGTCCACATAAGCTGCGCATTACAATAGGCTGTGAAGTGCACAACATGCAGTTCTGTACATGGCAACCGGGCACATCCCTTTCCTCCAGCCTCACATCTGCTTATTCCCAGGCCTGCCGTGATTCCTCTCCAATCACCCCACCTCCCAGTCTGATTCATTTACACCAAAAGTGCTCAAGGAAGTAGGAGTTGCTTAATTCATGAACCAACACTTAGGTCATTCCCAGGGACATAGGGACTCATGAACATGACCACCACCAAGTATCAGCCTTTGAAGGATGAGGCCACTACATACAACTTTTTGTGTGTGTGTGGAATCGGAGATTGAACTCAGGCCCTTGTGCTTGCCAGGGAAGTGCTTATTCCACTGAGCCATCTCCCCAGCCCGTGAGGCCACTACATACATAAGCTGCTGAGTCCCCTCTCATACTTTTTTTTTTTGTGGAACCAGGGGTTGAACTCAGACCCTTGCACTTGCCAGGCAAATGCTTATTCTACTGAGCTATCTCCCCAGTCCCCCCCACCTTTTTTTTTTTAGGCAAGGTCTCTCTCTGTAGTTCAGGCTGGCCTTGAACTCACTATGTAGCCTAGGCTGGCTTGGAACTGTTGGTCCTCATGCCTCACCTTCCTAAATGCCGGGATTATAGGTGTATGCCACTATGCTCTGCTTCCCTCTGTAGTTTTAATCTAGTCTCACTTGTTCTGGAGCAGTGTGAACCCCATTCAGTTCCAGGGCTGAGGGGGCTGCCCTGGTGACCCAACTAAGCTCCTTACACCCTAGGACATACCTGACCCCAGGCTAGCCGCATTGATCCCAAAGGGGTTCGAGACTGTCGGGTGCACCTGGCTGGTCCCCGATCCTCCGGTGCCCTCCCCACCGGACCCGGGGGCCTGGGAGGTGGGGGGCGAGGGGCTCCAGGGGTTAGGGAGGGGCTCTCGATTCTCAGTCCGCAGAGGCTGGGAGGACGAGCTGTCGGAGTTCCCGGTCAGGGAAGAGAAGGGATTGTTGCCAAACTGGGAGAAGCGAAAGGTTTTGGGTTAAGGAATGAAACAAATCTGGGATAAGGGCTAGGCCCTTCCTCTCTTCTTACCTAACAGCCTCCCCTACCCTGTGAAAGGCAGACAGATCTAAAACCTAGAACATCCACAATTCAGTTCTCTTCTCCCAAGGATAACTCCACCCTTACTAGGAGGATGTCTGATGCTAATGACTGGAAAAATAAATCCTTAGAAAATTGGTAATCTCCCCTCTCCTCTGAAGGCTCTAAAAGTTAGGTCTCTAATCTCTGTGGCCTACTGCACTTTACACAAGCTTTTCCTGTAGCTCTTCAGGGCCAGACAATGTTGGATTTACCTTTGTATCCTCAGCCACACTGCTAGTAGGCGCTCAATAAGTGCTGACTTGACAGGAGCAGCCTGGACCTGATTTTCTGACTTGACTCACATCTGCCTCCAGCTGTCCCTTTGCCAGCCACCTTGGTACAATCCTAACTCCCTGGAATCCCCTTCCTCACACCCAGATGCCTAGTCCACCATTTTCTGCCCATCCAGGCATACAATAGGACCTGCAGTGCAGCCTTCTCCCAGGTTCCTCCTTTGCTCTCTTTGGGTAGGCCCTGTCCCCAACCACCTCCTCACTGACTCCTCCAGGCCCACACCCTTTGATTCTCCCCCAGGAACCCCCAGGACAGGCTCCCCACTGTGTTCCTCAGCACTGCTCCAACTAGTTTATTGTACACAGCTCAGGGACAATACCGAGCTTCTTCCCTCTGATCCTTCAGCACCCCAAACAGGGCTCGGTCAGAGGAGTGTGCTAAGGGAAGGAGCCCCAGACCCCATCTCCCTCCCTCAGCCTTCCAAGGCCCTAGAACTGGGCAGCTTCCTCTGAGTTCTCAGGCTGTCCAGTAGGCAGAAGGTGGCCAGCAGATTTGGCCCTTCCGCACTGTGGGGCTTCCTATCCAGGCTTCTCCCGTTATGCACAGTGGGTCATGAGGACAGGGCTGACCAAAGCCCTCCCCAAATCTGAGCTGTGGCTCCTCTCCAGTTCAGATAACAGGGCTCACAGGCCAGGGTTCATGCTCACAAGCCTATGGTTTCATCTTTGTCTTTGCTTTAAATTTCCCGTTCTGATAGCCTTATTCCACCTAGTTCTGAATCTTGCTTTGCTCTTCTGGGTATATGCTAAGGACTATATCTCTTTTCTTTTCTTTTTTTTTTTTTCTTTTTTTGCAGAACCGGGGATTGAACTCAGGCCCTTGCGCTTGCCAGGGAAGAGCTTATTCCACTGACCCATCTCCCTGTCCCTGTATCTCTTTTCTTGAATTGCCCATAGTGACAGCAGTTGCCACTTCTTAAGCACCTACTATGTACCCAACATATTTATTCTAATGCTTATAACATCCCTCTGATATACCAGTTCTCAAAGTGTGGTCCTAGGATCCCCTGCAAAAAATAAACCCTAGGTTTATTTTTTAATTCTTTTTCTTTTCTGCATTTTAGGGAAGGGTCTACAGGGTGTTCAGGGTCTCACTACTAGACTGGACTCAGTGATTCTCCTGTTTACAGCCTCCCAAGTGCTGGGATTACAGG
>NW_004524608.1:1542694-1546192 GCF_000260255.1 Octodon degus | reverse complement strand
GCTATCTCCTCAGCCCTTTTTTTTTTTTTTTTTAAATTTTTTAAGATATTTTATTTTATTGGTGGAACTGGGGACTGAACTCAGGCCCTTGCGCTTGCCAGGGAAACGCTTATTCCACTGAGCCATCTTCCCTGCCCATGGGAAGGTTTATTTTTTGCTTTTGGTGCGAGGACTGATCCCAGGGCTTCCAGCTTGCTAGGCAAGCATTCTATTGCTAAGCCAAATCCCCAGCCCCTTATTTGTTATTTTTAATGTATTTAGTACAGGGTCTACAGGGTCTCACTAACAGATTGGACTTGTAGTGACCCTCCTGTTTTCAGAATCCCAAGCACTGGCATTATAGGTGCACACCACCATGCCCACTATAATAAAACCATTAATAATAAAACCATTATTAAAATGGTTTTCATAACATGACATTCAGTGGAATGAATGCAGACCTGTGAAGCCAACTGTCCTAACAGTGAGCCAGACTTTGAGAAGATCTACAAAAACGTAAATCAAGACCATACTTTCCTCTAAAGTTGGTTTTGGAAACTAAAGTTATTTTTCAAAAGAATGTTATTTATAACAACTTGTCATGAATTGCTATTTATTTATTTATTTATTTATTGTATTTTAGGGAAGGGTTTACAGGGTGTTCAGGGTCTCACTACTAGATCAGACTCATAGTGATCTGCCTGTTTACAGCCTCCCAAGAGCTGGGATTAGTCTCAACTGCCAACTCAGTGCACCGCAGGGCGGGCGCCGGCACAGCAGGCCTATTGAACCCTGGCCTCTGTGCCTGCTTACAAGTGCTTTAATCTGGGGCCAGGGAGATGGCTCAGTAGGATAAGCACTTGACTGGCAAACACAAAAATCTGAGTTCAATCCCCATTTCTGCCAAAAAAAAAAAAAAACAACAAAAAACCCAAGTGCTTTAATCTGCTGAGCTATTTGACCAGCCCTTGAATTGTTATTTTCAAATGAGTTAAATATTTTGAAATGCTATCAGTTTTAATTTCTGGCACAGTGAATATTGATAGATTAACCCATTAAAAAAAAAAAGTTAGAGTCCTTCATAACTTTTTTTTCTCCCCATATGTTTTAAGAGTATAAAGAGGTCCAGAGGCCAAGTACTTGAGAGCCACTGCTATAATACATCTAGTTGGTTTTTTTTTTTTTTTGGCGGAACTGGGGATTGAACTCAGGACCCTGCACCAGCCAGTAAAGCGCTTATTCTACTGAGCTATCTCCCCAGGTCCCTGCCTCAGCCTTCTGAGTGCTAGGATGTGTACACGATCATGCCCAGCACAATACCTCCACTTTTAAAACTTTCATGTTCTATTGACTTAGCTAGCCAGGCACTTCTATCTACTTTTAAAATGAGGAAGCTAAAAAAAAAAAAAAGAAAGAAAAGAAAAGAAAAAGAAATGAGGAAGCTAAGACTCAGAGAGTAACTAATTTATTTCAAATCACACCACTAGAAAAGGGGGGCAAGCCATTTAACTCAGGTCTGTGGATGCAAAGCGCTGTACTCCTAGAAAACCAGTGGTTCTCACCCTCCACCATGCATCAGAATCTGATGGAGTGTACATAATAAATTCTTCTCGACAGTTTTTTTTTTTTTTTTTTTTAACCAGGCCCATCCAGTAGTTTGAATGTATTTTATTTATTTTTTTTTTGTGGAACCGGGTATTGAACTCAGGCCCTTGAGCTTGCCAGGCAAGCGCTTATTCTACTGAGCCGTCTCCCTGGCCCTATATTTTATTTAATTTATATTTTTAAATTAATTAACTTATTAATTAATTTATTTATTTGGTGGAACGTCTCTCTTAGACTTTTAGTGAGCCACCTGTCTCTCCTGTCTTAGCCTCCTATGGTGCGGGGGCCAGGTCTTGTTTGACAAATATTAAACTTAAAGAATAATATTGAACTTAGACATCTGTTGGTTTTTTGTGTTAAATTAATTAACTTATTAATTAATTTATTTATTTGGTGGAACCGGGGATTGAACTCAGGCCCTTGCGCTTGCCAGAGAAGCGCTTATTCCACTGAGCCATCTCCCGGGCCCAGGATTGATCGATTGATTGATTGATTGATTTGCTCCGAATGCCGTCAGGGCAGGTTTGGCTGGCTTGAGTTGTGGGGATCTAAACACAGCAACCTGAGCCTGACTGCTTTGTTGAAGCAGCCACTTAAAGAACTGAACTAAGGGCCAGGCCTCCCCTTTATTTTATTTTTATTTGTTTATTTAAGAGTGCGATGGGGCTGGTGAGATAGCTCAGTGGTCTAAAGCACCTACTTAGAACAAGCTAAGCCAAGCAAAGCACAGGGCCCTCGGTTCAATCCCTCAGCACCACATGCCAGACAGCCCTGCCCCCTGGTGAGCTGAGCTGGCCACACACACACACACACACAAATAAATAAATAAATAAATAAATAAAAAGAGTGCGAGCACAGTCCGAGCGCAGTCCCCCACTCCCGCAAATTATGCAGTCAAGTTTCCCACATTTGGGGAAATCGCAGAGGCCAACCCATCCACAGTGCAATGGATAAGCCTCGCCCTGGGAAAACCACCTTCGTGATCATGGTATCTCCCCTGCTAGGTAAGTATCAGTAGTTTGAATTTTAAAAAGTTTTTTTTTAATTATTTAAGGAAAAATTCACAAATTCTTTCTTTTTTTTTTTTCCTTTTTGTGGAACCCAGATTGACTCAGGCCCTTGTGCTTGCCAGGCAAGTGCTTATTCTACTGAGCCATCTCCCTGGCCCCTACAAATTCATTTATAAATTAATAGTTGACCCCCTAAAGCAGTTTTTGAAATTTTAAAATGTCAAGAATAAGCAAGACGGCTTTGAAGGGAATTTCACTCCACTACATACCAATACCAAGATAATACAAAATCACTATAAGGGTAGAAAAACAAACCAGGGGGCTGGGGAGATAGCTCAGTGGTCTAAGTGCCTGACTGGGAAGCACAAGGACCTGGGTTCAACCTCTGGTACTGCATGCCATGCCGACTCAAGGTGAGCCAAACCGAGTGTAGTGAGCCATGCCTATAATCCCAGCACTGGGGAGGCTGAGCTAGGAGGATCACTAGGAGTTTGAGTACACTGCACCAAATAAATAAGATTTTTAAAAAAGAAAAATAAACCAGGAAACCAAGAGCAAAAGACACATTGGTCTTGGGGTAGAGCAGAGACAACACTGATTGCTCTGTGGGACGCACAGGCCACTCAGGGCATGGTTCCTACCTTCTCCTCAACAAATAAGTAAGGTGAGTCCTACCATCACTCCTGGGTCATGGCTAATAGTGAAAATCTACCAAACTACACCCTGATTGTATGTGCACCCTTCTTCCCCCTCTCTTATTCTTTTGCAATGTTGGAGACTGAACCGAGGGCCTCACAAAGAGCTATATTACCATCTCCTTTTTATTATTTATTATTTTTCTTTTTGTACCAGGGATTAAACTTGGGATGTTGCACTTGCCAGGCAAGTGCTTATTTCACTGGGT
>NW_004524608.1:1531252-1542172 GCF_000260255.1 Octodon degus | reverse complement strand
AGTCTAGACTCAAATTCACAGGGATCCTCTTGTCTCAACCTTTTGTGGGCTGGGGATATAGCTCACAAAACATATATGGCATACACACCTGTGTACCAAGTGCAAGGTCCTGAGTTTAATCCCCAGTACTACAAACAAAACAAAACAAAACAAAAAACACCCAAAACTCCATTGTCTCAACCTTTTGAGTGCAGGAATTACAGGAATGTACCACCATGCCCAGCAAAAATATTTTAAAATTATTTATTTATTTATTATTTATTTATTTATTTATTTATTTTTAAGACAGTGTCTTCCTGTATAGTCCAAGCTATCAAACTTGTGATCCTCCTGTTTTGGCTTCCCAAGTGCTGGGATTATAAGTATACACACCATTCCAATCAATGTTTTTATTTATTTATGTGTGTGTGTGTGTGTGTGTGTGTGTGTGTGTGTGGCCTGCTCAGCCCACCAGGGGGCGGGGCTGGCTGGCATGTGGTGCTGGGGGATTGAACCTTGGTCCCTGTGCTTTGCTAAGCTTGTTCTAAGTAGGTGCTTTAGACAACTGAGCCATCTCACCAGCCCCGTTTTTGGGGTTTTTTTGAGACAGGAACTCACTACATATTTCAGGCTGGCCTTGAACTTGTGGCAACTCTGCCTCAGCTTCCCAAGTGCTGGCATTACAAGCATGCACCTGACTCAATTAGTACTAGTGATTGAATCCAGGGATTCACTCCCAGATTTTTTAGTTTATTTTGAGACAGGGTCTCACCAAATTGTTTAAGCTGGTCTTAAGCCTGAAAACATCTTGCCTCAGCCACCCAAACAGCTGGAATTACAGACATGTGATACATGGCATATTTGTACTTTTCTTTCTTTTTTTTTTCTTTTGTATTTAGTACAGGGTCTACTGGGTTCACTACATAGATGAGGCTCACAGTAATTGTTTTGAGTCTCTCAAACACTAGGATTACAGGCATGCCACCCGCCCAGTCTCAACCACCACCTCAGCATACCCTGGGGTGGGACCAGCATGGCATACGGGGATCGAACCCTGGCCACAACGCTCTGCCTAAGCAGATGCTTTAGTCCACTGAGCTATCTGGCCGGCGCATATTTGTACTTTTCCTGAGTTAAATTATTCTTCGATAAAATGTTTCAAGGGCTGGGGATTTAGCTCAGTGGCACAAGTGTTTACAAGGCAAGTACAAGGTCCTTCCTAAGTTTGATTCCCAGTACAAAAAAAACAAGTTTCATAAAAAGCAAGTTGCTGGGCGTGGTGGCACACGCCTATAATCCCAGTACTTGGGAAGCTGAGGCAGGAGGATTGTTGTAAATTCAAGGCCAGTCTGAGCCAAGGTCAGCTTCAACTGCCTATCGAGACCCGGTCTCAAAATGAAAAAGTGGGGGGAAAAAAAAAGCCAATGAGATTCTACATTGCAACATGGATATAAAAGAATGTGTTGCTTGTTTGTTTGTTTGTTTTTTTCTTTTTGGCAGTACTGGAGATTGAATTCAGGACCCTGTGCTTGCCAGGCAAGTGCTTATTCTACTAAGTTATCTCCCCAGCCTAAATTTTTTTTTTTTAATTTATTTATTTTACTTATTTAGTGTGTGTGTTTGTGTGTGGCCAGCTCAGCCCACCAGGGGGCGGAGCTGGCTGGCATGTGGTGCTGGGGGATCGAACCAGGGTCCCTGTGCTTTGCTAAGCTCGTTCTAAGTAGGTGCTTTAGACCACTGAGCCATCTCACCAGCCCTTTTTTTTTTAAATATTTATTTATTTTTTAATTTATTATATTTAGTGTGTGTGTTTGTGTGTGTGGCCAGCTCAGCCCACCAGGGGGCGGAGCTGGCTGGCATGTGGTGCTGGGGGATCGAACCAGGGTCCCTGTGCTTTGCTAAGCTCGTTCTAAGTAGGTGCTTTAGACCACTGAGCCATCTCACCAGCCCGCCAGCCTAAAATTTTGAGGTTTTTTTTTTTTTTTTTTTTTTTTGCTACTTCAGGCTTCCTTAAGGGCCGGACTGGTATATCTTCTGGAGCTGGGAATTGAACTGCGGTCCTATGTGCCTGCCTGCATTTACCCAAGTAGTGCTTTAAACAACTGAGCTATCCAGCAAAGCCCCTAAAATTTGAGTTTTGTGAATGTTCTATTTTTATCTATACTTTTCTATATACTTGCAATGAACTCATAAAGCATTTTTTTTCAAGTATATAATCCTGGGCTGTGACCCAAGATTGACTTAAAACATAGCCCAAAGCTGGGCACCAAGAATCTCAGTACTATTGAGCTCACTGGGTGATCCTGACAGTGATGACCCATGGACCACACTTGAGATACACTGTACTGGGGTGGCATCTGATCCCAGGTCTGCCCGACAATCCTTCAGCACTGCATACAAGAAGTTTAGTCCCTCACACATTCTACCTCAACCACTTTTCTTAGGACCTCAGCTACATTGTGCCCTGGTCCATGCCAACTTGGACCATCCCTTGCTCTGCACTATGAAAACACCTTCAAGCCAAGGCCCATCCCTCAGAACTCTGGGGAAGGAGAGGGAGCAAAAACCACCCCAGGATTGCCTGCCTAGTATGTAGGGAATCCTGAACCTAGGCTGTCCTCTCCACTGCCCAGCCCCTGGCCTACCTGTTCCCTGGCAGCACTGAACATGGGCTCCTGGATGTCTGTGTACATGCGGCGAAGGGCGTTATACCCTCCAGGGATGCTCTCAAGATTGCTCAGGGCCCGGTCCTGGTTCCGCATCATCTCTTGCATCATGGCTGGATTCCGAGCAAGCTCCATTGTCTGGGGAAGACAGAAAGATGAGATGAAGCCTAGCTGGGGGTATCAAACCAGGGAGCTCTGAGGCAGGAGGTCTATGTCAGTAACTATTTCCTGTACTATAATCTGTGCCCCACTCTGCCTCCCTGTGGGGATTCTAGTTGGCTTTTTCTAGTGGAGGACCATGAGCTCTTGGTTTCAGTGAGATCACTCTCTCAAGATCAAGAGAGGGGCTAAGGAGATGGCTCAGTGGAATAAGCATTTGCCTGGCAAGCATAAAGGCCTGAGTTCAATCCCTGGTTCCGGGGGGAAAAAATGATCAGAAGAGACACAGAAGTATTAGAGAGCCCACAGAAACTGAGCAGGAAGAGATGCATCAGGGGAGGCAGCAGTGAAAAAATTAGCATCTCTTGAGCACATATTACATATAGGATCTGGACTAAGAAAGCTGCAGAAATCAAATGATGTAATCCCACAATAATTACCCCAGGCAGGTATTCTTGCCCCCATTTTGCAGATGAGAAAATGAGTGGAGATATTCACAGACTTCCTGCCCCAAGACACACAGCTAGTTAGTGGTACAGATAGGTTTCAAGGGCAGGTTGGCTTCTCTGATTAAGACCATACTGTGACATGTTGGGCAGGAAAAAGTTCCGGCTAGGACAAACCTAAAGACACCATAACTCCTACTCTTAAGTCTTTACCTCTTTTTTCAAGTACAGAGGATTGTACCCAGGGCATGTTACATGCTAAGCAGGTGCTCCACTACTGCACTACACCCCAGTCCTACTGAACCTTGGTGAACATGGAAGATACAGGATTTTCTTCTTTGGAGTCCAGAGTTTCATTTTCAATTAGGGGGTCTCTGGTGTCAGTCCCAGGGGAATTCATAGTAGACAATGAATATAGCTGCCACTTGTTCATATCCAACCTAGAAAGCCTTTCCTCTCCTTTCTTCCTAATCTGCCCTATCCCTGACTTTTCTAAGATACCTTTGTAGACTAATACACCAAGCCTAACAGAACTCTGATATCTTATCCTATAATTCATTCATCTCAAGTCTATTGAGTGACAACAATAGATTAACAGTTAATAGTTATACTCTGGGGACAAAATACTTGAAAATCTCTGCCCTTAGAGAACATATAGAAATTACCTTCTGGTGAGTTCAGCAAGATGCCCACAACTTTGCTGGGAAGACCATCTGTCCTCGTCGCCTGGTGGGCTAGAGCCTGCGACAGTGCTCCTGAACACCATGGCTGAAATGGCCTCCGCAGGATCTCCCTTCCTCACTAGGCCTGCCCAGTCACATTTCCTAAACATCCAATTATCTTTTCCTCCCAAGCCTCTGCCTTTACTCTCCTATGGCCCTGAATACTCGTCTCTGGCACCCACTTCCTTCACTGGGAATTGATTTGGTAATACTTCCCCCAAAGGTTTCTATACCCCAGGGTATGGTCAGAAGTCATTCCTAACTCTGACTATCCTTAGGATGCTGTGTTTATCCTCTGGGCAGTACTAACCACACTCTCCTATAATTGCCTGTTTACTTGTGCACTTCCCTCTAAGACCAGTAATTCCTCAAAACCTATGCCTATATCTTTCTAGCACTGGACCTCAAGTGTTCAAACTATGGCTGTTAACAAATAAAATGAACAAATCAGTGTAGGACAAGATAGGAAAGGGTAGGTTAGGCATGGCTGAGCACCAGAGGTCTTCTATTCCTCTGGCCTTCTCCATACCCACCTGCCTCATGAGCTCAGGGTTGTTGAGCATGTGGCTGATCTCTGGATTCCGCTCCATCAGCTGCTGCATCTGGGGGTTGGCCATGATCATGTGGCGCATGAGGTCAGGGTTAGACATCATATCCTGGACCAAGGGGTTCTCCATGATCTGTGACAGCATCTCAGGGTTGGACATCAGCTGCCTCTGCATCTGCTGCTGCAGCTCCATGAAGTTAGCAGAGCCAAGGCCCAGGCTGCCCAGCCCCAGGATGCCCCCAAAGCCAGCTGTAGGGAGGGCACAGGATCACAGTCTACCCCCAAAGCCCCTCCCCCACCTAGCAGAGCCAATGAATCAGGTCTTCATAATTGACCCTAACTGGTTTTCTTTTTTTTTTTTTTAAACTATTCTTTTTTTTTTTAAATTTATTTATTTATGTGTGTGTGTGTGTGTGTGTGGCCAGCTCAGCCCACCAGGGGGCGGGGCTGGCTGGCATGTGGTGCTGGGGGATTGAACCTTGGTCTCTGTGCTTTGCTTAGCTTGTTCTAGGTAGGTACCCCAGACCACTGAGCCATCTCACCAGCCCCCCTAACTGGTTTTCACACTCCTCTTTTCCCAACCCTGTTCTGCTTTGGGCACAGAGATGTGAGACCTCATTGATGTCAGATGCTGAGCAGGGGGGAAGTGACCAGCTGGAGCCTGTTGAATGAGTAAATAAGTACTCTCCATGTGCTTACTGTTTGGAGCCAGGGTCTTCCAACCTCTTCACCCAAGGCTCCCACATTCCTAGTCCCCCTTCTCCCTTCACTACTAACACTTAGGTATGCCCACTTCTCTGAGGAGTCCTTGCAAACTAGTTTCCTCCCCAGGTTAGCTCAAGCACCAATGTCTTAGAGCCATATGTTCAAGTGTCCCTATCTCCATCTGACTAGGAGCAGGGACAATGTTTCTCCTCTTGGCTCTCCTCCATCCCTTAGCCCAACACAAGATTGTGCTCTCTTCCCTACAGGCTTACAGAGTATAGATGCAGTAGCACTGGGGGGTCCCTCCCCAGCAGTCCCTGGAGAGGGACCCCCTCCACTGCTCCTCCGACTTCCACTGCCAGCATCCGAAGAAGTGCTGCCAGAGGTGGAAGGCTGGGCAGGAGTGGCAGGTGAAGCAGGTGTGGTGGAGGGTGCTGTGGCAGGATCAGGAGTGGAGGGGGAAGAAGCAGTGGCAGCAGCTGGATCTTGAGTCCTGAGGACAGAGAAAGGAGAATCCTGGTTGGAGTGAGCATAGGAAGAGGAAAAGTAAAAGCACTGTGCAGCACTCAGCTACTGTCCACCCAGATCACCTCCAGAACAGGATAGGGGGCAGGAGAGGAGGAAGTTTTTATGAGCATCTGCCTTTGGGGCATCGCAGAAGTGGTAATTTAGATCCTCCTCCCAGAAGGGGAGATAGTAAGCACACAGGAGGCTGGGCCTGGACAGCAGCTCTGAAGTACAGCCAACAGGTAAGAAAGTTCTGGGTGTGATGTCCCAATCCCAATCTAAAGCTGTCTGCTTGTCTCCTGAACTTACTTCTGAGGGGTCTTGATGACTAAGTGGACAGTGAGCCCATCCTTGATCCCATGCTGGTTCAGTGTGTCTCCATCCTTGAGGATCTTGCCTGCGAAGATCAGGACCAGCTGATCCTGCTGAGCCTTAAACCTCCGGGAGATCTCCTCTTTGAACTGCAATCAGAGGCAGAGATCACTGCTGAGGCTGCCTGGGTTCCACCCACGGGAGACCCTGTCTCTTTTTCTACAGCCTCTTTATTCCCTTGTTCTGACCTCTCATTCTTCACAGGAAGTCCCTTCTGCAATATCAGCTGCCTCCCTCCAGCTACAATAAGCAGCTAGGGGGAGGGGGAGCTAGGGATTAAATCTAGGGTCTCATGTGTACTAGGCAAGTGCTCTACCACTGAGCTACGTGCCCAGTCCTTCGCATTTTATTTTGAGACAGGGTCTCAATAAGTTGCCCAGTCTGTCCTGACATTTACAATCCTAAGCAGCTCCTTTCTCAGTCAAGCACATAGACCAGCAACAGACCTTCTTCTCTCCTCTCCAACCTAGACCCTCCTAGCCTAGAAAGCCTTTACTTGTCCCCTCTCCAGCCTCAGCCCTCCACCCTGTGCCCCGTGAGGGTGCTGCCTGTGCAGCCAGCTCCATCCCAACTCTTTTAGCAGCTGTGGACAGCAGCTGTGGACCTAGGCTCTGCTCTTTTTTTTTATTTTATTTTATTTTCCGGAATCAGGGATTGTACTCAGGCCCTTGTGCTTGCCAGGGAAGTGCTTATTCTACTGAGCCATCTCCCCGGCTCCTTCTGCTCTTCTTTGAATCTCAGTTTCTCCTCATTTGATTTCCAGCTTTCTCACAATAAATACATACCAGTTATTGAGCACTAACTACTCACACATTAGCAGTCTTGTACATTAATTCACTAGCTGCATTTTGTGTGTGTGTGGGGGCCAGGAATGTGCCACTGAGTTATAACCCCAGCCCCTTATCTGCACTTTAAAGATGAGGAAACAGGTAAGATCAGACAGGTTAAGGGCCAGCCTGATAGCTCAGCCGACTAAAGTGCCTGCTTAGACAGAGCACAGCAGCCGCAGGGGTTCGATCCCCAGCATGGCTGAGATGGCAATTAAGACGGCATGGTGGTGCTCGCCTGCAATCCCAGCGCCTGGGAGGCTGAAAATAGGAGAATCACTAGAGTCCGATTTACATAGTGAAACCCTGCACACTCTGTAGACCCTGTCCTAAATGCAGGAGGAAAAAACGAAAAAAGAGGTTAGGTAGCTTGTCCTGAGATTGGAACTCAGGTCTTGCTTGCTACCAAAGTCCCAGTTCTTAACCAGACACACCTTTCTGAGGACTGTTTTCAAATTGAGCCTTACCTTGAACACTCTTTAAATCCTAGAATTTAGTGATTTATATGGGGTGTGGGGCAGTGATAACACCAAGCGCCAGCCTCGCCCATTTTCCAAATGCTATCTCTCCAAGGTTTTTTTTTTTTTTTTTTTTTTTGGAGCTGGGAGAGAGCCTGGTACATACTCAGCAAGTGCTTTCAGATATTGAATATATTCAATAAAATTCCCACTTTTATGTTTCCTGATATTTTTTTCTTTTTTTTTTTTTTTTTTTTTTTGAGACAAGGTTTCCATATGTGGTTCAAGCTGGCCTTGAATTCACTATGTGGCCCAGACTGGCCTTGAACTCGGCCTGATACTCTTGTCTCTGCCTCCGGAGTGATGGGATGACACCTTGCACCACTAACCCTCGGCTACCTCCAAATTCTAACAGCCCCTCCAAAACAAAACAAAACAAAACAAAACCTGTACACTCTTAAGTAAAAATAGTGCACTTGCTAAGCAGAGGCAGCTCCCAGATCCCTATCTTCCAACCAGATGGCCTATCTTAAGCCCCGCCTATGTGAAATTCTGGAGCAGTCATCGGCAGTGAGACAGGCAATAGCCCCTCATTCACTCATTCAACAAATTTTTTATTGAGCACCTACTACACTCTGCAAATCCCAGAAGCGCTGAGAACCCAAGATGACCACCTCGATTTGGGAGCGCAAGGAGGGTAGGAAGCACCTGGGCAGAGGGCAATCCCGGGAGTAGGCTAGGCGTTCTTAGGGCACACAGTAGGCGCCAGGGCTCCTCCAGCCCTCGCCCGTTCTCGCGGTTTAGCAACTCGCCCGGGCTGCACTCTGCCTCGATGCCTCGAACCCGATAAGCAATCCGGGCGTACACTCGCCCCAAACCCAGGGTCCTATCGCCGTCCGGTGCACTGCGCACTCTGCCCACTCTCCACCACGCCCCCAGCCCTGGCAGCACAGTCAAACCCGCGCCCCAATACGCGCCACGCTCCACAGATCTCTCCTCGAAGGACGCCCGCTTCCCCCTCTCCCCTCCCGCCTCCCGTTGGGGCCGACCAGGTCCCCCCCACCCCGCCGACCCCTCCTCCGCACTCCTCGGTCCTCCTCCCCCCGCACTACCTCCTTGACTGAGGCTCGATCACAGATCACAATTTCCTCCTTGTCCTTGGGGGTCTTGACGGTGACCCGAATAGGGGGCCTCGCCTCGGCCCCGCTCGGCTCCGCCATGCCGCCGCCGCCACCCGGCCGCCCGCCAGCCCGCCCGGCTCCTCCTCCTCCTCCTCCTCTCCCCCACCCGCCCGGCAGAGCTCAGCCCTGGCGCTCCGACACCCTCTCCCCTCGACTCGCCGAAGCTGCACCGCCCCCTCCGGGCCAGCCGCGGCCACAGCGCCCCGGGCGGCCTGGGGGGGAACTGCAGCGGGGTCCGCCGGAGGGCCGGTGTGTCGCCCTGTCGGGTAGGGGGGCGGGCTCTGGCTGGCGACCTCTACGGCTCACTGTGCTCTGGGACAAAGGACTCTCCGTGTCACCGCGCTATCTATGCTCTCTGAGACAACTCTGCCTTTGTGGGAGGCCTGACTCTCCCCTCCCCCCCAGGTCCCAAGCCTTGCTCCTTGGAGGCTGGTTTTCCCACCACGGGCTGCCATCGCAGATCCTCTCGAGGGCGGACCTGTGCACCCGCGGGCAGTGGCCCGGATGATCTGAACCTGGGCGTTTTGCCTACATGTCTTTTCTGAGCCTTGATTTCCTCAATAGCTCTTCTCGCTTCTTCCAGAAGTGTGCATAGCATGCTTTGAAAAGTAACCAAAGTTGTGCCTAACAAATACGAGCTTTAAAAAAAAACAACTATTGAACCGTGAAATGACTAGTAGAAATGATTCCTTCCTTTTCCCGAAGGGGTTAAGCGTCCTTCCAATACAGCCACTGTCCTTTTACTCCCGCTCTTTTGCTTCATAGGCGGGTGGCCTGACTGGAAAGACAAACTATAGTTCCCAAGGAGCCTTGCGAGGCCAAAAAAGAACTACAAATCCCAGCGCCCCTCGCGCAGGCCAGGTTGTGTGGCCACTACGGGGGCCGAGCTGGAACGCTACGACTCCCGGGACACGGCAGATTGGGGCCGCTGGTCTGCGGAAACGGCTGGCAGAGACCGGCAGGAGGCCCCTCTGGGGATCAGAAGCCCAGGGTTAGGAACCACAGGCATGCTGCGTCCCAAAGCATTGACCCAGGTGCTCAGCCAAGCCAACACGGGAGGCGTTCAGAGCACCCTGTGAGTTCGCACGGAGGACCTGAGCGGCGAACAGTGGAGTGGGGCGGTGCACGGCTGTCTGCGGGAGGAACAGGGAAGGACGCCAGGCAGGCAGCTGCTGGGGGAGCCGGCCTCAAGGGCCCCTCTTCAAAAGGGAAGCCAGTGTGTTCAGTGCTTAGGGCATGTTCCAAGGAACAGCCCAGCCCTTCCTTCCTAGAAGTGCCGGTGGTAGGAGTTGGGATAGGAACCTGGGCGTTTTGCTTTTCCCCGTGACTGTGTCAATGTCCCTCCCCGCCCCTCGCCAGGCTTCTGAATAACGAGGGATCGCTCCTGGCCTACTCGGGTTATGGCGACACGGACGCCCGGGTCACTGCGGCCATTGCCAGTAACATCTGGGCCGCCTACGACCGAAACGGGAACCAAGCGTTTAATGAAGACAATCTCAAATTCATCCTCATGGACTGCATGGTATGGAGAGGGGAGTCCAACTGCCTGTACTCTTCAAGGGGATCCCAAGGGGGGAGACCTGGAGGCCATTCTGGATGGTTGGAGGGGTAGGAACAGGATCTCCAGAAGAGTTATACTACGAGTTGGTCGGTGACAGAGTCTTTAGGCCTCAGTCCAGACTTTTTCAGTTTAGAAAGAAAGGAAATGAAGTCCAGGAAGAAAAAGTGGCCATTAGTCTGCGAACATTTTAGGAGCAGGGACTATCTCATTCATTGCTGAATCTGTTCATTCAGATTTAGGTTCCTGCAGTGTTCTTAGGACTAACAAAATAGTGTCCCTGGCTAGCATGGGTCCTTGTTTTAGTGACTGTAGAGAAATTACAATGCAAGTGACAGTATGAATTGGCAAAGCTTTAATTGGAAGAGAAGAGAAAGAAAAGACTCCACCTTGAGTAGCTGGAGGGGGCACACTGTGATGACGATGATCAGATTGCTGTGCCCACAGGTGCAGGAGGTCAGCTGAAGTGGACCAAGGTCTCATCAGTTATTATCTTAGTCCTGGTTTCCAGCACAGGTTGCATCTTCCTGACCTGAAGGGCAGTTCATTTCTGTAGGGAAGAATCTCATGACTTGAGGGGCAATCTAGTTCTCATGGGAGGAATTATTCTGATATGAGGGGTAGTCTCAGTCATGTGAGGCTCAGCTGAAATCCAAGGTGACCACAGGTTTAGGGCAATAGAGACTTAAGGGTGCAGTGTTCTCAGTCTTAAAGGGTGATGAGAGGGCTGGTGAGATGGCTCAGTGGTCTAAAGCACCTATTTAGAATAAGCTTAGCAAAGCACAGGGACCAC
>NW_004524608.1:1509874-1530382 GCF_000260255.1 Octodon degus | reverse complement strand
AGGCCCTTGCGCTTGTCAGGGAAGTGTTTATTTCACTGAGCCATCTCCCCGGCCCCTTACAGACCATACTTTTAATGAATAACAGGTTAAAGCCCCAAGAATTTTTCCTGTATACCTATAGTGGTCTCTGTGTCATGACTATGTTTATAGCAAATAGGTACAATTTCTACCCCAAATGAAGCTTATAGTCTTACACATGGTTCAAAATGAATAAAACATATTATATGTTAGATTTTGAAAACGTAACAGACCCTGGCTCAATGGCACACACCTATTATCCTATCGACTCTGGAGGTTGAGGCAGAAAGATTACAAGTTCAAATTCAAGGCCAGCCTTCGTGTCTCAAAAACAGGAGAAAAGAAAGCCAGGTGTGGTGGCACACACATGTAATCCCAGCACTTGAGAGACTGAGGTAGGAGAATCACCATGGGTTCAAGGCCAGCCTGTGCCACATAGTGAAATCCTGTCTGAAAAGAAAAAAATCCAAAGAAAAAAGGAGGAAAAGAGTATGACCCAGTGATTAAAATGCCTATTCAAATGGGTTGAATACCCATCCCTGCCAAAAAAGAAGAAAAACCGTGATGGAGGAAAAAAGGGAAGTGAGAAAGTAGGGTGAGGATATATCAGGGACATTTTCACTGAAAAAGTGACATTTAATTAGAGATCTAAAGGAAGATGGGGACTAAGCCATATGGCTGTCTGGGGGAAGAATATTTTGGATAGAATAGCAAGTATAATAGTCCTGGCCAAAGATCGACAAGGTTATTATGATTGGAATGGCATGAGAATAGAGGACGGCAATAGGAAATGAGATGAAAGAGGCAGGGGTATGGTGCCTGGTCCCCTGTATACAGAGATAATTAGTGAGGGATGACTGGATCACAAGATGAACCTACCACGAATGAGCCCCATTGTAACCAGCTGCCAAATAGCCCAACCATTGCCACATTGGTTCAGTGGATAAGCCCTACTGAGTGCATAGAGTTGCTTCAGACTGCTTACTACAACCCAGTCATACATTTTAGGCTGAGGGCAACTCTGTGGCAGAGCTTTTGTGTGGGTTTGTTTCTGGGGGGTTGTTTTGTGTGGGTTTAGTACTAAAGATTGAACTCAAAATCTTTGTTCTGAGCCACATTCTTAGCTCTTAGTTCCTTAGTTATTTGTTGGCTTGTTTTTTAGAATTTTGAGAGTTTGCTAAGTTGCACAGGCTGGGCTCAAACTTGGGATCCTCCTGCCTTGGGATCCCAGAGTGCTGGGATGACAAGCCTGTATCACCATGCCAAAGTCAGCCAACAGTTCAGATCTCTGTAGTTTAAAAAACAGTGACATGGAAAAATAAGAGTTGGATTGTGAGTGTCTCTGGGGTGAACCTATAATAATACCACCTCCTTACCCAACCCTTGGAAGATAGATTCATGTGTATATTACATCTACCAGCTGGGCTGTAACCCCAGTTACAGAAAGAGGCTGAGGATCCTTTGGTTCATGAACGTGATGATTGGGTGTTCATGCCTTATGCATGAGATGTGCCTCCCTCAAACCTTGTTATGACGTGGGCACATTACCCGTCTGACGTGAAAAAAAAAAAAAAAAAGGCTGAGTTTCTGGGAGACTGAGTCTAGCAGGTGTCTGTGCTGAGGCTGGAACCCAGGCTCAGAACCCCATGTCGAGGGCTATGACCAAAGCTTCCCAGAAAATGGAAGGAAGATACACTCTGTAGGGCCAGAAAAGCCTTTGAGGAAAGAGGGAGGAGTCAACGGTGCCAAGCGGAGCGTTCCATCTGTCATGTACCCCACCAGGAGGGCCGTGTAGCCATCACCCGAGTGGCTAATATTCTGCTGTGTATGTATGCCAAGGAGACCGTGGGCTTCGGAATGCTCAAGGCCAAGGTGTGTATGTGCCTATCTCTCCTCAACCCTGGGTCCAGGCTCTAGGCTTTGTCACTGTGTCCACTCCCACCCACACCCCATTTCTGGAGTTCTTAGTCTCCTCAGATCATGTCCAATGTGGCCCATTCCTAAGAGCAGCCAGGGCTGGTGGGTGTTCAGTATGGCACAGGGAGCCCTTGGATCCTTGGAGTGGTAGTCATGTGGGGACTGATGTGAACCCCTCTTGCAGGCCCAGGCATTGGTGCAGTACCTGGAAGAGCCTCTCACGCAAGTAGCAGCATCCTAGCAGTTATTGGTGGACACTGGTGATGACAATTGGAGGGGCAGGGCCCCCTGAGAAAACCTTGGACTGTGGGAGAGAGGAGGAACTCTGTTTTTTTCTAGAATAAACTTCAACTTCTGTCTGTGTCTTGGCCCCTTTCTTGGATGGGAAGAATCAGAGGACATGGGAAACAGAGATGGCTCAGAGGATTCCTTGTGTTCTACAGCATGGATTTCTCCCATTCATTCACTGCAGCCTTCCTGACCCAATGGTTCTTGGCAGTTGTGTCCCCACTTGCTCAGCCTCGCCAGTGGTCTGACCCCACATAACCTGTGCCACTCAGCAGAACTGTACTCACCTGAGTGAGTGCAGAGGTGTAGAGGCCTAGTGACTTTAAACAAAGAATATAGAACCTTTCATTCCAGGCTTTAGAAATAACCCTTTTCTAGACCTTTTTGGGGTTGTGGGGGGTCTTGCTATGTAGCCTAGGCTGACACTGAACTCACTGTGTAGCCCAAGCTGGCCTAGAACTCACAGAGATTCTCCTGTCTGAGCTTCCTAAATTCTGGGATTATAGGTACATGTTGCCACAGCTATCTTCCCCTTTCTAAATGTTGAGAGATGTTCTTGTGAGGCCTTGGGTCTTTTTTTTTTCTGGCAGACCCAGGGATTGAACTCGGGCCCTTGTGCTTGCTTGCCAGGGAAGTGCTTGTTCTACTGAGCCATCTCCCCGGCCTCCTAGGCCTTGGGTCTTGGGCAAGGAATGAAAGAAACCTTTCAGAAGTGTCCCCTCCAGATCCCCCCCGCACTCCATCTCCAAATTCCGCCCATGTCTCTCCTCTGTCTTCAGAGCAGGTCTGTGGAGGAATTTATCAGCTCCTGGCCCCAATACCATAGGAAGGAGCCTATCCCAGGTAGGTGGGTAGGTAGTGAGTTCCAGCTCCACCCAGAGTAAGACATCTTGCTCATCCCTGGCTGTCCCAGGCCCTGGGGCATCAGGGAGAAGCAGAAGTCACTGTGGCCATGATGCAGCACCCACAGCTCCACACTACTGCAGGTGACACATTCCATGTGCCCCTACCCCTTGCTCCAGCAGTGTTTCCTCTGGGACCTCCAGTGTACCCCTGCAGGAAAAGTAGGAGTTAAGTGGGTTTCTATTCCTCAAGGGGCTATTTGTCACTAGTAGCTGGCCAAACTTCTTGCTGCAGAGCTCAGGAGTGAAGCCAGGCAAATTCAGCAGTCAAGGGGGCTCTCTAAGATCCTGTGCCCCCCCACCGCTCAGCCCCAACTGTTATCCCTGGGAGCTGGCCCTGCTTGTGGGAGCCCAGGCTGCAGGCAGACACAACCTGTCTAACCTGTCTGACGTCAGCTTCTCTCCACCCATCTGGGGCCCAGGTCCCGTCGCCGCCTCTCTTCCTGTTCTCCGCTTCCGTCCTCTCAGCTTCCATACAGCACCCCCACCTGCCGGAGCCTCACTGGGCTCTCCCTGGTCTCGGTTTGTCCTCAGTGTCTCTGGCTGCAGAAGTTTCCTTGCCCCCAATGAGAGGAGAAGTGGGGCACCGTCTCTTGAGAGCTGAGGGTTGAGGGCATTGAGCCAACACAGTCTTGTGACCTCTACCCCCAAGATACCTGCACCCTCCATGAGGAGCCAAGATGGGGAATGGAACTGAGGAAGATTACAACTTTGTCTTCAAAGGTAAGCTGGGGTTCAGGAAGAGAGAAGAAGCCTGAGAGAAGAAAGAAGTGGACAGAGCCAGAAAGGGTCCCCTCCTGCTTTTCATCTTTTACCGGGACTCCTAGGGCTCACCATTCCCTCCAACTAAGAAAGGAAGTTGCAGAAACAGAAGAGGGTCTGATCACAGAGGCAGAAGTCCTGGGGTTGCTGAGCATGCTTTGCTGGTATGCATAGCGATGCTGTCTATGCCTTTATATTGCCGGGTCTGGCTCTCCTTCCTGCTCCTAACAAGCCCAAGTTCCTGGGAAGTCAGCCGACTTCAGAAAGGACTTTCTTTCTGAGAGGAAAGGTAAAAAAGATTTCAGCACAAGAAAGTCATCTAGGAGAGTGGGAGGAATCAGCCCAAGATTAGGCTGGGTGATAAATACATAGGGAAGGTATTGGGCAGATGCAATGAGTTTGGAGCAGGCCTGACAAGCCACAGTACTGCTGGGCCTGAAGCCTCTTCTGCCTGTCCCTGGGCAGATTCTGTGGCCCCGATACCTCAGCACTGGGTTCATCTTGGCTGTCCTTGCAAGTGTTCATGTGTCCTTCCTGCTTCTTTGCCCCTGCTATGGTCTATGGTTTTCCAAGTCTACCTACCTCCGCACTGCCTTGAGAGCAGGGTGGACTGGTCGAGCACCCATTCCCTTTCTAGCCACCCCACCCCACAGCCTCTCCCAACCTCAGCCGCACCCCAGCTCAAGCTGGGGAACCTGTACTTCTGGCGTCTTTCCCAGGAAGGAGACAGGGGAAGCTTTAGCAAGAGGCTGGGCCATAAATACTAATAGATAGTACTGTTTAACAAGTCCTTTCTGGATACAAGCCACTATTTCTTTAATCACTATAACACCACCTAAAAATTCTCTTTCCTTTTGAGAGCTGGAATAGCATCTTAGTCAGGAGCCAGCTCTACTTCTTACCAGTTAGTGCCAATGGGATCCCTAGAACCAGACCCTGAAAGTTTGAGGGTATTCAGTATTGAGGACCAACACTAGTGAAAGTAAGGCGAGAATGAGGGCTGGTGAGATAGCTCAGCAGTCTGAAGTGCCTCCTTAGGCAAGCACAGGGACTGTGTGCTTCAGTCCTCCGCACTATATGCTGTGCCAGCCCTACCCCCAGCGTAGGCTGCGCTAGCCTCACACACACACACACAAAAGTAAGGAGAGAATGACATTGGGAAGAGGGGGCAGTTCATGCAGCTCAGACTCCATGAAGCTGAGGTGAGGGATGGGGGATTCTGTGATGGCCTCGCCTTGTCCAGGCACTGCATGGGGCTGTCTAGGAAGGATACTGCTTCCATGAGGCTGCTGTCTGCTCTGGTGGCAGCCCCGGAAGGATTCAACAGCTTCAGGCTGTCCTATAACTCCCAGTAATCCCCCTGCCTCAGCCTCCTGAGTGCTGGTATTTGCAGGCATGCACACTTTGTACACATGCACACAGGTACCCACACTTCCACATGTTCGTGTCACTTGCTATATTTTCTCCTTATGCATACGTCTGTTCACAATGCAGACATACATACCAAACTCCCTCCCTCTGTCCTCCAAGGGTGGCAGGGTCCCACCTTGAAGGTAGATCTGGCTGGCACTTCACTACACTGGCTGAGTTATTCAGGGCAAGTCCTTTGGCCTCCCTCCAAAGTGCATTCCTTGTCTGTATAAATGAGGATAAAGCATTGCTGTGCGAATTACATGAGTTAATATGCATACAGCTTTTAGGAGGGTGTCTGGCACTTCGTAAAGCACTGTAATTGTTGGCCAGGAGTATCTCCATTTTATAGATGAGAAAACTGAGGCTTAGAGACAGACTAAAAGGTCACAAAGGGTCCCAAAGCCAGTAGTACTCAAATCTAAGTCTGTTAGACTCTAAAGGTTTGTCTTGAGCAACTTGGAGCTAAGGAATGAGCTGAGAACACCCACCTTCTACCAAGAATGTGATGGCGGGTGACCCAAGAGGGGAGGGGCAGGTGCACATATATGTACAGGCACATACACACACATGTACATTGTCTTACCCACACAATGCCAGATTTTCTTCCCCTGTACAAATAAGTTAAATTAAAATAAATAAATAAAGAAATTGGGTATGGTGTCACACGCCCACAATCCTAGTGCTAAGGAGGCTGAGGCATGAGAGTCACTGTGAGTTTGAGACCAGCCTGGGATACACTGTGAGAGCCTAGCTGAAAAACAAAAACTAAAAGATTTTTTTTTTGGGGGGGGGGGCAGAACTGGGGATTGAACTCAGGCTCTTGTGCGTGCCAGGGAAGCGCTCATTCCACTGAGCCATCTCCCTGGCCCAAGATTTTCTTCCTGTGGTACTGAGGATTAAACCCAGGACCTTCACACTGAAGGAAAGCCTCAGTCCTTGTCTGTTTCAGTGTCCGACAGTGTCTTGCAGACAGTGTCTCTCTAAGTCACTAAATTGCTCAGGCTGGGCTTGAATTTGTAGTCCTCCTCCTTTAGCCTCCCAGAGAGCTGGGATTATAAGGGTGCACCCACATGCCCCAGTTAACGTGCTCTTCATCGTGCAGGACAAATCCTCCTTAGAGACAGCTGAATCCTAATTTCTTCCCCTCCTTCTTTCTCTTCTTTCTTTTTTTATGCATTTGGTGCAGGGTCTACAGGGTCTTGCTACACAGATGAGACTCCCAGTGATTCTCCTGTTTTCAGCCTCCCAAGCACTGGGATTACAGGTGTGTGCCACCACACCCAGTCTCAGTTGCAATCTCACCATGTTCCTGGGGCAGGGCCAGCATGGCATGCTGGGGGGATTGAACCCTGGTCCCTGCGCTCTGCCTAAGCAGGTGCTTTAGCCCACTGAGCTATCTGGCTGGCCCTCTTCCTTTTTTAAATTGTATATTATTATTTTTTTTTTCATTTATGTATTTGATACAGGGTTTCACTAGGTATCTTGGACTTGTAGTGATCCTCCTGTTTTCAGCCTGCCCAGCACTGGGATTACAGGCATGTGCCACCATACCTGGTCTCAGTGGCAGGCTCAGCACACTATAGGGGCCGGGCCAGCTCTGTTTATGGTGCCAGTCAATCAAACCCCAGTCCCTGAGCTTTGCCTAAGCAGGCACTTAGTCCACTGGGCTATCTCGCTGGCCCTTTCCAACAATCCTCCTACCTCAGCCTCCTGATTATAAGCATGTGCCACCACTCTCACCTGCTTGCTTGTCTGATTTCTCTCTCTCTCTCTCTCTCTCTCTCTCTCTCTCTCTCTCTCTGTATGTGTGTGTTGCTAAGGATTGAACCTGGAGCCTTTGCACAGATCTACAATACATTTCCAGCCTTTTTTATTTTTTGAGATAGTCTCACTAAATTGATAGGTTGCCCAGGCTGGGCTTGAACTAACCAACTTCCTGCCCCAGCCCCCCAGAAAGCTGGGATTACAAGTGTGTGCTACTTGCACATGGCTACTTGCTCCCTTCTGCTGGATAGAGCCTCCAAACTCGGGTGGGCTCAGACTTTTCTGTCCCACACTCAGCCCTTATTTCTCCACTCCTTTAGTGGTGCTGATCGGCGAGTCAGGTGTGGGGAAGACCAACTTGCTGTCCCGCTTCACACGCAATGAGTTCAGCCACGACAGCCGCACCACCATCGGGGTTGAGTTCTCCACCCGCACGGTGATGCTGGGCACCGCTGCCATCAAGGCTCAGATCTGGGACACAGCTGGCCTGGAGCGATACCGGGCCATCACCTCGGCGTGAGCGCAGGGCCTGGGGGCTGGTGGGCATTGGAGCACTGGAGAAGACAAGGAATTCCTCTGGAGGGGGAGTGGGGAGTGGGGACTCAGCAGGATGCCTTGAGGGAGATCATAAGTGATGCAAACACTATGAGCTGCAAACAGTGCTAGACAAGATGCAATGATATTGACTAGCAGAACTAAAAACAAGTTATCATGCTGGGGAGATAGCTCACTAGAATGAGCGCTTGCCTGGGAAGCTCAAGGTCCTGAGTTCAATCCCCAGTACTGGAAAAAAGAAAAAAAAATTTAAGTTAAAAACCAGTTATCCCCACCACTTTAGAAGCCTTTGCCACTTGCCCAGGAAGTACAAAGCACTTCATACCTGGCATTGTATGTTATCTTTAAGGTGCCACAGAACTAAGGTGCTATAATTAATTACAAACAATGTAAAATCAGCATGGAGCTGGGAGGGGCAGCTGTGTGGGTTGAGAGCGCCCCCTGACTTTGGCACAGCATCCTGCACTTGAAAACATCCCTTGATCGCAAAGGCCAAGGGCCAAACCTGGAGTGCAGATTTTCTAAAGTCTCAGACGAGGCACCAGAAGTTAGGCCTGCTGATACAACCTTTCAGCTGTCTCCCAATCAGTTTCAGGTCCAGTTATGTGAAAGGTGGTCTCTGCATGTGTGGTGGAGGCAGGAAGAAAGGGCCATAAGTACACACACAGACAAGGGCTGTACACCTTGGTTACTTGTCCTTTCACGAGCCTCTTGATTTGCTGAGAATGACTAGATAGCACCAGTCTAAAGACGGCCCTTCTAGCTCCAAGCAGGCTCCATGTGCAACAAGGCATTGGATGGTCTGGCCAGCGACCTTGCTGCTGCAATGGTAGGCATTTGTTAGTCTTACATAGACAGGAGACAATGTAGAAGACAATATAGGTTGAGGTCTCCTGTGAGGAAGATCACAGAGATATTCTAGCTTAAAGGCTCTGCTCAGAGGCTAAGCCTGACACCCCTGTTGTCTCTACCCACCCCCACTCCTACCCAGGTACTATCGTGGAGCAGTGGGGGCCCTCCTGGTGTTTGACCTAACCAAACACCAGACCTATGCTGTAGTGGAGCGCTGGCTGAAGGAACTCTATGACCACGCTGAGGCCACTATTGTTGTCATGCTTGTGGGGAACAAAAGTGACCTCAGCCAGGCCCGGGAAGTACCCACTGAAGAGGCCCGTATGTTTGCTGGTGAGAGTGAGCCTTTATCCAACCCTTGCATGAAATGACCCCACAACTTGACTCTTCCAAGCTTACCCACACCCTCCTGTCCCTGTTCCCCCTGTATCCCCTGCATGACTTCCCCCATACACTCCTCCTCCTCTATCTCCTTTTAGTCAGGATCTCCTGGAGCCTCCTTTCTGGGCCCCTATGTCTCCTATCATGTCCCCCCTTCCCCTGAGATTGTCTTCATTGGCAATTGTTTGTAGTTGGATTTATGTTCTGTGATCTGGGGATTGAATCCAGAACCTTGCCCTGAGCTACATCCCCAGCCCATTGTTAATTCCCCCCCCACACACACATATCAACCGGGGATTGAATTCAGGCCCTTGTGCTTGCCAGGCAAGTGCTTATTCTACTGAGCAATCGCTCCACCCCAGCCCCAAATTTTTGAGATAGAGTCTCAATACTTGGCTAAATTGCCCAGGCTGGGTTTGAATTTGTGATCCTCCTGCCTCAGCCTTCCAAAATACTGGGATTATAGGCTTGTGCCGCCAGGCCCAGCTCACTGTTGATTTCAAGAGAGTCCTACCCTTCCATGCTTAAAGATCTTGGTGCACTCTCCTGATCTTCTCCAGTTACTCATTCACTGGGAGTTTTGGGGGGTTAGTAGCAGCAGAGTCTAGTGGTTTGGGGTACAAGTACCTGGAACCTCCCAGCCCAGCCTCCCCTCCCGTCTAGGCCATTTGCTAGATGTGAGGCATGGAGTAAGGTCCTTCTTCATCCTCTCTGCTTCTGGGTTTCTGTTTCTTAACTGGGCCTACCTCATCTGTTGTTTTAAGGATGAAGTAAGCTACTCTATGCCCAGGGGTTAGCATGAAGAAAACACACATAGTAAACATTAAGTAACTCTTACAGGTGTCCTCATCACCATCATTACTATCGCCTTTGACTACCCACAGTAAACGGTATGTTTCCCTTCCTGGCAGAAAACAATGGGCTGCTATTCCTGGAGACCTCAGCTCTGGACTCCACCAATGTTGAACTGGCCTTCGAGACTGTCCTCAAAGGTTAGAGCCTGCCTCAGCTTGTGCCCGCCTCCCACTTCTGTCCCAGTGCCTTCAGAAGGCAGCAGTAGGCATGGAAACACCCAGTCCTCACCCCAACTGCCTTGTCAGTGCCCACTGCACCACTGCCTATCGCCCTAGTCCCTCCCCAGGACCCCTTCTCCACTCAGCAGCTTGGTGCTTAGGGAAGGAACCAGAAAGCCACACCTTCCAAGGGGATGAGTTTTGGTTCCTTCTCTACCCAGGTAAGTAGAAGGCCCCCAGGTGGCCATCTCCCCCTCAGCATGCCCCTTCCTTCGTTCCCAGTGCTCAGGAGAATGCAGGTTGGGATGGTGGGGGAAGGCACAAGCTCTAAACTTTTTGGCCTGAACACTGCTCTCTGGCTCTCAGAGATCTTTGCGAAGGTGTCCAAGCAGAGGCAGAACAGCACCCGGACCAATGCCATCACCCTGGGCAATGCCCAGGCTGGGCAGGACCCCAGCCCTGGAGAGAAGAAGGCCTGTTGTATCAGCCTTTAACCTTGGCCACAGCCAACCCTGTCCCTGGGCTCCTGGTCCCCCATCTTCACCCTTGCTGTGGGACTTTACCCTGCCCTATGGTACCATTTACAGCCCCCCAGAGCCTCAGGGTGGTCTTCACGTCACCATGCCTGTCTCCATTGCCTATTCACTCATCACAGACCAGAACTCTCAAATAAAGCTGTGTTTTGTAGCAATGCCTGGCCATCCCGTTACCTCATGTCTGTTCCTCCAACTTTGGCCCCTTCTCTGAGTCTCTGGTCCCCTTTCCCTTCCCTTTCATCTGTCCTCCCCACCTTACCCACTGTTCCCCAGGGCCAGCTGCCTCTGGAGTTCTGTGGTCTGGGGACAGTGCCAAAGGGGAGGGAGGTGCCAGCCCCTCTCTTTGCCAACCCCCAGGGCAGGTGGGGCAGGGAAGACAGAATGGAGGGGAGGGGGATCTAGAAGGCAAAACAAAGGAAACCATCTCAGGCACCATCTGGTGCCCAGGGCCTTGGTGCCAAGAACTGAGGTCACTCCAATGCCAGGGGTAAAGTGGGGGAGGCTGAGGTAGATGCAGGGGAGCAGGCCCTGCACATTTCCCAGGCTGAACTAGGGATTGAACTCAGGCACTTACACTTGCCAGGCAAGCGCTTATTCTACTAAGCTATCTCCCTGGCTCCTGGGAAAGGGGTTTTAAGGCTGGGTAATGAGGTATCTGAGTCTTCCTGTCCCCAAAGAGGGATGGAGTGAATCAGGTGGAGGAAACCGGGAGGGTTTCCTTATAGCTTTCTGGTCTTTCCCCCAGAGCTTAGGAGATGGCAGTCCAAAGGACAGCTCACTTTCTCCTGCTAAGCACTTTAGGGTGGAGGGTGTGAATGCATTTTAAAGGAAGGGAGGAAAAAGACAGAGGGGATTCTGTGCTTGGAGATTCAAGTACTGGTTGTGGAGAGGAGGGGGGAGCCAAAGGGTGGTAGGGAATTCTGGGCTATGCACTTTCTATTGAATGCAGAGCACCCAATAACTCCAGAGAGAATCCAACTGCAGTTCTTCCCACTTGCCCCAAGACAGTAGACACATGTAGAGAAAGGCAGCCTTAAGTAATAATACTTTTAATAAAATTAAGTTCTTAATAGCACATTTAATACATTAACCCTCCCCCTTCTTGGTTTCTCTGCATTTTGTGCAACATCACTTTGACTTGATTATTCATGGGTCTGTTTCATTTCCCGCCTGTATTTTGCTTTTGAAATCTTCCTTGGTGGATGTATATGTGTCTTTACTAGATGCCTCAAATTAAGTCTGACCACAATCCTACTCTACTTTCTACAGTGGAGAGACCATCCCCCCTGCCCCAGGGTGTCTCCCCCCACCCACCCTACCCCACCGCACCCTCGAGTGGGGAAGGGGAAGCCCTCCCCATCCCAGACGCTAACATCCCAAACTAGCGAGGGTTCTAGGACAAAAAGAGCAGGGGGAAATTTTTCCCTAGGTGGGGCGAGAAGAGTAAATTGGGGAGAGGGAGATGTGTTTGGGTGCAGGGTCAGGGAGGAGCATGGCAGAGTTATGGTGTAATGGAGCAGGTGTCTCTTGCCAAATGGAGTGGGTGGGAGCTCTTCACCCTCTTGGACAGGAGGGAAGAGCCCTTCCTGATTGCCTGCTGGGATTGATAGAAGGTGAACACTTAAGAATGCTTATTCCTCACATGCAAAAGCCAGGCACCCCAATTTCCTGCAGGGAAGGCAAATGCCTGAAGCCAGGGCATAGTGGAGGGACCCTTATCTGAATGGTTACTGATGAAAGTGGGTAGCAGCACAAGAGTTTAGGCCTAGGGTCACCCAAGGTCCTTGTGCCCTTCCTCTGCCTCTCTGTTCTTGGAGAGCTAGTCTTCCAGGCTTTTGAGGAACAGTGTCTCCACTGCACCCCATTGAGTGGGAAGTCCTTCACATCTAGTTTCTGATGATTTGCAGACCTGTAAAACACTATACGGATTTAAAGGAGCATAATCATGGAGATTGTTATTCCCACTACTGCCGTGGTGGACAAGCCCCACAGAATACCGGATGTAAACAGGGATAGGGGACAGATCCCCTCAGAGCTCCTGAACCCAGAATGGCAGGCTGTTCAACTGATCTGTGGTGGATGTAAGTTATACTTCAAGAAGGACTTTTGTATTTAGGCCTGGGAGAAACTGGCTGAGGAAGGCTGGAGCTCGGTGGCCTCCATCCTGAGCCCCAGGAGTGGGTGCATCACGCTGGAGTAAGACCCACCCAGATGAGGGGGCCCTGTGGTGGCTAGCCCAGCCTCCAGCCTGGCTGAGGCGATTATCAGTGTATATCCTTTCAAAGACGCTGGGAACTGAGTCCCTCTACTTATCCTACCATGTAAAACTTCAAGGATTCTCAGAATCAACCCCAGCAGACTGGAAGCTCCCAATCTTAACTCGAAACCTGCTCCAACCCTGATCCCTGAAAATGGGGCAACTCAGGGTGGACTTAGCCACTTCCCTCCTCTATTCTTTTCGATACTTTTATACATTCTACTGGACCCAGGGGTCCTCAATGCTACTAAACTTTAAGCTATCTGAATATTATCTACTAAGTAACTAGTAATTCTTTCTTTCTCTAGGATTATATGAAATAAATTTGAATTATTATTATTATTTTGTAGTATTTTCTTTTAAACCCCTCGGTTTCTCTTTCTCTTCTCTCATTTTTTTTTCTTTTTGGTTAAAAAAAAAAATCTATTTCTCTTAAATCTCACACCTCTCTGAGGATTCCTATGGGCCTAGTAGGCCTCCATTCTGGACTCCCCTCCTCACAGGCCCCTGGGACAGGGCAGGGGAAGGGGGGAGGACACCCCAGGATCCTCAATCTTTAGTCCCACAGCTTCTTCCTTTCCGGTTAATCCCTTTCTTTGTTTGGCTCTGCCAGCTCCCCTGAGGGGAGGGGAGAGGGGAGGGGGAGCCCACAGAGTGAAATCCAATCTACTTGTGGGGCCCCAGAAGGGACCAGATCCCCCAGCCCCTCTCTTTACCATCCATCCCAGGATGCTCCCCCAAGAAAAGCAAACAACATTCCTCCCCAAAAAAAAGTGGGGGAAAAAAGGAACGTAAACCCGAACATATATTAAAAACACTTTTTTTTTTTAAGATTTAACTCTGAATACAAATGTATTTTTTTCTTCTTCTCTCCCTACATATATTCTAAACCTTCTAAAGTTTTTTTATTTTTTTAAGGATCACTTTATCATAAAATAAAATATCCTTTTCATATAATAAATTACCTAATAAAAAGTCTTTTTTTTTCATATTAGCCCAGGTTCTTTGCTACATTTATACGGTAATAAACGCCTTTATTAAAATAGAATATTAAATTATAAAGAACTGCTTATTTTTTTTTTTCTTTTTTGCTATTTGTGTTTCCTCTCCTCTGTGTTGGTCACCCAGCTCGCTCCCTCTCGAGTTTTCTCGCTTTCTCTCCCATTTCTGTCACTATGTGTTTTGCATTTGTTTCTAGGTCTGGCTCAGTCTGTACTGGTGGGATTGAACTTGCTGAGCCCCTAGTGTAACAGTCTTTTGCCTCTGTGGGTAAGGAGTGGAGAGGGGGAGGGGATCGACAGACAGACATCCTTTCTTCCCACCCCCCCCTCCCCACTGCTCCCCTCGACTGGGGTGCCCATTTGGTTTGGTTTCTATTGTACAGACATCTCAGGATGGCTCACGGTGGTGGGAAGGAGGGAAGTTGACACAGGCCAGTTTTCTGGGCTGTGACCTCCTCTCCCTCCCAGGCTGGTGGTCTGGAGGGGAAGGCTGAGGAGAGGTGAATTAATTCACAACTGGTGGAAGAGGAAGAGGGAATTCCCTCTGCACCTTCATCCCGGCACCCCTTCTCCTCCAGGAAGAATGGGACTGGTGAGTTCTAAGCATTCAGCGATCACTCAGAACCGTCCCACCCAATATATACAAAGATCTCCTGGCCCCTAGGGGCTCCTGTCTCCCCACCTCTTCTGGCCCGGCCAGCGGAACCAGGAGGGTAGGAGGTGGTAGCCCCAAGACAGCAGGAGGGAGGCAGCAAAGGGGACTCCAGGTCTGCCACAATACTTGATTTCTGGAACAGGCTCTGACCCCCAATTCTGCTTTGCCCTGGCCTGACCCATCTCTGAAGACGTGGCCCCTCTCCTCAACTTCCTGGGGTGGGGCAGAGACTTCATGATTTGCATGCTAACAAGGATTCAGTAAAGGTGTCAGGTCCAGAAAGCAGCCTGGCCTGGCAGTAGGAACTGCAGGAGATGGGAGCCCTTCACAGCTGGTCTCCCTTGCCCCAGGCCCTTTCCTGCATCTAGCTCCCTCTTCCCCACAACTAGAAAATCTAGCCCAAGTGTTGCTCCCTAAATATAATGCCCATAGATGATGAAGGTGGGGATTTGACCCTTTACATACCCCAGTATCAGTTCTGCCCCTCAAATTGTCACTGAGAATGGGGATACATTCCATCAAGAATTGGAGCTTTTCTTTGGAGGAATGGGGGAGAGGACCTTCCAGTGCCTGGAGAGGAATGGGAGGGACCATTAAAATGTTTTCCTCCTTTTCTCACCAGGCGGATGGCGTCCTCAAAGCTGGGCTGGAGGGGGGGCAAAGAGGAGAACCAAAGGGGAGTGGAGGCCACCCAGGGAAGCAAAGAGCCAGAGGAAAGGAAAAAGCAAAAGAGGGAAAAACTCAAAACAAGGAAAGATGGGGAGAAGAGATTGAAGGGGAAAGTTGCAGGGGACAGAGGAGCAGCCTTCTCCAGATTCCTCTAGCCCAGCTTTGTGGAGACAGATAAATTCTGAGCCCTTGTTGACTGACACAGTTCTATTCCCCCCCCCACTTCACAATACCTATGCAGACTTGACAAGGAAGGTCCCAACTTCCTTATACTATTCAAAACTGCAAGTTTCCCAAACAGGGTATGGGGGCAGGGGTGGATCACCCAAAGGGTCAGGTTAGGGGGTCAGAGGTCAGGCAGGACCAGAAGGCCAGGAATTGCAAAGAACACCTCCACATACAGATGGTAATTCTCCCCCCACCCCAAAGGAAGGGGTAGAATAACACAGTTGGGGAGGTGGGCCCGAAGAGGCCTTAGCGCCACCTCTGGCAAAACAAAAGTTTCTCTTAGCTGCTTCCAGATTTAAGAATGTTGAGGTATCAGAGTTGTAACTCTAGTAAAATTCAGTCTGGCCCCCTCCGGATCTTTCCAGGATAGGGTGCCAGAGGCTCTGAAAGTGGCCCACCCTCCAGCCACCGCGGCCTCCCTCCCCTCCCTCCCCAGAGAGCAAATATTTCCAAGCGCCTTGCCCCTCAAATCACTGCTTTCCAAGACCCTAGTGGAAAACAGGTCCAGGGTTGACCCTGGGGAGTGGGCCCAGGACACAAGGGGCAGGGGGCTTAGGAGAATATTCGGATGGCTTGCGTGGCTGTGATGTGGCAGACGGGACACTCCGGGTCCGTCCTCTCGCAGATGCGTACTGCACATTCCATGCAGAACAGGTTGTGCCCGCAGGGCACAAGGGCAGCAGTCACCTCGCTCTCAAAGCATACCATGCAATCCCTCCCGCCGCCAGGGCTCCGCAGGCCGCCCCCCCCAAGTTTAGAGAAGCCCTGGAGTGGCTCTCCCGGGGGGCGCCGCGGGAGTCCAGCCAGCTCAGGCCCTGCGGAGGTAGCAGGGGAGCGGTGCGCACCTGGAGGTCCAGCGCGGGCCTTGGCAGAGGAGGATGAGGAGGACGAAGTGGACGAGAAGAGCACCGAGGTGGGCGTGGTATTCTCTTGGCCCGCCCACAGCGGGGGGCTAGTCTCGGCCACACCATAGTACACATCCTGCTTTCCCACGCTGTAGCCGGGAAACAGGTACCCTCCGTAGCCAAAGTCCCCACCCTGCTCGCCCAGGCGCGGGGCCTCAAAGCTGGAGTCCACGCCGCACTCGCCAATGCAGCCTAGGCTGTTCTGCCGGAAGGTGGAGAGAGGCTTGCAGCCCTGGGGGTGCACCCGCCAGGCGTCTGAGTAGCGGCTGTCGAGAGTCGCATCGGGGCTCCCTGCCAGGAAGTCGTTCTCATTGTTGTACTCCAGGATCTTGCCTGTGCGCACTGCGATGTGCGTCTCGATCTCCTCGCGCGCCCGCTCCACGTTGCCCGGGGCACCGGTGATCTCAAACACCGGGTCGCGGTCCCGGCTTGGTGTGATAATGTACGTGTTGGTTTGCTGCTGGATGCGCTTGATGGTTGCGCCCTTGGGCCCTACCACCAGGCCCACCACGCGGTAGGGTACGCGCACACGGATGGTCACCTGCCCCGGTAGAGCCGGGGCCACACCAAACGCAGCACCTGACTTGTTGCGGGAGGCGCGGATCATTGAGAAGTGCTCAGCTGCTGAGATAATTTCCCGACGGGCTGTGGCCACATCCTCTCGCCGTCCTGTCACCATAAACACAGGCTCCTCACCCCGCACGGGTGTCTTGATGTAGGTGTTGGTCTTGGCTCTCAGAGCTTTAATCTTGCAGCCTGGGGTCGGGAGGAAGGAGAAAGAAATATATGACCAGAAGGTTTGGGCTGGGCTGAGTAAACTCCTCCTAGCCATTACACAGGAACCCATCATTGGGCCTAGTGAAACCTTTACTACTTATGTACCACTCCACCCAAACAATCCACTCATGGCCTCTCAGACCCACACAATGTCTCTACTAACTCCAGATTTCAAAATACACTAAATTTACCTCACCAAGACCTTCCAAATTCATTCACTTCCTCACACCCCCAAATAATCACTGACGTCCCAGACAAAGCTGCAAATCTTAGGGTTACTCACAAACTCCTCTCCCAAAATTTGGTGTTTCCTCAATTTTCCCACCATTCAGACTTTAAAATCATTTATCACTGCCCCAAAGATCAAGACCTGATGTTTGCACAGAACCCCCTGGCCCTCAGTACCACACAATGCTACCCATTGAACTTCCATTCATCTAAAGTGCCCTATTACTGACTCAGGGACACTAACCTCCTTAGGCTCTATGGCCTTCCCCTACCTTTATCTGGTGGTCTCTCTCCACATGTCCCCAAATCATAACAAGTCTGCAGCAACTAGTGCAGTGTGGGAGGCTGGGGAGGGTCTATCTGAGAAGCAGTTTCAGGGAAGGAGTTCGAAGATAAAGAAAATCATGTGTGGAGGAGCAGCTCTCAACCTGTCACTCTGTTCTCCCCTGGGGCAGGACAGCTGAGATGGCCTGGGGGCTGAGAAGGGTGAGGGAGAGAGTATTCTCACCCCACAATCTTGCTCTGAAGCTGTGGACTGAAACAGAGAGGCTTTGGAAAGAGGCAGGAAGAGAAAGAGAAAAAAGAGAGAGCGCCCGAGACAAAGAGGGAGAACGGTCAAAAGAAAGTGAGGAAGGCTGGGAAAAGCTGGGGTCAAGGTCAGGAAAAGCTAGAGACCTCAGTAGCTGACTGAACCTCTCCTTGCCCATACTCCCCACACCTCTGCCCTTAGCGTCCCACAGCGCCTCAGAGACTCACATCCTTCTTCAAAACACATATACCACATGTGTGTGAGTTCTCATATGCACCTAAGAGCTGCGGTGCAGTGTGCATTTATTTAAACAATACTTGTGGGGTAAGCTTTGCATATACTTTCACACATCTGTTCCACACACACTTGAGGCCTGTTTCACTCCTACATCCTTGTCTTCAACTGTACATTCCTATACACATTCACAACTTTTGCCTTGTTCACACACAGGCGCATACAGGCAGAGGTCTCTATGACCTTCCTTGCTCTACCATTCTAGTCATCCAAAACCAAATGGTCTGCTTTTCAGACTATCCCAACTGCAGGCCTAAGTGAATGAGCTCTTTTGAACATTTTCTTCTCTAATCCAGATGGCTTCTTCAGCCCAAACAGATTGGGATTAGGGTTTAGGGTGGCTTGGGAGGGAGCACATCTTTAAAAAGTCTCAGGAATGAGAATCTGCCACCCCTTTATCTGCAGATCTCTTGGCAGGGCTGTTAGAAGTCCTACCTGTTGTCAGGCCCATATCCTTGCTGCTCTGAGTACATGACTGTTCGACCTATGAGGCATGGAGGGCTAAGGAACAGCTAAGCCCCTTCTCCTGCCACTTCTGGTCATATGCCATCTAATGGTCTAATGGACACCTGGGTTCTGGCTGTAAGTTCTGGGTCCAGAAACTTAAGTGGGAGTTAGGTGTTTTTAAGGGTTTGTTGCTGGGGTGAAGAGCACAGGCCAAGACCTAAGACTAGAAAGAAAACACAGCAGCCTGGAGGTATTGGGCTGGGATGGGCCACTTTCTGGTGTCTGCAACCCTGGACCAGCATTTCGTGAAAGCAAGACCCACTGAGTGTCACCTTCCTAGAGGTCAAATAGAGGAGCCCTGACACTGCAGCAGGAAGAGGGAGGTCAGACAGGAGGGAGGACTTCCAAATACTCATGGAAAGGGGAAGGTGTATCTTCTGCCAGCAGGTGAAATCCCTCTACTTTTGAGGGATAGGGTCATTGGATGTGGAGGCAGATGAGAAAAGAATGACTCCATACCACTCTGGGACAAAACTCCCCTTCACCCACTAAATATATTAGGGTCCCCACCCAATTCCAGGCTCTGGATTCCCAGTGTCTGATAACAAGAGGAAATCCAACTTTCTAAATCAGAAACCTCAAGAGATAAGTGCCTGGGGGGGGATGAGGGTCATGGCAGGGGAGTGGCCTCTTCCCCTCCTCCATTCGGCTCTGCCTGCTAAATCCCCCAGCCCCCAGAGTTCCTCCGGAGGAGGTAAGATGTGGAGTAGGGGCCCCCCATCCACCTCCCCTCGTCCTCTGCCGGGAGCCTGGCCTCCTCCCTCACTCTAGGCCGGAATGCAGCTCCTCTATTGTTCCCCACTGTGGGACAGCTCCTCCCCTGCTCCTCCCCCACCCCACACCTCCCAGCCCAGCCCCTTTGCAATTTCCAAATCCCGCCCCCCCCTCTGGGAAACTGGGAAAGGGAAGGGTCCCTAAGATCCCGTCTGCTCAGTTTGGACCCTTACCAACCAACACCCCCACTCAGGGACGCTGAGTTGAGGAGGGTGTGGTATCAGACACACTAGACTGGATTAATTCTACAGCCCCCCATCCCAACACACTGGGATACACACCTTCCAGCAAATTTTCAGGTCCAGGTTTCTTACCCCTCAGCATGCCCCCTTCTGCCCTGTCCCACTCCCTCACTCGGAGACCCCTCTCTAGGCCTCTGGCCCCAGGCCGTGACCAGCCCAGAACAAAAGCCAGAGAGGGAGGAGGAGAAGTCTATGCAGGACTAGCACTTCCTTGGAGACACCCCTTTTAAAATCTCATGGATCCTTCAACTTTGGTGTGTGGGTGACCACCAGATCCCCTTCCACCATCGGTCCCCCTTTCACCTCTCCCCCAGGCTGAGACCCTCCCCTGAGCCACACCCCCTTCCATTCCTACACTCAGCCCAACAAAGAGATAGGTACTGAGGCTGGCTTCTGGGGCCAGGTCTTTCCCAAAGTCTGTAACTCCAGGTGGCTGGGGGCCCCAAGGGTGCCCCCTCCCCTATCTGAAAGCAGATAATGGAGTAGGGGCTTCTGAGTAACTCTAGGCATATTCTGTCAGTTTTTCTAGCCAGAAGTGGACGCCCCCTCCGGACAGCCTCCCTGGATTGAGACTGATCCTCCTCCCCTGTCCTCTTTCACAGTTCGAGGATATTTCTTTGTCTAAGGGCAGAACCCTGCGGGAGGAAGAGTCTGGAGAACCGTCCCGACTAGGGGTAACAGGGAACTTTGTGGACTTGGAAATCGGGTTGGGGGCGGGTCCCCCTTTGTGGGAGAGGGACAGAACCAGAGGCGGTCAGGGAGGGAAGAGATGAACTTTCCGCGCTGGGGACGGGTGCCCCCCACTCCTGCCCTCTCCATAGTCTAAAGGCGCCCGCTTACCTTGCCTCCCCACGATCTCGGCCACGTGCTCGGAGGTGGGCACGGGGACACACTCCGTGGTGTTGCTGCTGCCCTTCAGGCGCAGCTCGGCCTCTTTGTAGAGAGCGCAGAGCTTGGCGTCGCTCGCCCCTTTGGGGGCTGTGGGGGGCTGGGGCGTCTGCGCCGCGGGGGCCGCTGTCGGGGCGGCCGGGGGCGCCGCGG
>NW_004524608.1:1500012-1509774 GCF_000260255.1 Octodon degus | reverse complement strand
CCGTGGGGGCGGGGGGCTCCCCCAAACCCAGGAGGCAGAGTTGATCGAGAGCCAGCTGAAGGGCGCGCTCGTCTTCCAGCAGCCCTCGGTCCTTAGCGCTTCCCCCGAAACATCCTAGTTCTCCAAAGCCCCCATTTCTTTCCATTATTCCAGATACCACTAGACTAGGCATGGCGAAACAAAAGCTGGGGGAGAGAGAGAGAGGGAGAGAGAGAGGTGGTGGAAGGGAAAAGAGGAGAGAGGAGGGGAGGGGAGAGGAGAGGAGGGGGTGTGTGGGGAGGGGGAACAAAGAACTGGGGAGGGGGGAAGAAAGCGAGATAGAAAGATAGACCCTCCCCCTAAACCCCCCTCCCCAAACACCCTGTAACCCGACTCCCCTCGCCCCAGCCCCCGCGGTGGGGGTGGGGGGAAAGAGAAGCGAAACCCAGAAAGCAGATCTGCTCTCCTCTCCCGGGCGACGGGGGGCGGGGGTCTGCGGGATCTCTGCCCCCACCCTCCTGCCTCGGGCCCGAGAGTCTCTAGCCTCCGCCGTCCAGACGCCCCCCTCAGGCTCCCGCAGCGAGCCCCAGTCCTGGAGCTGCGCTCGGCGGCCCCCAGCGGAGCCCAGCCCCTTCCAGCGCTCAAACTCTTTTGTTTTAAATGAACTGGATGGAGCAGCATGGAGCGGGCGGGAGGGGGCGCGCCGGGAGCCCGGGGCACGCCGGGAGTTGTAGTTCCCGCCCGCGGGCGCGGGGACGAATGCCCGACCTGCGGAAGAGAGGGCTGAGCCGTGCAGTCTCCACCCGCTGTTCCGAAGCAGCTCTAGGGCTGGGAGAGACGTCGAGTCCCCCTCTAATTAAGGGGCAAAAGCGAAGAGAGGGGCGGTGTGCAGAAATGTGCCGAGAGTGCGAGGGCTTCTGCGGGCTCTCCTCTCGGAGGCCGAGTCTCTCCATCCCGGCGGGTCCCGGGTCTTTTTCTTATGGTAATGCGGGCCCGGGGCGGGAGCAGCCCCCTCGGTCGCAGCGCCCCCTCCCTTCCCTCCCCTCCCGCCCTCTGCGCCCTCCGAAGCGCCCGGGCTCCGGCGCGGGGTGTCCTCAGCGGAGCAGACAAAGCCCGCGGTCGCGATGCGGCCGGACAGGTCTCAGCGCTGCGTGGGGACCAGGAAGGGCTGGCTGAGGTGAGGCCCCGACAAAGGATGGGGTCCCTTATCCCCGAGGAGCAAACTGTGGCCCATCACGCCCCCTCCCGGCCCCCAGTGTCGGAGATCCCTGAGGCGCCGGCTGGGAGGTGAGTTAGTTCGCGTCCCTGTGAGCAGCGAGGGGCGGGAGGCTGTCTAGTGGGAAGAGGAGGAGGGTACAGGGTGGAGGACAAGAGGGGCGGAGGATGGGGAGGCAGGAAGAGTCTGGAGTTGGGGATGAGGGCCTTGAACTTTGGCTGTGACCAAAGGAGGAAGAAGAGACTGCCGAGGCGCTGGGAGCCCCGGCTTTCTCGCGCGCACGGGGCGCGAGTATATCCTGGGGGTGATTTGTTCCTTAGCAGCCTTCATTCCCTTCTGCTTCTCTCTCCTCTCCCATCGAACACCCTTCATTCAGCCCCTTTGACTCTGGAAATTTGGTGAAATTGCAAATACATTTTTAAGGCTTGGTTCTTTCAGAGAGAGTTTGAAAAAAAGTTGGGAGAATAATGCAGTCTTTTCTTTTCTGACCCCATATCAACATTTTTTTCCTTACTCCTTTCTAAGAGTGCCTTGAGCATTTCTTAGTTGGAGGGCTTGAGGTCAGACTTTAAGATACACTTTCCAAAAGTTTTCTGGAATGGTTGGGTAAGCCAATGGCGGTAGGGTGCCTTTTTTTTTTTTTTTTTTTTTGAGTGTCTTAGAAAGGGAAACTGACCCGAGTTCGAGAGGTAAAGTCCTACTTGGAGGGAGTATGACCTCACAGACCTGACCCTGTGTGTCCCAGAAGACAAAGGTGTTTAACCCAGGCTCCTAAATTGATTCTTGAACAGAGTGAATTAGCATAGCAATGGGAAGGGGAGGATCACCCGAGGGCAGAGAACTATAGGGCTATTTCTCTTGTGCTAGGCTGTTGAAGTAAGAACCATGGGTTGAGGAGCCCTAAAGTCCCTGGGGTTGGAATGAGTGCCTCCTGGATTGAAGATACAACACAAGATTAACCACAGATTTCATTGTGAGATTGAGTGGGTCTGCCAGTCGTAAGGGGAACTGGAAGGGCAGGGCCATGAAGAGTGGACTGTTGCTGACCCTTCTTCCTCTTGTTTGCCTTAGGAAGCTGAATTGGAGGAACTATGGTATCAGGGATCATGGGACTCTGCTGTGGAAAAGTTCCTACTGTGGACCAGGTGACTGTTTTTCATGTTAATAGAAATAGCAAGCGGTTGCATAGGACTTACCGTGGGCCAGGCATTTTGTGGTGCCACCAGCTGGCTTGCGCCTTCCTCTCCCCACCGAAATGAGATTCCCCCCAGACACCCACCCTGAGTTCACCCTGCTGTTGCTTTTCTCCACTAAGCCAATTAAAGCAGGAGGTTAATGATCAAAGAAGCCCTGGAGATTTGGCCAGGGAAGAAAACAAAAGGGCAGAAGTAAGTGTGTGAAAGTGGGAAGGGTGGAGTGTGCAACCTTGGGTCCCTGCCAAGCCCACCTCACGCATAGACAAGGATGAATTAGTGCCATAGGTGTGTTAGTGTACACTCTTAGGGTCACACATGACTCCAGGCAGGTATCCTCTAAGGCAGGAGAGGAGCACATGGGAACCTGATACCTGGAGAGCAGTGTGTGTGCGAGTGCACTTAGGCATAACCTGTGGATCATATGGAGATCCCCAGGTGCAGAAGAGCCTGAAGGTGGGCATGATGAGCTGGGTTTTCAGGTGAGGGCTTCCTTTGTTCAGGGCTCTGCACTGATGGTCCTGAGAGCTAGGTTGCTGTCCATGAGGTCTTCTTTCTCTACCCTACCTATCCTATCTAGAATTATAACAATAGCAGCAGAACACCTTACTTAAATGCCAGAGGACAGAAAGGTGGCATATGCCTCTCTCTAGCCCTGGAGGACAGGCAGGGCTATGGCTGTGTTTGGTTTTTTTTTTTTTTTTTTTCCTGTGGAACTAGGGATTGAACTCAGGCCATCTCCCCGGCCCTGTTTGTTTGTTTTTGCAATGCTGGGCATCATGAACCGTAGGCCTTACACGTGCTAGGGCTCCTGTGTACTAGGTAAGCACTGTGGGACTGTGAACATTCCAGGCTTCTCATCTTAATTAATCATTGGCCCTCGCCCTGGCTACCCAGTGTCCTGCACACAGCCCCGTCCAGAGCAGAGGCTTGATAAGGGCGTGTTGAGCATAGCTACATTTTCAGAACTTCATGGTGGTACAAGCAGAGGGGGCAGGTCTCTGGAGCAGACATGCTATTTGTCAGTTCTGCGACCTCATGCCAGGCAGTCATTTACCACCAAGCCTAGATTTCCTTGAGTATCAGAGGGCAATAATGTGCCAAGTCCCTAGCACAGTGCCTGATTCCTCTTAAGTGTTTAATCATTGTCAGCTTCCTGGTCTTAGTTGTTTTTCTCTTGCAGTTGACTTTAGTCAGATCGTGGTTTTCATTAATTACGTTTCATTCATTCATTCAGCTAGCTACTTCCTATGAGCTTCTGGCATGTTCTAGCCACTGTAGGAGGTTCCGAGTTATCATTTGTCATTTGAAGTCACTTCTAGAAGCTTGGTTCAAAGGTGTAAGCATGCTTCTGGCCACATGGGGAACAAAGGACCCTGGTGAGCTGTTGAGGTTGGCTGTATGTGCTCTGTGTATCTGTGTATACACACACACACACACAAAACACAGACCTGGCTGCAGGGCAGGCCCAGTGACCAAGTAAGGCATGGTGGTGCATGCCTGTAATCCCATCGCCAACCCCGAGAGTTTATCCCATTTCCCCAATCTCTCTACTGCTGTTGAAATGCCTTACCCACCCTCTGGGTCAGCTGAGCCTTCTTTCTATGCTTTCTAGGATTTCCTTTCTTCTTTTTTACTATTCTTTGCTAGTGGGAAGTCCACCTAGCTATCCAACTTCCCTCCTTCCTGCTGAGGTATAGGCAGTTTTCTCTTTCTTTTTTTCTTTTTTTTTAATGGTACTGGGGTTTGAACTTGGGACTTTGCGCTCACCAGGCAGGTGCTTACGCTGCTTACGCTGCTGAGTTATATGGACCAGTTTTCTCTTTCTTGCTTGGAATGCATGTAACTCATTAATTAATTTCAACTAGTGAGAATATATTAGGTAACACTTTGTAGATCACACAAAAGAAATATCAGTCTCTCTCTTTTGTAAAATTTTTATTTATTTATTTTTTATCCTGCTTCAGGTTTAGTTGTACAAAGAGCACAGGAGGACACCAGCCCCCCACAGATGGCACCCCAGGGGGTCACACCAGTCCTTCTGTTTTCACATCAGCAGATAAGAGGCTTCTACTGTGGAGCCTTTCTGGGGGCCTGGGCACCTTTGGAAGCCTGGGCTGGAGCAGAAGCTGGAGGCTGGGCCTTTGGCCAGCATGGCCTGTGACCCTTGGCAGTGCAGGCACGGATATGCTTCCCAAGCTTGGGGTCGGCAATATAGGCAAGTCGAGTGGGGCTGTGGTTTACTCCCTCTGGGATGATCTTGGGCTTAACCTTGTTGGGCTGGACAAGGGCCTTGATAGCCTCAACATGTGTGCTAATGACCTTGGCATCTTCTTGAAGCCCTTCTTTTTGTGCTTCTTTGCAAAATGCATGTTCCTAAGGCACTTGGGATCTACCCCATTCAGATATTTGTATCTTTGTGACCAAAGTTTCTTGACACCATTTCTGTGCCATTTTTGGAACTGGTTGTGTGTGGTGAGGTTTTTGGACTTGGCCATAGCTCTACCCTCAGCACCCTGTGAGTTGTGGATGGCATTGGATGTCCCGCTTTTAGAAATATCAGTCTTGATCCTTGCCTTCCTTGAGATGGAAACGCACATATGTGACCCAGAGAATGTGGCCGAGAGGAGAACTTGGAGGCTGCACAGATTGGAGGGGACAGAATGGCCCTGATACCTGTTCTTTAGAGGCTTTGCAGGCCCAGCCTGAGGTTTGGTTCTAGACAGATAAACATGTCTGCTTCTCTTCTGGGACTAACCCAGCACTCCCACTACCAGATCCCTGCACTGTCTGATTTCCCCAGGGAGGGTAGCTCCAAGGGGCTGGGGCAGCGCCTGGGCCCCCCAGACAGCTGGCTGCCAAGGGCCCACTGGGACTCAGGGCTGGACTCAGGCGTCCAGAGGCGGATGATACTGGAGCCGTGACAGTTGGTCCCTAGATTCCTCACCCAGTGGCGCCAGCTCTGGTTTCGGGCCTGGAGGGGGGAGGGGCACCTGGTGCCAGCCCCAGCCTGGTGCTCCCCTGGGTGGGAGTGCAGGCAGTAAACATGCCTTCATAGGTTGTCAAGAGCACTTCTTTCACTGCTCTTTGTGTCCCATGCTGTGCTAGGTACCAGTAGGAGATCCAGAAGCACAAAATGCAGTCAGGCACAGGTGATGGATAGGACCTAGAGCATAAAATAGTCTGTGCAGAATGTGAGCTAGAACAGGAGTTGAAGGAAGCCAGGTGTGGTGGTGCATTCTGTAATCCCATCACTTGGGAGGCTGCGGCAGGAGTGCTGCCACAAGCTTGAGGCCAACCTAGGCTATGTAGTGAGACCTTGTCTCAAAAAACAAACCATTAGGGGCTGGGGACATAGCTCAGTAGAATAAGCCCTTGCCTAGCAAGCGCAAGGGCCTAAGTTCAATCCCTGGTTCTGCTCCCCCCCCCCCAAAAAAAAAAGGAAAGAAAAAAAATTGAAGGAGTAAAGGAGTGAATGAATTATCTGGTAGCTTCATTTTACAGAGAGGGAGACTTAGACTAGGGAACCCAGGTCCTGTGACTTGTTTCTGCCTTATGTTCCTCTGTGCTTCCTTCTTAGGCAAGGGAAGTGGAAGTCAGAAGAGTAGAAAGAGTTGTTGTTTTCTCAGTGCTTGTTTGCACTGAGGTGCAGGCTTTTAAGCCTTAATATCATTCAATGTTCACAATGTCTTGGAGTGGTAATTGCCATCTGTGCTTAACATGAAGGACCTGAAGCTCAGAGCCGTTAAGTAACTGGCCAGGTCACACAGCTGTTAAGTGGAGACTTCCAAGACCAGAGTTGTGTGACTCCAGAGCCTGGACCCTTCAGGGAGACAGTGACACCTGTGAGTGCCTGCAGGCTGCAGAAGGAGTGGAGTGCAGAAGCTGGAGCCGGCTGGGGAGGCTTCTTAGATAAAGTGGAGTTCCCTAAAAATAAGTGAGGTTCACACGAAGGAAGCGGATTGGAAGGATGTGTGGAGATGGCCCAGGAGGCTTGCTAGTTAGGCAGATGGCCAGCTTTCCAGGATCCCAGCTCCTGGTGGGGAGCGGGGGCCACAAAGGCGCATCTCCACACCTCGGCCACCAGGTGGCGCTGCAAGTCAATTACCAGGGGCGGGTATGGGCTGGGCTCTGACTCTAGGTGGCAGGAGATTGTGCCCAGTTCAAGAACAGGCTGCCTGTTCTGTCCTGCACTCCTCAGTTGTCCTCTCAAGCTCCCCGCCCGGCACTGGGCTTTGGGCGGCACATCGGCCACATGGATACACTGAGGCTCCCTGTCTATTCCTGATTCAGAGTGAAACCCAGGGGGCCAAGACCTGGGAATCCCCAGGGGTCTGACAAGCTCCTCCGGTCATCTAGCTTAGACTGGCTTGTGTCCGGTGACCTCCTGGGCCTCTCTAGGCACCTGGGCATAAACCTGAGAACAGTGTCCGAGGTTCCTGCTCTCCTGGAGCGATATTCTGCGGGGGAGGAGAAGCAGACAGTAAACAAGTGGGTAATGTTCTTTCCGTACTGATAATCGCTACAAAGAAAAGTATGGCTGGATGTGGAGGTAGGAGGGCTTGAGGTGGCTGATTTTATTTTATTTTTTAAATTTTATTTTATTTATTTATTTTCAGAACTGGGGATTGAACTCAGGCCCTTGCACTTGCCAGGCAAGCGCTTATTCTACCGAGCTATCTCCCCAGCCCAAGGTGGCTGATTTTAGAAAGGATGGCCTTGTTGAGAAGATTTTACTGGCTCTACATAAAGTGCAGCGTGGTGCCTGGTGTAGTATATGCTGTTGCGTTACTATTAGTTTCTTCCCTTCTTTCTGCCCTAATTCCTTCCCACATTCTACTTCCTCTGTCCTGAATTCTGCCCTCTCCTAGCAGCCCCCATGCAGCTCTCAGCAGGACACCAGGTGCCTGGCTTGGGAACTGGGAGCCCAAGTTCTGGCTCTTGTCTCTGGCAGTCTAAACCAGCTCCTCCCTCCCCAGCTTCCTCCGCTTCAGTCAATGACATCACCATCCACCTGGCTGCTCAAACTGGAGAACCAGAGCCATCTCTGATTCTTCCCTTTCCTCTAGTTCCTCCCATCCGGTCATCAACAAGCCCTCTCAAACCTCAAATCGTTTCCCAAGCACTGTGCCTGCAGCTCAGTGGTAGAGCATTTGCCTCAAATGTGCAAGGCCCTGGGTCCAATCCCCAGCACCTCCCCCCAACAAATCAGTCAGCTTCCTACCTTCTGCTACTATCCAGGTCCAAGCTGTCATCACTTCCTACCTTCAGTAGCCTCTGACTGGTCTTCTTGCCTCCATTCTTGCCTCTGCTGCTCCTTTCAGTTCTTTTTTCACACAGTGGCTAGAGAAATCATTTGAAAAAAAAAAAAAAAAAAGATTATGAAACTCTCCTGCTTGAGACCTTGTATAGCTCCCCACTGCTACTGGACTCATATTCCTCTCATGGCCTCCCTGCCTGGCCCCTGCCCACCTGCCAGCTGATCTGGACCCTCCTTCCCATCATCCACTCCACCCTTCATCCTGGTAAGGCGGGTTCACTTTGCGGAGCTCCCAGCAGATGTCATTTTCTCCCAGAAATTTCCCCTGGCCACTTCTGGGTGTCCCTTGCCATTCATCACACTGTTACCCCCATATAGTGGAAGCCCTTAGAGGACAGGGAGTGGAGTCCCCCTACTTTTGTGTTCCCAGCATCTGGCACACAGTGGATGCCCAGTAAGTGTCTGTGCTTTGTAAACTGTGCATGTTCATCTATACTTCTCTTTTCCTTTTTTGATGCTGGGAATCGAATTCAGGACCTTGCAGTAGCTGAGCTGGCGCTCTACTGCTGAGCTCTGTCCCCAGCCCCTACTTCTCATCCTCTGCTGCACACAGACACATATACATCTTGCCAAATATTTGGCACCTCTTTTCTGTTTTCCACCACTCCTCCCCTTCCCACACCCTTCCCACTTCTCCCCTCCCTCCCCCACCTTTATCCCTATCTTCTCATCTGACCTCTCTTCCAAGGGGGTACTGTTCTGCGGAAGGCTTGGGATCGTGTTCCCAGCAGGCTCCGTAGTGCTGCAGCACCTACTCTGGGGCAGGAAGGCAATCGTGGTGCTTGCTTACTCATTGGAATGACTTTTTTTTTTTTTTTTTTTTTTTTTTGAGCCAAGATTTTTCTGTGTAGTTCAAGCTGACCTCAGACTCCAGGTGATCCTCCTGCCTGAACTTCCCGAGGGCTGGGATTGTAGGCCTGTGCCACCATGCCCAACTCATTGGCATGACTTCTGGAGAATAGCTGAGATTTCTAAGCATGGAAGCCCCTCCCCTCAGTCACTGCTGGTAAAATGAGTCTTGTACAAGCTGGGAGTGGCAGCACTGAAACACCTGTAGTCTTTTTGTTTGTTTGTGTTTGGGGCTTTTTTGGTACCTGGAATTGAACTCAGGACCGAGTGCTTGCCAGGCAGCGGCTTGTGCCACTGAGCTGTATCCCTGGCCCCACACTTGTAGTCTGAGGCAGGAGGTTCGTCACAAGTTTGAAGCCAACCTGGCCTACATAGTGAGTTCAAGGCCAGCCCAAACTACATAGCAAGATCCTATCTCCAAAACAAACAAACCACTGTACACAAAGAAATATGTATGGTGGGTCCGGGGAGATGGCTCAGTAGGATAAGCACTTGACTGGCAAACGCAAGGATCTGAGTTCAATCCCCGGTTCTGCAAAAAAAAAAAAAAAAGAAAGAAATATGTATGGTGTGCATGCTCCTTCCAGGCCCTCTGCACATGCGTATGCACATGCGCAGCTGTCATTGACTGTCCCTCTGCCTCAAACCCTCCCTCATTTTGATTTTTTTAAATTTTTTTTAATCATTTCTTTTTTTTAATTTTGTATTATTTATTTTTTACATTTATTATTTTAGTGTGTGTGTGTGTGTGTGTGTGGCCAGCTCAGCCCACCAGGGGGCGGGGCTGGCTGGCATGTGGTGCTGGGGGATCTAACCGTGGTTCCTGTGCTTTGCCAAGCTTGTTCCAAGTAGGTGCTTTAGACCACTGAGCCATCTCTCCAGCCCCAATAAAAATGATTTTAACTAGTGTTATCAATGTTATGAAAAAAAAAATTCCCATCCCAGCTCCTAGGATCACATTTCTCTCTGCCAACAGGCAGTGTTTTGTCCTTATTGCCCCTTTTATTTGGCAGCACATGCTGAAAAGGACACTCAATTGCTCTAAGGTGACCATAGTTACAATTCTCAGTATTTCCATGAGTATGAAATTATAATCAGTATTATTATGGTAGAGTGTTAATCTCTGGAAACCAAGCAGTTTGTAGCCTTGAATTTAGAGGCTACACTTGAAATCTTACGGTAGCCTGGATCTCTGTCAGAACTGC
>NW_004524608.1:1482501-1499501 GCF_000260255.1 Octodon degus | reverse complement strand
AAATATATATATAAAATTTAGGGAAACCTTAGCTTGAAATAAAAAATAAACCCAGGTGTGGTGCCACACACCTGTAATACCAGCACTAGAGAGGCTGAACAGGAAGATCACTCTAATTTCGAGGCCAGCCTGGGCTACATAGTGAGTTAAAGGCCAGCAAGTTTCTGTCTCAGAGAAAAAAAAAAAAGGCTCTAAATTTAGCTCAGTGTGAAGATCCTGGATAAAATCCCCAGTACCATACACACAGGAAAAAATTGACAATATGATTTTTTTTTTTTTTTTTTTGGTTGAACCGGCGATTGAACTCAGGCCCTTGCACTTGCCAGACAAGCACTTATTCTACTGAGCTATCTCCCCGGCCCTAACAATATGATTCTTAACAAATAGCTCATAATCTTTGGCCTTTAGTAAAGGAGGAAAAAGAAAGAACATATGTTGGCAAATGTTTAGTAATCAGTTGGGTGGTACAACCTATGATCACAGCACTCAGGAGGCTGAAGCAGGAGGGTTTCAAGTTTGAGGTTTGCCTGCCATCCATGGTGGTGCACAGTTCAATCCTAGCGCTTAAGAGGCTGAAGTAGGAGGATCACCGTGAATTCAGGGCCAGCTTGAACTATATAATAAGACCCTGTCTCAAAACAAACAAAAAAAGTTTAATGACTTGGAGCAAAAAAGTTCTGGTTCACAGCCATTGCCAATTCCCATGGTGTAAACTCTCACCATGGCTGATTTCAGTGTGCACAGTTCCCTGTCACTAGCAGGTATGCGCCACCTCCAGGCCACTGTTGTGGGTGAGGTGGCTTGAGCCAGATGGTCTCCAAGCTCCCTTACAGCTCCAGCGTTTCTGGACTAGATCTTGGAAGCCTGGGGGTCAGAAGTCAGATACTCTCCACTCTCAGTACTTCTCCAGGCCTCCAGTTATTCCTTGTAACTGGCTCTGGGAGCTGGAGGGGTGCTTGGAGGGGTCCAAAGTCAGCCCAGAGGAGGCAATCCATACAGACAGGTTGAGTGAGCCACTGACTTTGTCTAGGGTCTGCTGCCCACTGCCAGTGTCCTGAGGCACATCCATATCCTTCCACATGCTTACCAGGCGCATCTCTCGCCGGCAGCCTGCACACACTGAGCAGGACCTACTGCTGGCAGTTGGCCCACACCCCGGGGTTCCCACCTGTGTGGAGGGACCGTTCCTTCAGCCTCCCTGAGCTTCCGTGCCCCACCTTGCCACACCACCCAGGGTTCCTTCCTTGCACCTCTGACCTCCAAACCTGCTGCTGTCCCTGTCAGAACTCTTTACCCGCTTCACTGCATGCTCCTTTTGGGGCTCCTTTGCCTGCCTTTCCTCTTCTGTTTGCACCAGAGCCAGCGGTTTCCAGACCTGGCACGGACTTCTTCTCCCATTCTGCCTCCTATTCAAGCAGGAGCCTGCAGGTGGGTGGGGTGCCCTCCTCCTACCTTAGAGCCCTCTGCAAATTGCTAAGCATCTCTGAACCTGTTTTCCCCAACTATAAAATGAAGATAATAATAGCAATTACCTCACAGGATTGTTGTGTGATTAGTGGGAAGAAGCACTTACAGTACTGACATAGTGTCTAGTACGCAGAAAGTGCTTAATAAATGTTGGGTGTTATTGTTCAGGACTCAGCTTAATCACTCCTTCCTCAGGGAGGCCTGCTTCCAACCACCAGGGTGGGGCTGTGCTCTCTGGTGTCCTAGCTTCCCTTTTGGGGTGCTGGTTATTCTGCTTGTTCTAGGAGGACACAGACTATATTGAGGAAATGCTTGTCAGTGAATGAATGAATGAATGAATGAATGAATGAATGAATGAATGAATGATCAAATGAGGAGGATTGTCTAGGGTCTGCTGCCAGCCTGGACTGGCCTGGACACGCCCACGGGCTGGAGATGATGGGGCTCGTCCTGTCCCTGCCAGTAGGTGGCGCCTGTGCCCGCCGGTCTCTTCCCGTGGCCACCTCCCTTGCCGTTGCTCCTGTCAAAGAAGGCGAGGTGGAGTCTCAGTGGCTTGGAAAGATGGTGTCCAGGCCCCAGGGAGCAGCCAGGGTTGACTCCTGCACCTACCAAGGAAGATTCTTTCCCACAGGGTGCCCAGCTGAACTTGGCAGGGAAGAGAGTGGGGCCCTGCAGGGCAGGGGCTACAGTCACGTTGCAGCTGCTGTCCTCCTGGGGCCTTAAACGAGAGGCAGTTAAGTCAGTCAGTGAGTCAAATGCTGAGATCTAGGAACTAGATACCACACGGGAGAAGATGCGGTGAAATCAATCAGGAAGGGGGAGGCCCTGTTTCCATGACAATGGTAATGTTTGTGGCATTCAGGGGACTCCTGGGTCCCCAGGGTTGTGAACAGTGATTCACCACAGGAAAGAGAAGGCTGCCTAGGGACCTGGTGCTGGGGCCAGATGCCCTCTGGCTCCTGAACACTTTCCAGCTCCCTAAACCTAGCCCAGGGCTTCTGCTCTGCCCCTACTGGGCAGGGAGCTGCCAAATGGACAAGGACAAGCCCCACACATTGTGTACATGTCTTATTCTTTACAGCAGCCTTAGACAATTCTCAATGTTCCTATTTTATTTTCTTTTTAAATTTTTTCTTATTTTTAATCATTTATTTATTTGGTACAGGGTCTTGCCACACAGCTCAGATTTGTAGTGATCCTCCTGTCTCAGCCTCCCTAGCACTGGAATTACAGGCCTGTGCTACCACACCCGGCTTTGATGGCTGGCACGGCACAGGGCTGGGGATTGAACCTGGGTCCTTGTGCTTGCCAGGCAGGTGCTTAGACTGCCAAGCTATCTCCGCAGGCTCTTGCTTATTGCCATTTTATAGAAGAGGAAACTCTCACCCAGGCCCATGCTAATGTAGGTAGGACATGAGTGGCAAAGCCAAGATTAGAATACAGGATAGTTGACTCTGAACTGTGCTTGGAAAGACCTAGGAAGGAGAAAACTGAACAGGGGCCTGGAGGTGAGTGGAGTTAATGGGCTGAGGCCCAGGAGGAGGACATAGATGGGAAGGGACCCTTCCAAGTCCCAGCCCTCCTTGTCTGCCTGCCCTGTGTGCGCTCAACACAGACAGGGTGAGGGGGTGGCAAACCGCGTGGCCTACTTCTTCATTTTCCTCCAAGCCCCAGAAAGCAGACCTCAAGTCCAGGCCATTCAACTTCATGGGCCCCGAGGGGCAGGAGTGTGTGTTTGGTGTATGGTCCTCAGGTCTGCACACCCCCAGCTTCCGCCCCCCAGGCCTGTCAGGAGAGTTTCATTCTTGGTCTGCTGTGGGCCCCACAGTTTTGGAATGAAGAGGTAAACTCATCACCCCCAGGCCTCAATGGCACGCAAGAGAGCCCAGCCCTTCTCCCTCTCTGCCCACAGCAGAAGGCATGGAGGTTGGAGGAAACTAAGAAATCTTCCAGGCCCTGTCTCCTTGTTTTTCAGGTGTGGAAACTGAGGTCTGTAGAAAAGAAATGATTTTTTTTTCCCCAAGGATACAGAGTGAATTAATGGAACAGAGAACAAGATTCTCTGTCTGCCCTCTCTAGGATCTGTGCTCAGAAAGGGCTTCTTGCTAAGGACAGAATGTGGGGTCTCCTCTACCACTGAGCTACACCTTTCTGGCTACACCTCCACCCAGAAAAGACTTCTTGAATTGCATGGCGCTGTGCTCTTGGGAATGGAGGCAGCCATTAGATTAAATGGGATGACCTAGTGTCGTGTGGGCTGGGGAAGGAAGGTACAAAGTCCTACCTATTGACTGTATTCCACCAGAATCATGGAGGTGAGGCATCTGAAGGACTTACTCACATGTATGTCAGGAGCATAACATCTATGCGACCTTAGGCAAATCACTGACCCTCTCCGAGCCCCTTCAAGTCTGTCCCCCAGCCTCCAGACTTGAAGTAAGGTGGATGAGACAAGTGCTTGGGGCAAGCACTTGCAACCAGGTGGTGACAGGAGTGTTGATGGTTGCCATGGAAGGCAAGTCTGGTCTAGTGGGACTGGGAGGTAGCTGCCTGTGGTATAAAAGGGGGACATTAAACCAGGGTGCTCAGCCTTTGACCCTGGGAAACAAGAGAGGAATATGAATTTTAACCTGCTCTGTACCTGCAGCGCTTCTCTTCCCTGGGGCTGGCAAGAGGTGGGCAGCAGTTTCTTGCAGACCCTAGGGTACTCAGAAGCTGCCGGAAGCTGAACTCTAATTAGCACTGGCTCCCTAATTGGGCTTAATTGGCTCCTTGTGATGGCAATTAGAGACTGGGTCAATTAGCACTGGGAGAGGATGGCTCAGCAGGGGCTGGTCACAGCCCCTTGGGGGACATAGAGGTCAGTGGCTCCTTGGGGAAATGCCCAGCAGGAGCCCTCCCCCCTGGAGCAGGGCTGGGGGCTTCTAGGCCTCCCCCTGGACTATAGCATGTCTAACTTCTGCCCAGAGGAGACCTGGGTTCTGGGCCTCCCTCCACCAGCTTCTTTGAAAGTCTTGGTTTGACAGCTCTGGAGTCGAGGTTGATAGAAAAGGTGGGCTTTGTGGCCAGGTCTCTAGGGCTGTATCGCTGCCCCACCGTATGTGGGTCGTGTGACCCTGGACCCGTCATACTGGTTCAGAGCTGCTGACGTCCCTGGCCTGCGGGGTTATGGGCAGGATCAGGGGAACTTGTGCTGCTTAGAGTCAGCACTGGCACTGTTAACTCTGTAGCTGTTAGCAGTAGTGTAATCTCCACTCCAAATGCAGCTGCTTCATCTGTAAAATGACAGATGGAAGTGCTTGTTACTGAAAAATTTCACCTCAAGCCAATCACTTAATCAAAATATCCAAGACTTTGGCCACAGATAAGGGTGTACGTGTATGTGTGTGTGTGTGTTGTTAGGGGTGGAATATATACTTTTCCACTAAACTACAATCGCACCTCACTGGCAGTTTTGAAAGCCCTCTCCCAGCCAGGTGTGTTGGCACAAGCCTGTAGTGTCAGCGCTCTGGGAGGCTGAGGCAGAAAGATCACTAGATTGCCCTGGCCTGGGCAACCTAGTTAAGACCCCAACCACTGATGGCCCATGAGGATTGAGACCTCTGGACAGATGGTCGTGATGGGTTCCCCCAATGTTTCATAGCTCCTCCTGTCCTGGGCCACACAGGGCCACCACCATCCCTGGCTCCCCGAAGGGCTACAGTTCGGCTGGGAACCCATTACCACCTGTGTGGCCGGAAGCAGCTCCCTGCCCACTCACTTGATGTCTCATCAAAATGAGAATAATAACCTAGCCATGCTCTCCTCCCAGGGCTACCCAGAGACTATGTTTTATTACTGATAGGATCTGTTATAAAAGTGGCAATTAAATTGTTCCTTCCTGTGATAAACACTTACGTATGGAATTAAAGTCTCCTGGAGAGCACACCTGTAATCTCAGCACTCTGGGAGGCCGAGGCAGAAGCATTGCAGGTTCCAGCCCAGCCTGGGTATTTTAGCAAGACACCCTCTCAAGTTAAAGCCTACAAAGGGGACTGGGGATGTATGGCACGATGAGGACCCCGAGTTCAATCCCTAGTACTGAAGAAAATAAAATGAGCCTAGAGAGCTCCGACCTGACCTATCAGACAGGTTGGGTCCTATGTCCACCTTCATTTTTTTTTTAAGCTCCTGCTGGGGATCAAGTGAACCAGTGATAGAAAGAGCCTGGAACAAGCCCTGACACAAAGTAGCTGTCGTCACTCCTTACTGTGACTGCCTGAGGCTGGGTGAGAGTGGGCCTCAGGGTGCGCAAGCTGCGCAGTGTGCAGGTGGGCCAGGCTGAGGGAAGGCGATACTCAAGGCCGATGGAGAAGAGTGGAGTACATTACAGTTAGGGGAAAACAAGGGCAAGGGTTAGCACTTTGAAGGTGCTGGTTCATGAAGGAGCTATATGTCTATGCTTGGCTCAGACGTATACTGACAGCCAGGTGAGGTAACGCATGCCCATAATTCCAGTACTCAGGGAGGCCGAGGCAGGAGGATTGCAAGTTTGAGTGCATTCTGGGCAATTTAGCAACTTAGTGAGACCCTTTCTCAAAATAAATCTAAATAAATGAATGAGTGTAAATAAAAAGGGCTGCAGATGTTACTCAGTGCAACAGCCCTGGGTTTAATCCCCAGTACTGCATGTATATATACACAAAATAAAAAATAAAAGGTGTACTGAGCAGGTTCACATGCCAGGCCCTGTGCTGGGAAGTAGGCATACATGAGAAGGCCAGGGTCAGATACAGTGGGGAGGAGGCATTGTTGGTCTGAAGTTGGGAAACACAACAAAATTTTCTTTCTGGAAAGCTCATCACTGTTGTTTAGGGAGGACGAAGATGGGGTAGAGGCAGAGAAACCAGTAGGAGGCACGTGCGGTCAGCCAGGTGAGACTGGTGGCACTGAGAGCCAGGGAGCTGCTCAGGGTGCAGAAGGAGGTGGTTCTGGAGGAAGGGCAGGATTGGAGGCTCTTACCAGAAGGAGAGGAGGAGGGGTGAGTGCTACTGAGGAGACATGGACAACCGGACTTGGAGCTGGGGTTGATAGACTGTGCTTGCCTAGAGTGTGTGACACCCTGGGTTCTACTGCTAGCAATATGTGAAACAAAACAGAGACACAGCTACTCCCTCTGGAAGACTAAGGAGGGATGACACGTGCGAGAGGTGGAGAATCACTCCTTGGCCTGGGAATGCTTGGGTTTTATAGGAATTCCCAAGAGTGCATGACCACTCACCCTTGGCCCGGAGCCAGGCCCTGCCTTTTCCTGGGTTCTCACAGAGGCCGTGGTGTTAGGCCAGGCCCACCTGGATCCTCCCCACCCCACAGGGCAGAACACACTGTACACTGTCCATGACACATGGCAGGCAGTGGAGGTGAGTGAGTTCAGGGGAGACCCCGCTCCCAACTTCTGGGGTCTGTCCTCAGTGGTGAGCTGAGGAATGGGCTCCAAGGAGGACATCAGAGAGCAGACTCTGGGTCTGGGACACACAGGACAGCAGAAGGCCCTAGTCAGAGCTTGTGTGTTTCTGTCTGGATCCTGTCCCCTCTGGTTGACAGACTTAGTGCCATCAGGTGTGTTCTTGTTTAGCACTGAGCCTTCCCATGGTTTCGGTGGTGATCCTGTGGCTGAGCCTTCCACTTTCCTGTGTCCTCGTTGGAACTCTTCTTTCCTGTCAGTTCCTGTGTGCGTGCACATGCGCACACACTTGCACACACACACGCACACACACATGTGCGCGCGCGCACACACACACACACACACACTGTGGGGGTCACCACATCCTATCTGCTCACCCCAACCCCATTTCCAGCTCTTCCCGTAGCACTGCCAGCCTCCTTCAGCCAGCTCTTTGCCCTCCCTCCCTCGTGGAGCTTTGGTTTCAGTGAGAATGTGACTTGAATTAATTCTTGGGAGAAAAATCAGGAAAGGGGGGCTTTGGGGAGGGGGCAGTGAGTCACATTTCCATGTGTATTTTTCAAAGTTTCCAATGGGAGTTTGGAAAACAACAGCCTGTTGGTTGCCAGTCTGAACGTGCCTCTTCAACAGAGCCCTATGTCCTGTTTCTGTAGGTCTTAGCCTACCCACCCTGAGTTTTTGCTTCATTTCCAGGGATCTCCTCCCCTCTGGGATTGTACTTGTGTATGGGTGCTGGGAAGTCCCTTCTGAGGTATGGCCTTAGTCCTTCCTCCACTCATTTCACACTGACAGCCTTCATTTACCCTTGTATCCAGTGAACCCCTGGAGCTACAGTGGAGTTGGGGGCTGTGTCCCTGCAGCCACCCTGGCCAACCCTTCAGTCCTTGAGAACCTCTCCTGTTGGCACCGTGGAGCTCCAGCAACTTCTTCTGTGTGCCCTCCCTTCAGCCTGTGTTTCCCAGGGAATAGAGGGCAGTGGCTGAGAGTGACAGGCCCTGCAGATAAAACCCTGGGGAGTTGGGATGGAGACCCTACAGCAAGTCTCTGTGCTAGGCCACATCTTGTACCAGGGATGCCTCCCACACCCCAGAGAAGAGGTGTCATGATCCCCATTTTGCACACAGACGCTTACTTAGGCAGAGAGTAGGTGGGAACTCTTCCCTTGGGCCCTGAGCCCTTTGCCTCATCTGCATTGGAGGGGGTCCTAGACTAGTTGTCCCTCTCCCTGCTCCCCTCTGGTGGCTTCTCCCTCCTACTTCTGACTAATACTTTCCAGTACTGTGGCACATCCTGCCCATGCTATGCCCATGCCAGGGACGGCCCACATCACATGGGCCACATCTGGCTCCATCTGAGGACACCCCACCCTTGCCTGCCTTGCTCCTGGCCTCTTCTCTGCCCAGGGGCCAGCACAAGGAGTGCCCCTCAGGACCCCACCAGCCCTGTCCCTTGGAAGCCTCTGGTGGGTCCTCCTTCCCTCCTCCCACCTACCCTTTGCCCGCCCTCTCCCCCACTGAATCATCACTTCTAGCACCCACTGCTCAGCCCCTAGTTGCTCACTAACTAGTGGGTAGGGAAGGGGGCATTTGCAAGCCCTGAGCTTCTAGAGCTGCCCTAAGTGAGTGAAAGCCTGGTGGCAGCATGAAGGGTGAATTGCTCCAGCCCAGCCCTTTGGCCTGTTGCCAGCCTGGGCTTTGTGGCCAGTAGAGGTGACCTCAAGATGTACCTGCATGGAGGGGTGGCCCTATCTGAGCCTGCAGGCTGGGGTGAGCACCGAGGAGAGCACATGGCTCACTCTTTCTATGCTGTCTTTTCTGACTGACAGGGAGGAGCCCAGAAAGGCCTCCAGCTACTGGCCATGCTCCTCCTTCCTTCTGCTTAGCAACTGTTGTCATCGGGTAAATATTTGCCCCACCGGGATCTGGTGCTGGAGCACTGGCGCAAGTCAGGGCAGTTGCCCCTCACCTCAATTCCTGGGCCTCTCTGCTCATGTCCCAGCTCTAGGTCCCCCCAGCCTGGACTCAGATATGGTCCCCCCCACTTCCTCCCCCCACTCCTCTCTGTGCTCAACCTTCCCACATACCCCCATCCACTAGGGCACCTGTGTAAGGATCCACCCCCAGTTCTGCCTCTCTCCCACCACAAGCCACTAGGACCCCAGTCTGATATGTATGACTCCTAGTACAGTGTTGAAGCTCACAGAGCCCCAGGACCTCATCCTGTCCACCCTCCGAAAGCGTGCCTCCCGCCTCAGCACCTCTAAACCTTAGCTCCCTGAAGCTCTGGGGAAGAGGCTGGAGGTTGGGGGAAATATTTTTGCCGGATGCCATCCTCCCCTCCGAGGCTAGGAGTCCCCCACCAGAAGATCAGCACCATGTCTGCCTTTTCTGGGTAAGACTGGGGGACCATGGCCAAGTGGAAACATCCCCCCTTTGGGCACCCTGGTGGGCTAAAGAATATGCCAGCCTCTGTCCTCCAGGTTCCTGTAACCCTCTCCTCCTCCAGTGGTTTTTTCATTACCTGTCACAGTGATGAAGAGACCAAAGGTGAGGTGTAGTCTCAGGGTGCCCTGTAAGCTTTCAAATTGCTGGGAAGAGGGCTAATGGGGTGCTCCTCTGAGGCTGGCCTGTGGGCTGGCTTAAAGATAGTGGACCGAGAATCCGGGGAGTTGGACAAATGAGGGGGTGGGGGTTGGGCTTCGGGATTCCCTAACTCCTCCTACCTCTGAAGTCCAGGCTTTCCTGCAGTGAAAGTTGAAAAATTCGCCCAGAGAAAGCCCTTTCTGTATCCCTCAGGCCACCTGATGCCTGGTGACCCTGCCCACTCCCTCCCCGGGTTACTCCCCACTTTGCCAGGACCCCCTTTGCCCCACCCTGCCTACCAGCTGAGAATCACTTTCCCAGTTGATCCCTTAGCCTGAGAGCCGAGGCAGAGCCTTCAAATGGGGACCCTCAGGTACTTGGAGGTTGGGGACAGGGACAGATTTACCCTGAAGCTAAGAAAGGTGAAGCTTCAGGGTTTGAGTCGCAAAGGCCTTTCCAGGGTTCTGAGAAAAACCGGCCAGGGTTGCCATGTGGTCATATGTCTGGGTGAAATTTGCAAAGATAGCATTGTATTTCTTAAAGAGCGTGTCTTCACAAAACTGCCCAGCAATCCCGTTGTCCGCCCTAAACCGGGTACTAGAAAACCCCTCAGTTTGAGCGAGAAAAGGAACACTCTTCTGTCTCCCTTCCTGGAAGGGTGGTGGGAGCACGAGGATCTTCTCCCCCAGCTCGCTTCCTAGAGTTGTGGCGCTTCTGTTTGTTGCCCTGGCAACAGGGAAAGGAAACCCCCATTTAGGAAGCAGGGGAGGCCCCAGCAACCGCACACACAGACACACACAGAGCGCACGCAGCCCGCCCACGCGCCACTGCCTGCGTCAGTCCCTCGCCTCAGGGTGGGGGAGCCTGCTGGGCTGCTCCCGCCCCGAAATCCGCAGGTGGCTGGAGGCCGCTGCTGAAAGTCCTGCCGGCAGATTTCTGCTGGCGCTAGTGCGCTGTGTATGCCGTGTATTGCGCACTATGGCCTGCATTGTGACAACGCAGGGAGCCCGAGGCGAGGCATTGGCGGGGGCGGCCAGGCCTCCGCCCAGTAGGGTGGGGGAGCTGGTGTGGAATGTTGGGAACGGAGCTCCTGGGCTCCGTAGGATTTACTGTTGCACTGCTTCTATATGGTCTTGGTGGAATTTCAGAGAAACAGCAGAAACCTGGGGTCGGGGCCTTCATCCGTCTCCTGTCAGCTGTGTGACCTTGTCCAGCCTCAGCCTCGATCTCTGTCCTCTGTCGGTAACATGGGCATAAAGGCATTTGCTTGTGCTCCTCAAAGAGATCTGGAAAGCAATCTTGATTGTGAAAGGGTTGTCACCCGCGAGACTCACCCAGGTGTGAGATGTGAGGGGCTGGTTCTTTTACCCAGCTGCTGCTTCCTACCTGGCTGGAGCGCGAGGAAGCCTGTCTGCCTCCCTCCCAAAGCATGCTAGGAACACCATGCAGTAGCCTGGTTTCTAAAATCTGCCCGAAGTCCGGGCGTGGTGCTCACGCCTGTAATCCCAGCCCTGGGGAGGCTGAAAACTGGAGAATCACGATGAGCTCGAGCTGCTTAGTGAGACCCTGTACCAAACCAAATACTATCCGGTCCTTATGGTAACTGGCATGTGGTCTGAGCCCTATTATGGGAATTCTGGGCTTGCCTAGACATGTGACCTTGAGCGGATCTTTCTAGCTGTAGCCTCAGAGCCCATTAAGAGAAGGGTTTTCGAGACCAGCCTGGGCTACAAAGAGCTCAAGGCCAGCCTGAACTGTAGACCTTATCTCAAAAAGTCAAACAAGGGGCCAGGGAGATGGCTTAGTAGAATAAGCGCTTCCCTGGCAAGCACAAGGGCCTGAGTTCAATCCTTGGTTCCGCAAAAAAAAAAAAAAAAAAAAAGCCAAAACCAAACAAAAATCCTGAGTTCAATCCCCAGTACACACACACACACACACAGAATTTATTCTTCAGACTCCTGAGGGCCTTCCTGAAATGGGGATGAAGACAGTATCTTGGATCCTCCTACCATGGCCTCTGCAGTCCTGGGATCACAGGCCTGTGCCACTGCACTGGCTGACATTTAGTATAGTGTGTGTGTGTGTGTGTGTGTGTGTGTGTGTGTGGCTTCATTTGAGTGGGGAGCTCTCTACCATCAAAGAGCTTTCAGCTCTTGCTTTTCAGGGCCTCCTCCACACTCACCCCACAGATCAGCTAGGAATGCACCATCTCACCTAGTCCAGGTGAGAAGAGAGCAGTCTAGCCAGGGGTGCTACCTCAGGCCAGTTACCTCCCAGAGTTTTGGGTTCCTGGCATATAAAGTACAGTTAATGACACCTCCTAAGGTCAAGATGATAATGAAGGACATAGATCCACCTTCATGTAGCCCCTAACCCATGACTGTTGCATGGGCAGCCGCTTGAGAAGGGGCTCAGTCCATCTCCCATGCTTGGAGGTGTAACTATCACCTGTGCACAAGGTGACTCAGCAGTTCATTGTTTAGTCTCAGACCTTGTGCTCAAAGGAGGAATAAGCCCAGGCCTCTTCTCCCCTAAGAACTCACTGTAAGGCCAGATGTGATGCCACAAACCTGTAATTCCAGCACTCAGGAAGCTGAGGCAGGAGGATCACTGGGAGTTTGAGACCAGCTTGGGCTGCAAAGTGAATTCAAGGCCAGCCTGAACTGCATAGTGAAACCCTGCCTCCTTGTCTCAAGACAAAAAAAAAAAAAAAAAAAAAAAAAAAAAAAAAACCCAAAACTTCACTATAAGGAGATCCTCAAACCATGACCTTGGATCACCAGGTCACCCCTACCTCTATAGTCCCTTCATAGAGTCACCCCTTCCCCTCCTTGCTTAACTGCCTCCCCAGTAGCCTAGGATCCCCTCCGACTCCTCCTCTCAGTCTCCCACCTGCCCAGGATTACAGCCTGGTGGTAAGACCTTGGCCTCTGGAGGGAGGCCAGCCTGTATTAAAATTCCAGTTCTGCTAGTAACAGTTGACCTTAGACAAGTGGTTCTCAGCTGGTGGCGATCCTGCCCTTCCCCCAGGGACATTTGGCAGGGTTTGAAGATGTTTTTTGTTATAACTGAGGACAGAGGTGCTACTGGCATTTAGAGGCCAGGGACGCTGTAGAGCAGCTCACAGTGCACAGCGCCTTCCCTACAATGAGGAATTAGCTGACCCCAAATGTCCATTGTGCAAAGACTGGGAAACCTCGCCTTACATTAACAAGTTTACTACCTCCCCTGGGCTTTAGTTTCCTCATCTGTGAAATAGTGCTAGTAAGAGCATCTGTGTGGTGCTGTCTTATTTGTTCAACAAGATAATGCAGATTCCTAGTGCCCCAAATAGTTAAGCACCCCATTAATCATTATTTCTATGCTTTTGAAACCCTGCCTGGTTGCACCCTTCTGCTGAACCTACCCCACTCCAATTTGGCTTTCTCTTACCAAGGCCAGTGCCTTTGATTTTTAAATTATTCTTACTTTTTATTTACTTATTTATTTAGTACAGGGGCTACAGGGTCTCACTATGTAGATTGGACTGTAGTGATTCTCCTGTTTTCAGCCTCCCAAGCACTGGGATTAGAGGTGCACCACTAAGCGCAGTCCCAATCACCATCTCAATGCGCTCCAGGGGCGGTGCCAGGATGGCAGTGTGGGGCCAGCACACCACGCCAGAGATGGAACCCCAGTTGCCACACTCTGTCTAAGCAGATGCTTTAGTCCACTGAGCTATCTGGCTGGCCCTATTATTACTTTTTTTTTTTTTTACGGAACTGGGGATTAAACTCAGACCCTTATGCTTGCCAGGCAAGCGCTCATTCTACTGAGCTATCTCCTGGGCCCTCTATTATTACTTTTTCATGAGATAAAATGTTACTACGTTGCCAAGCCTGTACTTGAATTGGTGAGCTCAAGTGAACCTCCTGCCTCAGCCTCCACAATAGCTGATATTGGGTTCTGACTTTCTCCCCCTGCTTGTCTGGATGCAGCCCTCTCCAGGGCCTCCAGCCCTGTCAAGCAGCAACATCCTCTTCCTCAGATTCAGCTCGAACCCAGGCCCCTGCCTCCACCTCCCTCTCCCCTCCCCCACCTGCTCTCCCCCCCACTTTCCAGCATGGTCCCTCTGCTGTAGTTGAGGCAGGGCAGGCTGCACACTCACTCAGCTCTTTCCCATGCCCGTACCTCTGCACAGATTCTCTCCTGGCACCAGTTCACCTGTGTGCCTCCCACATGTCCAGCCAAAGTGCCCGAAGATGGTGAAGCTCGTCCTGGGTTTGGAGCAGGTGGCTGGCTCCAAGTTCTGAGCTCCGGGTGTTTCTTGCTGTCTGGTTCTGGGAAAGTCCACTTCACTTATAAAGTAGGGAGATGGTCTTTAGTCCGTGAGGTCCTTTTGTGAACCAGGCTGAGAAGGTATGTGACAACACACACCTAAAAAGACTGAAATAAACTGGGTATGCTGGTGGTGCACATCTGTAAATCCCAGCACTTAGGAGGCTGGGGCAGGACCAGTGCCAGTCTGGGCAATTTAGACCCTGTATCAAAATTAAAAATAAATAAAAGGGGCTGGAAACAAAGTGGTAGAGTCCTCTTGGATTTAATCCTTAGTAAAAAAAAAAAAAAAAGTTGTGAAAGTATAGAGTTATTTCCTTGAGCAGTGCTCTTCTTTTTAATTCTCATAGCACTATCAAGAAGCAATGGGGTTGGGGAGCTGGCTCAGGAGAATAAGCCCTTGCCTGGCAAGCTCAAGGGCCTGAGTTCAATCCCCGGTTCCGCAAAAAAAAAAAAAAGCAGTAATGATTTTGCCAGTTGTGATGGTGCACACCTGTAATCCCAGCACTTGGGAGGCTGAGGCAGGAGTAATCGATTATCATCAATTTGAGGCCATCCTGGGCTACACAGTGAGTTTAAGGCCAACATGAACTATACAGCAAGAAACCTTTATCAAAAAAAAAAAAAAAAAAAAAATCCTTTAAAAGCGAAGGGCCCGGATTTAAACCCCCGTTTCCCAAAAAAAAAAAAAAAAAAAAAAATGCCTGTAACTTTTCCTTTTGTTATTGACTGTGTCCACTAACATGTCAGTTCCATGAGTGTAGCCATTTTTTTTTTTTTTTTTTTTTTTTCCCGGTACCAGAGATTGAACTCAGGACCCTGTGCTTGCCAGGCAGGCACTTTTTCTACTGAGCTATATCCCTGGCCCCACAATCTTTTTTTTTTTTTTTTTTTGGTGGAACCGGGGGTTGAACTCAGGCCCCTGCACTTGCCAGGGAAGCGGTTATTCCACTGAGCCATCTCCCTGGCCCCCACAATCTTTTTTTTTGAGGTACCCGGATTGAACTCAGGACCTTGCGCTTGCCAGGCAGGTGCTTATGCCACTGAACTATCTCCCTGGCCCTAGTGTAGGCATTTTTGTCTTTTTTTTTTTTTTGTCTTTTTGAGACTGGGTCTCACTATGCATCTCAGGCTGACCTTGAACTCACTTTGTAGCCCAGCCTGGCTTCAAACTCACAAGGATCCTCCTGCCTCAGCCTCCTGAGTGCTGGGGATAAAGGTGAATGATACCACGCCCACCTTTTATCTGTTTCTGCTCTTGCTGTTTACAGTGCTGGGGATAGAACCTGGGGCCTCATGCATACTAGGAGCTTTACCACTGAGCTATACCTTCCACCTGGTTTTTAATCTGTAGCCTGATTGTTAAATTATTTATTTCGTTTTTGTGGTGCTGGGAATCAAACCCAGGCCTTATGACTGAGCCATATCCCCAGCTTATGTGACCTGATTTTTAATCTATTTTCTTTATTTCCCTAGGGCCTATAAGAATGCCTGGCACATAGCAAGTGTTCAAAAATACTCTTTTCTTTTTTTTTTTTGGTGGTACCAGGGATTAACCTCAGATCCCTGTGCTTGCCAGGCAAGCACATATGCTACTGGACTATCTCCCTGGCCCTCAAAAATACTTGTTGTGTGAATTGTCTCTGCATAAGGCATTTCTATGATAGCCCTCAACCTACCCTCTCCATGAAACCTTCCTTCATATATATGTTATCTTCTTTATAGGAACATCCCCACTATACAGATGAGGAAACTGAGGCTGAAACAAGATGAAATGAGCTACCTAGAGTCACTCACCTGAAAAGTGGTAGGCACTTGTGTGCTGCCATGGGGTCAGGCCTTAGGGACTGATGACAAGATTTGGTCCTTTCTTCCCAACCAACACTTTCAAGATCGGGAATTGTAAGGGGAGACCCAGGATGCTATAAAACACAGAAGGATGGGTGTGGTGGCACATGCTTGTAATTCCAGCACTTGGGAGGCTGAGGTAGGATTGTTGCAAGTTCCAGACCAGCCTGAGCTACAAAGTGAGCTCGCAGCCAGCCTGCACTGCATAGTGATACCCTGTCTCAAAAAAGACAAAACAAAACAACCCATAGAGGCTCCTCCCCCTCCCACCCAAGACCATTATTCTTTAAGGCAAGTGTCCAAACTGTTATTTATGTATTTATTTATTTATTTGCCAGCTCAGCCCACCCTGGGTGCTGGGAATCCAACACGGTTCCTGCACTCTTGCCTAAGTAGGCTCTTTAGACTGCTGAACTATCTCAACAGCTCCCCCAAAACCATACTTTAGATTGCATTACCTACATCACTACGTTGTCCAGGCTGGCCTCAAACTTTTTTTTTTTTTTTTTTTTTTTTTTTTTTGTGGAACCAGGGACTGAATTCAGGCCCTTGCGCTTGCCTGGGAAGCGCTTATTCCACTGAGCCGTCTCCCTGGCCCCTGGCCTCAAACTTTTAATCATCCTGCTTCAAGCTCCCAGAGTGCTGGGTTTAAGGCATGTGTCACCATAAGCTGGTTTCAGCTACTATCTCTGAGTGTATTTCTTAATCTTGTAGCTCCCAGACTTCTAGGATCCATTTGGAATTCATTATCCAATTTACAGCACCATGCTGTTCTTTTTTATTTGTGGGGGAGGGGGTTACTGGGAATTGAACTCAGGATCTCATGCTTGCCGGGCAGGCACTGTACCACTGAGCTAAATCCCTGGTCCCCATCCATGATATTCTTTAACTGCTTGCACTTCTCAGTTTTGCTTCTTCCTCTGTCTTCACCGGGGGAAGGCTCCCTTGAAGCAACTGGTCATGATGGTGTGTGCCTTTAACACACTAGAAGGCTGAAGCAGGACGATCACTGGGGGTTCAAAACCCCAGCCTGGGCTACATAGTGAGTTCAGTGTGAACTACATAGCAAGACCCTGTCTTCAAACAAACACACAAACAAACAGAAGGGGCAAGAATGGTATTGCTGTTACCTTCCTCCCCCCCTTTTTTCCCCATAAGTTTATTGAGAATCAAATAGCAATGAGACAGTTTCAAATCAAATTGGTAGGACAGTTTCAATAATTCACACATTGCATACATTCTTTCTAGTGGTTAATTGCTGTACAAGATGCGGACATGATATCCTATTTACAATCACCATTAGAACAAATCCCTCTATTCATTAAGAGAATGTAACTATGTAT
>NW_004524608.1:1463735-1481101 GCF_000260255.1 Octodon degus | reverse complement strand
GGGGCCAGGGAGATGGCTCAGTGGAATAAGCGCTTCCCTGGCAAGCGCAAGGGCCTGAGTTCAATCCCCGGTTCCGCAAAAAAAAAAAAAAAAAAGTGTGCACCACCATGCCCAGTTTCAGTGGCCAGCACAGCGTGCCCAAGATTCCAGGGCTAGCACAGCATGTAGTACTGGGGATCAAACCCTGGTCCTTGCACTTGCCAGGTAGGCACTTAGACTGTCAAGCTATCTCCCCAGCTCATTTTTTATTTTCTTGAGATAGGGCTTTACTATATAGCCCAGGCTGTCCTTGAACTCAAAATGGGGGCCAAGGAGATGGCTCAGTAAAATAAGCTCTTGCCTAGCAAGTGCAAGGGCCTGAGTTCAATCCCTGGTTCTGCCAGAAAAAAAAAAAAAAGTGAATTCACAATGATCCTCCTGCCTCAAGCTCCCATGTGCTGGGATTGGAACCATGCGCGCCTGGCTCAATCCCATCTTTGGTAACTGCCTTGTCCATGTTATAGTGAGGAAACCTGAGGTTCCAAGAATTCAGAAGCAAATCAGGCACCACACAGGGAGTGAGGGACAGGCTAGAACCTGGTCACTGCGCCCTCACAGCTCACTCCCATCCTCTGGGTGTGGCTGCCCCTATTTTTTTCCTGCACTCTCTAGGATTGGTGATCTATGTTGTGGCATGGGGAAAGCAGACTTAGGGGCTTTGGGGTTCACAGTCAGGGTGGAATAGGCAGGATAAAGACTTTTCCCCTCTGAAGTTCAGATTTAGGATTGAGGCCATTTTGGTGGTGGTGGTAAGGGAGACCCTTGGGAAAGAGCTCAAGGAAATTTGGGGTAAAAGTCTTTTCTCTATACCTTTTCCCCAAAGATGGGGGATGGGAGACTAGGATAGGAAGGGTTAAATGTGGCTTCTTCTTCAGCCAAGAGGGGGAGGGAGGGCTTAGTGCCAGGGAGGGGCTGAGAGTGGGAACAGCCTGAGCCTGTCCCTCACGTTCCACTAACCGTGCCCCCGCCATGCTTCTGCTTCTGGTTTAGGGAGCAGAAGGGGGGAGAGTCAGTGCAGAGTTTTTGTTTTGTCTGGGAGGCTGAGCGTGGATGCCATGCTCTGGGGGAGAAGGGTGCAGCAAGAAGAACCCACGTCCTGGGTCCCCTCCCTTACTAGGTTCCTTCCCTCTGTGCTGCCCAGTCACCCACACAGAAATGAGAACCCAAGTGTCCCCATCCCAATCCCCTCCACACACACCCAGAGTCTTCACCCTAGTTTAATCTCACTGCAGCCCCAGGTCCCCTGGAGGCCTGCCCACCTGAGAACCAAGCGCTTGCTATCCAGGCCTGCTTCCCATGTGCCAGCATCCCGGAGCTAGTGGAGTTAGCAGCATAATCGAATTCCCCAGCTTCCTTGGCAGAAAATAAGCCACAGGAGTGCCCCTCCTGCCCATACCTCTGGCAGGATGACCGGGAACTGAGCTCCACCATCTCTTGGACAGGGTGTGTGACTGGCCAGATGGCCCAGACTAGAGAGCAGAAGGCTGAGAAAAAGTTGAGACCCAAGGATGGACGGAAGCTGCAGGGACAGGGAAAGCTCGGGACCTCGTGATGCTGTTTGGTGAGATGGCCTGGTGAGACTCCTCCCTAGATCAAGCAGACCTGGTCAGGGGGTAATGGGGAGGTCAGCATGGTGCTGGCCTTCATAACCATTAAGACTGTGAGGTCTTTGCTGTCCCCCAAACCCCAGTCTCTAGCTGGAACCAAGAGGAAGAACCAAGATGGAGACTGAACACTGGCTGTCCAGTACACCCCTCCTTCAGCCCTTTCTGGGAACCACAAGAATCTGGGACCTGGTGGCCTGGCAACATGATGAATGCACACACAATTCTGGTATCTGTTTTAAATTATCCATTAAAATAAGTACAGTCTTGGAAAAAAAAAAAATAAGTGCAGTCCTGAAGTTGGTTGGGTGGGGTAAACTGTAGAAAGGGACAGAATGAGGAGAGACCTAGGCCGCCTTTTCCAAGGCCTGAGTTCAAAGGAGGAGAGCAGGAGGTGGGAGAGGGCAGCCTCTGGGTCCTATTCTTAGCCTTCTCTGGGGGACTGAGGGTTGTTTGCATCAAAGACTCAGCGGTTGGTTTTAAAGGGAGATAAGTTGGGACAGAACATAGGCTAAAGAGCCCCAGGTTTCTGATTCTGCGTCAAAATTGTGGGCATGAAGGAGCTTCTCAAGAAACCCAGGCATACCCCCCTCCTGGCTTTCCGAGCTGCAGCGGTGAATGGGTGGCCCACATGTGGAGGGGGTAAGGTGACTCACTACTGGGAGGCAAGGGGGGCCAGTGGTGGAAGCAGGGTGAGTCACTCGGATGGGCACTACTGGGCCCTCCCTACTCGGCTTCCTAGCCCAGCCATCTGGCCCACTCCCTTGCTTTGCACCCACTCACCACCCCCACCCCCACCCCTTTGCCCACCCACTGCTATTCTTTAGCTCTGCCCTCTACTCCAGAAGGCCTGAGGCGCTAGGGACAAGCTTGGAGCTGACAGTTAAGCAGGCAGAAACCAAGAGTGTCGAGCCTCACTTCAGCCTGGGGTGCGCGGGAGGGTGCAGTCCTGCCCCTTTAAGAGCAGCGGCCCCGCCCCCTGCAGAGGAGGACCTATTAGAGCTGGGCCCCGGCGCCGGTGACTCAGTGTTCGCGGGAGCGCCGCACCTACACCGGCCAACCCAGATCCCGACGTCCGACTGCGCCCGGCCCAGCTCTCCGATCCCGCTGGAGCCTGCCGCCCGCGCGCTCCGCCCCCGACCAGTCTCTGCCTGCCGTCCAAGCCCCACGCCCTCCCCGGGACCCCTGCCCTTCGGGCAGCGCTGCCACCCTGCCGGCCATGGAGACCCCGTCCCAGCGGCGCGCCACCCGCAGCGGGGCGCAGACCACTTCCACCCCGCTGTCACCCACCCGTATCACCCGGCTGCAGGAGAAGGAGGACCTGCAGGAGCTCAATGACCGGCTGGCGGTCTATATCGACCGCGTGCGCTCGCTGGAGACGGAGAACGCAGGGCTGCGCCTTCGCATCACCGAGTCGGAGGAGGTGGTCAGCCGCGAGGTGTCCGGCATCAAGGCCGCCTACGAGGCCGAGCTGGGGGATGCCCGCAAAACCCTCGACTCGGTGGCCAAGGAGCGCGCCCGCCTGCAGCTGGAGCTGGGCAAAGTGCGCGAGGAGTTTAAGGAGCTCAAGGCGCGGTGAGTGCAGCCAGGTGCCGGCGTGCTGGGCGCGGGCGGGAGGGCAGTGGGCAGCGCGGCCGGCCGGCTCCAGGAAGGAGCCGAGGGCCCAGAGCAGCAGATAACTTTGCCAGTCTCCTCCTTCCCGGGAACTGCCTCCAGCGGGTGACTGGCAGTGCGTAGGGAATTGTCAAGACCGCACAGGGTGGGCAGGGGTCTCTGGGAGAGAGTGGGAGTGGTAAGGAGTGGTGGGGACATTGTGAGTAGGTCGGGACTGGTAGTGGGCCCTCAGTCAGTCAGGTTGGAATTTGACAGCTCTTGGAGCCTGAGGGAGGGGCTTGAGCAACGTAGAACTGGCCCTGCTAGATCTCTGAACTCTGGACACCCAGAACACATGGGCATGGGTGAAAGGGTCCTCTTAGAACTTGCTTGGCACCGTGCCAACTTCGCCCAGCCTGGCCCTGAATACATGATAGCTTCGGAGACAGAGCCCAGACGTCTGTCCAGTAGAAAAAGAGAGGTCACCAAAGCAGGGTGGCCCCCTTTGTCCTATGCAGAGGGTGAGGTGGTGACCCCTTTGACATGATCTTTTCCTGGCTTCCTCCTAAGAGTTGGGAAGCTGTCCCTCTTGCACCATGTGTCTGGAACCTCTTGGCTTTGGTCAGGCCCACCAGAACAGCTCCAGGAGATCGGCTCCCCTGCGGCTCCCACAGCCCTTGGCCTGCAGGGCCCAGGAATGCAAGTGAGGGAGGAGACGGAGGGCAGTGGCTGGGCCCAGGAAGTTGTTATGGCCAGGTCTGAGGCACCCCCTCCTCCTGGCTATCCAGCCTGATGTTTTCCAGGGTCAGAGGCTCTGCTCTTCTCTCCCTCCAGTTTCACTTTCCCAGCCAAGCCCTAGCAGTCTTTACTCTGGCCCAACCTCTTGGCGATTGATGTCTTGATCTTTGCCTTATTAAACTGCTGTAGTACAGTGACATTTTTGAAATCCAACCGTTGGTAGCTCTAGACCACTCCCACTACACCCATCCCTGCCCCACCCTACCCCACCCTGCTTGACTCCACCTTCTTTTCTAAAATGGCCTTTGGGAGCCTGGAAGTTAGGCCCTTTCTTTCCATCTCCCAGTGATTTGCTTTTCTTCTCCTGTTCCCTTTTTCTCAATGGAGACATAGGGCAGAGGGTGCCTGAGTGGTCCCTAAGTAGCCTTGAGCTTTGACTTCTCTTTTGTTTTCCTCTGCAGAATCTTCTTGGGACTCTTGCTCTTCCCAGAACTTTATATAACTCTAATTGGCCATTCTTACCCTTTACCAGCTTCCAGCCCCAGGTGGTACCATGGCTAAGCCCGCAGCCTTCAGATGTGAATGGAAATTTTGTAAGGAGATAGATTTAACCTTTCTTCTTCTTCTTCCTCTTCTTCTTCTTCTTCTTCTTCTTCTTCTTCTTCTTCTTCTTCTTCTTCTTTCTTCTTTCTTCTTTCTTTCTTCTTCATTTATTTATTTATTTATTTATTTTTGGTACTGGGAATCGAACTCAGGAAGTCATGCCAGCTCAGCAGGTCCTGTGCTACTGAACTATATCCCTTGACTTCTTCTTCTTTTTTTTTTTTTTTGGTGAAACCGGGGTTTGAACTTGCGCTTGCCAGGCAAGCACTTATTCTACTGAGCTAACTCCTTGGCCCCCTGGACTTCTTTTTTGTACTGGAGACTGAACGTAGATACTCTAGTGGTGAAGTATATATCCCAAGCCAAGTTTTTATTTTGATACAGTCTCACTAAATTGCTAAATTGCCTAGGCTGGGTTCCAACTTTTCATCCTCCCGCCTCAGCCTCTCACAGTGCTGTGATTTCAGGTATGTGCCACCACATCTGGCTTCTGGCCTTTTTTTTAAATATGTTTTGAGAAAAGGTCTTACTAACTTGCTTAAGCTGGTTTCAAACTTGTAGTCCTCCTGCCTCAGCCTCCTGAGTGGCTGGAATTCAAGCTTCATGCCCACTAAGAGGGACCATTGTCTTTTCCATTAGTTTTTTTTTTTTTTTTTTCAGTACTGGGGACTGAACTCAGGACCCTGCACTTAAGCGCTTAGTCTACTGAGCTATCACCCTGGTCCTGTCTTTTCCATTAGAAATACAAACAGTTTAGCAAGACAGCCAGGAAGTAAGGTAGGGCAAGCCCAGTAAATAAGTGAATAGTGTTTTAAATTGGTCCCTTCAGTTATCCGAGTTCCCTTGCTAGCCATATAAAGGACATTATTAGTAGACCTGGAGAAGACATTGTTTGCAGAATAGCCCAGGGGAGTCTGTAGCCTCTTGCTTACCAGGCCTTGTCTGTCTGTCTCCTTTGCCTCCTGGCGCAGCTGTCGGGCCTGGGACACCAGGCCAGTGCGGGCACACGTGGGGAGAGGCGGGGGTGGTGTGTGTACTTGTTATATTTAGCCACCTGCCTCTGTTCTTTCCCACTGATCCTAAGTGGGGCTGTGCTTCCGGAAGATGGGGGAGGTTTACACACTTAGAATCGCAGGCTGGTGGATGGTGGGGTGGACACCCAAGGGGACTCAGCCTGAGATGTCTGTCACCTTCCTTGTCTAGAGTAGGAGGGGCCGGGATTGCTTGCCTCTTTTTGTATCTACTGAGCTCAGGTTGAAGTGGAGAAAGGGCCATGAGAGTGGATAGAAAGGCATTGTCCCAGCCCCTCCCAAGAAAGAAGGTGTTGCCTGGTTTAATGTTTAATTAGAGCTCAGAGTTCAGGGGCAAGAGTGAATTTGGGTACAAAGCTGTCTGTAAAACCCTGGATAATCTTTGGCCCAGCCTGGGTATCTTGACCACACCCAGGGGTTCTCTTGTTGGGCTGGGTTTTAGGCTTGAATGAGAAGGTTGCAAGCATGGGTAAGGGGCATTTGCGGTTCATGCTTGGGATCTGGGCCCCACCCCAGCCAAGACAGCTGGGTGGATGACTCAGATGCTGCCCCCCTCCAGCTAGCCCAGGGTGGCTTTACAAGAGACAGCAGGAAACAGAGTGGAGATAGCAGACATCTTTTTTTTTTTTAATTGAGAATCAAACTCAGGACCTCATACATGTTAGGCAAGGGCTGTACTGCTGAGCTATATCTCCTATATGAAAGGAGAGGGATGGGGCTTGAACGTCTGCATCTTCTGCCCTCTCCCCTTGGCATCCTGGGGTCCCTTTCCTGCCTCCTTCCTTAGACCCTGTGGTAGTATCTGGAAGCAGGGCTCTGGACACTGTGCACAAGTAATTAAGAGTGCAGAGTGATCTAGAGAGATAGCTGGGGCTGCAGCACCATGCCAAGGCTTGTGCCTTCCCATGAGGAACTGTGGGAGGAAAGCTGAGTCCGAAATGGGGAGATCCCAGGCCCACAAAGGAGAAGCACCTCTTCCCCCATTGGGCCCTTGTGCTCAACGACTTCCTGGATTGCCTGCCTTTTTTGGCTCTGGTGTGGACAGGCAGGGAGATAGATGCAGGTTCCTGTCAAGAGCAGAACAGCATGGACCTTCTGACTAATTGTTGGATACTCTGTCTGTCTGTCTGTCTGTCTGTCTGTCTGTCTCTCTCTCTCTCTCTCTCTCTCTCTCTCTGGCTTTGGTGAGATGGTGAGACAGGGCCTCACTATGTTGTTTAGTCTGGCTGCAAACTCATGATCCTCTTGCCTGAGGATCCCCAGTGCTGGGATTACAGGTGTGTGTGTGTTACCATGGCTGGCTTCAGTTGGGTACTCCTATCATTGACCCTCACTTCTCTAGGAAGGGTCTCTAGGATAGGGACAAGTTGAAAATCTGGAGGGGTTAAGGTGAGGAGAGGTAAGTACGACTCCTGCGGCCTGAAGGTTCTGCTGTGGGACCAGTGTGGTGCCTTAATACTCGGCTGTCCTGCCTGGGCCTGTTAACTCTTGATCAATAGCCTTTGCTGCAGCCTGTACATGAAATGCCATAGATTATGAGACAGAGTTTGGGGAGCCTGGTGATTCATGTGTCTGGAGACTGTCCTGGACTTTCATGAGAATTGTGCACCTGGATTATAAAGAGGCTGTGCCCCTTGCCAGGACCATTGGGTTGGTGGAGATGGGGGTCTTTGAGGGTGCCCTAATGTTAGTTCTGTAAACTACCCCTTTCCCAGTCGCCATTCTGTTTGAAAGGGACTGAAGATACAGCTAAACCAGCAAAACCTGGGGCCTGAGAAGTAGTACTTAGGAACCCAAAAGAAATAGGCTCATTCCTCACCAGATTCCTAGTGCCTGCCCTAGGCCTCCAGGAGTCTGAGACTTCCTCTTGCATGCGTTGTGCCCATTGCCCCCTCTCCTGGTCCTCATTCAGTAGCACAGGGTCAGAGCTGAAGCCAGGGACAGCTGGGGAGACAACTGGTAGAAGATTCCTTTAATCTACCAACTGGGCCCTCTGCTTCCCCCCCCCCCCGCCTCCCCCCTCCCCAGTTCCTTACTACCTCCAGCAGCTGCAGCCCCAAGACCAAGTCTGGCTCCTGGGAAGCCCAGACACTAGGGACAGTCCCTCCCATTCTCACTTTCTGGCCCCCAGGAATGTGCTAAAGGTAACACAGGCTGAGTGCTAACAGTCTTGGAAACAAGCTAGGGAGGCCATGGGCGCTCTTTCCTGAGAGGCAAAGTGGGCCACCACCAAAACTGAGGTAGTGTGAGACAAGGGAAACCGCCCTGGCTCTTGGTGTCCTTAGTTGTAGACTTAGCCTTGCCACTAAATTGCTGTGTGACCTTGAGATAGTCACCTCCCCTCTCCAGATTTCCTCAGCTATGAAAGAAAGGGAGTTAGATCTCCAGAGAAGCCTTAGGTTCCAAATGTACAGTGACCCACAAAGAAAAGTCTCTTATTCTTTTCTTTTTGCTATTTTTAAAAATTAGATTTTATTGACACATTTTAGATATGCATAACAATCACATTCATCATAGGGAATTTCTATCTCTATGTGACTTTTCTTTTTAACAAAGCTTTAGGGGGGCTGGGGAGATGGCTCAGTAGAATAAGTGCTTTCCTGGCAAGCGCAAGGGTCTGAGTTCAATCCCCAGTTCCGAAAAAAAAAAAAAACAAAAAAACAAAAAACAAAGCTTTAAGGGGGGGAAGAAAAAAAAAAGGTACTTTAAAATACCAAGGGGCTGGGGAGGTGGCTCAGTGGAATAAGCGCTTCCTTGGCAAGTGCGAGGGTCTGAGTTCAATCCCCGGTTCCGCAAAAAAAAAAAAAACAAAAAAAAAACTTGCCTATTAGTAGGCAAGTCAAATATAATCAATGTCAATGTAATTAATAGTCGGGGGTATCCTCAATAGAAATATTTCCCAGAAGCAGTGGAATTAAAGACAGTAGTATAGCGCTGGTGTTGCACTCCTGTAATCCCAGCAGTTGCGGCTCTGAGGCAGGAGGACAGCTTCATGTAAACTGGGCTACTTAGTGAGTTCAAAGCTAGCTTGTGCTACAAAGTAAAACCCTTTCTCAAAACAAATAAAAACAAAACAAAACACTAGTGCTTTCTTCGATTTCCTGAGACAGTTTGACATTACTCTCTTGCTGTGTTCTATTTTCCATGCTGGTGGGAATAGTGACAAGGGCTTCAGTCAGGGGGACACGGACGGCTGGCACAAAAGTGACTCCCATTGCCAGACCTGTGGGGAGCTGAAGGGGAGGCCCTAGGGAAGGCAGGGGTACCTGCAGCCGGCCAGGACTAGACACCACATGCCTGGAGCAGAGAGCGGTACACGGTGACCTTGATCTGCCTACCTCCCACCCTCCTGCACCCAGAGAGCCCCCACCCCCCGGGCTCCCCCTGAGGCTGGGCTGTGAGGTCTAGGCTCTCAGCAGCCCTTTAAGAAAGGGGACAGTTTGGGAAGAGGGCTCTTTCCACCCCGCTGTCTAGTTGTGGGAGAGGAAGCCAGAATCGCGCTTGTCAAAGCCAGGAATTTTTCTGGCCGGTATCCTAGCCGGACAGGGGAGCTGAGTCACGGCGGAGAGGGCAGAGTACAGCGTGGCCAGGAGCCGAAGCCGGCGCTGGAAGACAGGCTGAGCGGTGGCTTTTCCTTGAGAACTGCCCTCAGGTTGCATTGTCAGGGGAAGATGGCCTGCGTTTGGCGGGGCACAGGTGGAGGGGGTGACACGAATGAGCCCCCGTAGCTCTGCGAAGCTAAAGATTCTTCACTGCGGGCTCCTGGGCAGTGGAGAGGAAACTGACGGCGGCAGAGGCTCCGGCGCTTCCGCCCCCTGTCGGCTGGGAGCCGGCACTGCATCTTCCCAGGAATGCAGTGGGACCAGAAGTCCTAGATCCTCCCCCACTTCCTCTTCTGACCTAAGGGTATGGCTCTTACTTTCTCCCAAATATGGGTTACCCATGTTGGTGGGTTGATGAGTCTCAAGACGGGACTGCTGAGTCGCCTTCTTGTGAGGATCCCTGAATGCTCCACCCTGTGGCCAGGGTCCTTCATTCCTCCTGTCTCAGGCCACCCCTTCCTACCTCCCTGTCCCTATTTCTCTTGGACTGTCCCCAGGCCACACCCTTCTTGCATTTTTGTGACAACACAGGAATGACTTTTGGAGAACTAGACCAGGAAGGTGGAGCATGGAGTTTAGCAGGGGACTTTGTGAGGAAAGTTGGTGAGGAAGCTAGCTAAAGAAGCCAGCTGCCGGGTGTCCAGGACTCGAATGCCCCAGCCTCTGGCCCCAGCTCCTTTGTACAATGCCACGTTGATACAACCAGCAGCTGTGACTCAGGCCTGGCCCTGTGCCAGGCCCAGCGCCTCTGCTGGAGTTGTGTCTGAACATGTCAGCAGGCCTCTGTCCCCCCTCAGCACTAGTGCCCCCTGCCCCAGTCCCTCCCTTCTCCTGAAATTAAGACCTGGCTTTGTCTTGGGGGAAAAACAGCTGAGAGCCTGGCCACTCTGAAAGGTCTGAGAGGCCTCAGACCCAGGGCATGTTTGGCAGTTGCCACACCCAAGAGAGGGGTGCAAAAGCTGGGCCCTGCCAGCTGTGAGCGCATGTGTCTGGGTGGGAAGGTCCAGCCCAGTGTACCTACCTGTGATTTCCAGGTGTAAGACAGCCAGAACTTCACAGGGGAGGGTTTGGGGAAGGCTCAAGGGGCTTGTAAGTCCTGGGGACACCTGCCACCCTGTTCTTTTCAGGTTCTCCTTTCCATAGCAGTCCTTGAATGCCAGGGAGAAGAGTCCTCCTGGCTCCACACTGCTGTGGGTGCTGATAGGGTTGGCAAAAAGTGATAGGCTCACTGGGCTATGGAGGTACACGTGTCTCCCAGGTCTCTCAGTCTTATTCTGCCTACCTGCCTTCTTTCTCTCCCCTCTCCTGTCCTCCCCTCCTCTCTTCTTTTCTCCATAGGATCTCACTACGTACGTAGTTCAAACTAACCTTTAATTCACTTATGTAGCCCAGGCTAGACTGGAACTTGTGATCCTCCTGCCTCTGCCTCTGGAGTGCTGGGATTACAGACGTGTGCCACCATACTCTGCTCAATGGGCCATTCATTTCCCTTTACTTCTCTGTTTCTGGAAATGGAACCCAGAGCCACACACATGGTGAACACACATTACACTGAGCTACATCCCCAAATCCCTTATGCCATTTTATGTTTCCTCCCTGTCTGCTGTGAATGTCCTCAGGTGACCTGGTGAGCAGATTTTTAGTGTTGAGCTACCCTGCTCCAAGCCTTAGTTCCCCACCTGTAAAAGTGCAAGAAAAGTTCCCAACTAGAAAGCCTGAGCATGTGGGCTGCCTAGTGTCGGGGCCTTCAGAGGACATAGGGGAAAGGCCCCAGCCTCTGCCGATATTCACCAGCTGAAACCAGAAGAGCAGAACCAGGCAAGGGCTGGGGTGGAGTTCTGCTGAGGAAGGGGAAAAGGGTGTGGAGGGAAGATATACCATACTGCAATAGGAGGATTTGCTGGAACAGAGGGTGGATCAAACGTAGAAAGCTTTTAGGCCAGGTGTGGCAGTATACCCAATGTTATCTCAGGAGGCTGAGGCAGGAGGCTGAGGCAGGAGGATTAATGAGGCCAGCCTGGGCTACATAAGCAAGTTTCAGACCAGCCTGCATAGCAACACCCTGTTTCAAAAACAACAGTAGTTTGTAACTAAATGTACACTATACAGGTTATTCATATGTATGCATATTGTTTAGTTTTTTAATTTAATTTTATTGAGATGGTATATGCCACCACTGGGCTGTATTTGGTTTTGAGAGTCAGGCTCTGAGTATGTAGTTCAGCCTGGCCTTGAAGAAATCCTCCGCCACACCCCATGATACAATTTTAAAAACAATGGAATTGCTTCAGGCCATGGTGGCTCAAACCATACCTGTAATCCCAGCACCCTGGAAGGCTAATTGCAAATTCAAATCCAGCCTGGACATCTTTAGGACTTAATGAGACCCTCTCAAAATAAAAGTAAATGAAATAAAAGGGGCTGGAGATTTAATTTAGCTCAGTGTGACAATGCCCTGGATTCAACCCCTGGTACACAGGCCCTCACACGCACACACGCGCGCGCGCACACACACACACACACACACACACACACACACACACACACACACCCCACCTGGGGAACTGAGAGGAGGAGGAGGGTGCAGGCAGCTTTGGGATACTGTGGAGATGTCCATTTAGGGTGGCGGCAGGAGACCCCTATCCTGCCCTTCGCCCCCGGAGGATCTGGGAGATCTCCCAAGGGCTGGCACTACCAGCCCTGCCACTCACCCAGGCCTTCGCAGCCACAGGGGGCGCCTTCCCCGGGAGGCAGGAAGTACCCCGGCCCGAGAGCGTGGCTCCCCCTCCCCTCCCCGTGGAGGTACCTCTGCCTCAGCGCCATGGGGAACTCGATGGGGAGCTCAGAAGGCCGGTGAGGCTGGGCTACCCAGATGGGACTGGCTGGGCCGCCCGGTGGGTGTGGGCTTCTCCCCGCCCTGCTTCTTTGTCCCCTCCCACTTTTTATTTTTAGCCCCCGTCTGAAGTCTGTCTGGCCGGCCAGCCTCTCCCAGGCAGGGAGGAAATGCAGGCCTCTCCCTTCGGGCGGCACGTTGCTCCCAGCAACCGCGGCAAACAGGCTGCTGGCTTCCTTATCTGGCTTGCGAGCCGCAGGGGACTGTGACTCAGTGGGCGGGCAGCAAGACCGCCCTGGGTGTCCACTAGGTCCTGTGTGGCTGGCGCCCTTCGACCCAAACCCACCAGCCTTGCCTCGTGGACCCTCCTAGCCTGGGCACCTGCCAGCCCCACGGCTCCTTTTACCTCCTTTCCTTGAAGCTCCCCGCCCCCATCCATCCCCCCTGTCCTCTTCCTGTGGTGGGATTTACCAGCGTGGGATGAGTTCAACAGGATGCCCAGCCCTTCTTGCCCCAGGAGGCTGCCAAGGATGGAGCTACTCCTGTGGTGGGGGCACATGGAGGATGCAGGAGAGGGAAGAGTGGGTTCCTACCATCATGGCCCTGGGCCCAGAGTAGGATTCGGAAGTCAGGGTCTCCCCTGTGAGCACTAGAGGATTTCCCAACCCTTGCCCTGGTATTGTCTGCCTGTGTGTGAGTCACCTGAACAGGCCAGACTCCCACCCTTCTCAGCTCCTGGCTTGCCTCACCCTTTCCTCCTGATGCCAACCCCACTTTCCAGCCACGGTGCTCTACATGTGCCTTGCCTTCCCACCGCCATCCCCTGGAGACTGAAGCCTGGGCCTGTGGCACCTGTAGGGGCTGAATGCCTGGCCAGTGTCTGCTGTGGTCCCTGCTGGGTCCGCAGCCTCTCCTAGGAAGGAAATGGTGATTGGTGCTCCCTAGGTCTGAGTCATGGGCCCATGGGTGATAGTGGCTTCTTCCCCACAGTTGGGAGCTCCCCATGCCTGACTAAGAAAACCGCAGGGGCGCTTCCCTGCTTCCCTAGAGCTCGTAGTTTCCTTCATCTGCAGGGTGTGTCTTAGTTCTTTAATTGTCTCTCTGCAGTGCTAATCAAACTTGTGGGAAGGGCTGTGGGTGTAGCTCAGTGGTAGAGCACCTGCCTAGGGAGCTGGGGAACCCCGGGGCCAACCCCTAGCATCTTGCACCTCCAGGAGGGAAGGGACAGAACCTTGGTAGTTTCTCTGGAAGCTGGTGTATCATGGCAAGTGCTGGTACATCATCCATTTCCAAGTCTGCTACCGATTTGCTACAGGACGTCTCTGCCTTGATTTTTATAAAAATAGCGATTGCATCTTTCTCAGAGGGTAGCTATAAAGGTTAAGTGAGTTGACGTTGTAATATTTAGAGCATTGCCTGGTCATAATAAGCTGTGTGTTTATTCTTAGTGGTGTGCCCCGTAAGTTTTAGTCAAGGGCAGACCTTATATATGAAAGGTAGTTCCCTCTCTGCCCCAAAAGATTATATTGTCAGCAACATATCGTAGCTGTTTTAATTTGCCTAAGTATACTAGGATGTTTGCACAAGGAAATTGTCAGCCTCTCAGAACATAACCTGTCATTAAGAGACTCATGATGTGACCATATGACATATATATATATATATATATATATATATATATATATATATATATATATATATATATATATATATATATATATATATGATTAGAATCCAGAGCCAAGGCAAGTGCTATACAACTGAGCAGTACCCCCCAGCCCATGTTATTATCATTACCATGACCCCCATCTTTGGGAGCAGCAGGAAGAGGTTACAGTGAAAACAAAACAACCAATTCAACTCCTGTGCGTGTCAGATCTTCAGCTACCAGAGGACAGGGCTTGTCTTCCTCAGCATCTGCTGGGCATAGCCAAAGACAGATTTTTCCAAGGAGAACCCCAGGAGGCTGGGGAATCGAACCACGGTCCTCTGCGCCTGACTGGGTTTGCTCCAGCAGGCGCTTAAACAACTGAGCTAAACAGCAAGCCCCCAGGACTAGGGAAGAGATGTCCTCAAGATTCAGGTTGAAGGCACCCTGCACTCCTTCCTGTCTCCCAGCTCGGGCTGCTCCTTTGGGGCATCTTGTGGCACAGGGTCTGCTTTGGGCCTTGTGGTCTGGGAAGGCAGTGGTGAGGGGAGCAGGCCCAGACCATTAGCCAGCTTACATGCCCACCCACCTCCCTCCTTTGCGCCTCAGATGCCTCATCTGTAAAAGGAGGAGGCTGAGCCGCGGGGTAGTTCTCTAAATTCAGGGAGGTTCTGCGCGTGGCCAAGCTACTGCAGTTGCCCTGCGGGGTAGAGAGGCCTCTTCTGGCAAGCACATGCCAGCCTTGGAATGGGCCCAAGGAGCCTGGAGTCTCTGTGTGCCTCCTCGCTTCACTTTACCAGCAGTTTTTCTTCATTTTCCTCCCTCCCCCTGAAGTTGCCTCTGCTTCGGAAAAGTTCTGAAGTCATGGAAAGTTGGGGCTGTGCTCCGAGCCAGGGGCTGGGCCGGATGGCAGCCAAAACCTGAGCTGGGTTTTGACTTTATTTTTAGCTTTTTAGGCTGAGACAGAAGACGGAGATGATCCTGGGGTTCTGGAGGGCCTCTTTTTGAAGGAGACACTGTTGCATTAGACAATCTGTTGTCCTTCCCCAGTTCCCTGGGGTGTCCCTCTGTCTTCTTCCCAGCCCTGTAGAGGCCAGTTGGGGTGACTCCTTGTTTGGAATCTCCAAGTGTCTCCTCCCTGCTGAGCTTCCAGCAGTCTAGCCTCTCTCCCTGTCTTCATGGAGCTAAGGGCTTTCGTGGCGGGAGAAAAGTGTTGGCACAGCTGCGTGCTTCTTCCTCCCTGGGGCAGACTTTCCCCGCCTGTCCGAGTTTGCTTCTCATGTTTTCCATCTGCCACACAGAGCTCATGTTTGGGACTGATGTGCTATAGACAGCAGCTGGGACAAGGCCCTAGGATCCTTTCTTCCACTCCCTGGTTCCACAGTCTGCTCTCCACCTGTATTTGTGAAGCAACTGTAATGTCAGCCTGGAGGGTTCTTGGGTTCCCTGGAGACCGTGAGGAAATAGGACCTCTTGTTTCTCTAGCTCACTGGCAGAAAAGACCAGGGGCCCCGGAAAGTGCAGAGGGCAGGGCAGCTCGGAAGTTGGTTCCAGCAAATAGCTTTGCCAGTCTGAGGAGCAGGGAGGCTCCAGCCAGGAACTCAGATAGACTCAGAGGTCAGGGAGGCACATCTGGAGCCAGATGCTGAGGCTTAAGGCTAAGGGGTGGGTGGGACTTTTTCTCAGGCCTGTCAAAGAGGGGGTGGGGACCTTTCTGCTTTCCCTAGTCTGGAGGCCCAGAGAAGGCCTCGGAGAGAGAAGGCTCAGTACTGTGCCTCAGTGTCCTTGCCCCAGGTCTCTCCTTGAGCTCTAACCAGACTTTCCTTCTTCAGTGTTCCGTGCTGTAAAAGGGGTCCGGAGAGGGGACCACCGGGAGAGGGAACCACTGCTTTGGGGCTCAGAGAGAAGTAGTAGGGGAACGTGGTGACCCCAGGCGAGGGAGCCTTGCCCTCTGGCTTCTCAGAGGGAGGGAAGCCCGGCTGAATGGCCAGTGGGTGGAGTCCAAGCAGGAGAAGGTTAAGGCTGTGTGTGGGAAGGGATGAGAGACAAAGGTGCCCCTGTGTCTTTTGGGAGGAATGGGTGGAGAGAGGGAAAAGCATTCATATCATGGGATCTAACTTTGCCCTTAGCCCTAGGCACGTTCCTGAGCCCTGAGTCATGGGAAGGGTGGAGAAGCAGGAAGGGGGTTTGGGGGACCTGGGGGAGGTGGGAGCCCTGAGCGGGCTGGCAGATGTGAACAAACCTAAAACCAGGACGCCACCTCCTGGCAGCTGGAGGGACAGCTGACTCCTCTGTAACCCATTCTTCCTCTTTTTCTTTAGCAATACCAAAAAGGAGGGTGACCTGTTGGCTGCCCAGGCCCGGCTCAAAGACCTGGAAGCTCTGCTGAACTCCAAGGAGGCTGCACTGAGCACTGCTCTCAGTGAGAAGCGCACGCTGGAGGGCGAGCTGCACGACCTGCGGGGGCAGGTGGCCAAGGTAGGCAGCCTCAGGGCCCGCGGTGACCACCTTGCACCAGCACACTTGCTCTCCCTCCCCCCTCCCCCGCCCCCAGGCGTGCCTGGTGTGCCCTCCACTTAGCCCAAGAGCTGTGCACCTGTCCTGGCATTTCTGCTCATCCGGATCATGTCTTAGCCTCCTTTGGCTGCTTAGGGACCTAGCATAAGAAATTTCAAGTAGGGCCAGGGAGATGGCTCAGTGGAATAAGCACTTCCCTGGCAAGCGCAAGGGCCTGAGTTCAATCCCCGGTTCTGCCAAAAAAAAATTAAGTAATCCAAAAACAGTGTCTGTTTATCTATGGCTGGCCCTGGATCCCTCCCATGGACAGCTTTTGAAGAAAGCTCTGGAAGAAAGAAAAAGAAGAATAGCTATCCCTGCAGCCATAAGGGGGAGCCGATGGCTAATCACATCAGGCCTGCATAACCATATGGTGGCGTGCACGTCACAAACATTAGTCCCTGTCTTCTCTGCTGCTACTTTCCCATGTTACAAGCAAGGGCACAGAATCAGTTGAAGAAGGTAGCTTGGTCTCAGTATCACAGCCTCCTCTGCTCACAGCAGGCCAGGACCAGCCAGTGGGAGTCTCCCATCCTGGCCTCTTCACAAACCCGGCCACCACACTACACCACACCACAGAAAATCTATGTCCTGCCCTGCTCCCCAGCCCTCCCTGCCCGGCTGTGCTGACCAGCCTGCACTTTCTAAAATGAATGCCGTAAAGCCCAGGTATGGTGGTGCACATCTGTGATCCTAGCACACAAGAGGCTCACGCAGGCGGATTGCTGCAAGTTTGAGGCCAGTCCGGGCTTCAAAGTGAGTTCAAGGCCAGCCTGAAATGCGTAGTGGGACTGTCTCAAACCACCCTAACCCCCCAAAAAATAAAACGAATACTATCGTGCTGGATGTGGTAGCTTGTAATCCCAGCATAGGGAGGCTGAGGTTGAAGGATTACCTCGAGTTTGAGGCCAGCCTGGGCTATATAGTAAGTTCAAGACTAGCTGAACTGGGGCTGGAGAGATGGCTCAGTGGTCTAAAGCACCTACTTGAAACAAGCTTGGCAAAGCACAGGGACCGCTGTTCGATCCCCAGCACCACATGCCAGCCAGCCCCGCCCCCTGGTGGGCTGAGCTGGCCACACACACACAATAAATAAATGTAATAAATAAAAATAAATAA
>NW_004524608.1:1457977-1463270 GCF_000260255.1 Octodon degus | reverse complement strand
GGTGCTGGGGGATTGAACCGTGGTCCTGTGCTTTGCTAAGCTTGTTCTAAGTAGGTGCTTTAGACCACTGAGCCATCTCACCAGCCCCAAGTTGAAGCATTTCTTCACAGTCCTTCCCCTGCTTATGGATCCAGCTTCATCTTCCCTCATATGTCCCAACCCCATACTTCATCCTTCATCAGCACTGATCTTCTGAGGACCTCAGCAGACATGCATGCTTCACACCTCTGTACCTTTGCATGTGTGTCTTTGCCCCTGCAGCCACCAGCGTGCCCCTCTAGGGGTTCCATTAACATGTCCCCAAGTGTCAGCTCTTGGAGGCCTTCCCAGCCCACCCCCCAGCATGCTTTGCTTCCTTTCCTCCTGCCCCCTCTGCTTTTTTCTTTTTTTCCCCCCTCTGCTTTGTACAGACCTCCATTATGGCAGCTGCTGTGCTTTGCCAACGAGAGGTGAGCTCTTGGTGCTGGAAGGATTTCTCTTGGAGCTCTTGACACAATACCCACCAGAGTAGTTACAAGTGAATGTCCTTACTTCTGAGGGCGCCCAAGGCCCTCACTTCCACTAACTCTGTTCTGTAGATGTAAAGGAGGCCCGGGAATAGCACTGCCCAGCTTTCCTCAGCCCTCTTTCTCTGGGACCCTGCCCCTGACCTCTTCCCGCTTCTTCTCAGCTTGAGGCAGCCCTGGGCGAGGCCAAGAAGCAACTTCAGGATGAGATGCTGCGGCGGGTGGATGCTGAGAACAGGCTGCAGACCCTGAAGGAAGAACTGGATTTCCAGAAAAACATCTATAGTGAGGTAGGCACTGAGCTTTACAGGCCTTGCAGGCCGGGGACTTGGGGCTAACTAGTGACAGACACAGATCTTAGGGCTAGGACACCCACTGTGGGCAGAGCTCATCAGCCTGAGTCTCTATACTAATCGATAGATGTGGAACATGGGCAGCACCCCACTGCTGGCTTAAAGTGAGCTATGGGTTTGGGGCAGGGTGGGGAGCTTGGCCCTCTGGGTCTTACCCTGTAAGGAACTGATTTTGGTTCTGTGTCCTTGCTCTAACCCTTCTAGGAACTGCGTGAGACCAAGCGCCGCCACGAGACCCGGCTGGTGGAGATTGATAATGGCAAGCAGCGAGAGTTTGAGAGCCGGCTGGCTGACGCCCTGCAGGAGTTGCGGGCCCAGCATGAGGACCAGGTGGAGCAGTACAAGAAGGAGCTGGAGAAGACCTACTCTGCTAAGGTGCCCACTCTTCCCTAGGGCCTCCATAGCCCCTGCCCCAGCAGCCTTAGCCCTGCCTTGGGGGAGAGTTGGTGGTGGCTAGGACCTCGGGGTGGCCCTCTGCTGGCCTTCCTGGGCCCTGCTGTGCTAACTTTGTGTGTTCCCTGCAGCTGGATAATGCCAGGCAATCTGCTGAGAGGAACAGCAACCTGGTGGGGGCTGCCCATGAGGAGCTGCAGCAGTCTCGGATCCGCATCGACAGCCTGTCAGCCCAGCTCAGCCAGCTGCAGAAGCAGGTGATTCCCTGCTCACCAGGAGCCACCGGTTTGGGCTGCCTAGGGAGGAGGAAAGGGACAGAACAGGGCCCAGGACCACAGCCTGGGAGAACGGGTTGGGATTGGGGCCCATGGCCTATCTGCTGTACCAGTCCTTCCTCTTTCCAGGTCTTCTTAGGGCCCTGTTTTTCCTGTTTGGAAATGAGATCACTATCCTTTGTAACTCAGATCTGCCACTTTCCTCTGCTTGGTTCATTGGTAGAAGCATCAGCATTTTTCTTGCTGGCTATGCCATGTGGGGCAGGAGGAAATGGGATCTAGCCTCAGAACGAGAGATTTCAGTTAGACACTGGGAAGGACTTCCTGTTTGCCAGCCAAGGCTGCATTAGAGCCTACCTTGGGCTCAGATGAAAGCCGGCAGGTGCTGCAATGGTCCTTGGAGCCCTCCACCTTACCTACGCCCTCCAGTACTCTGGCTCTTGTGAGCTAACCAGATCCTCACTTCTTCCACCCCAGCTGGCAGCCAAGGAGGCAAAGCTTCGGGACCTGGAGGATTCGCTGGCCCGTGAGCGGGATACCAGCCGGCGGCTGCTGGCGGATAAGGAGCGGGAGATGGCGGAAATGCGCGCGAGGATGCAGCAGCAGCTGGATGAGTACCAGGAGCTGCTGGACATCAAGCTGGCTCTGGACATGGAGATCCATGCCTACCGCAAGCTCCTGGAGGGCGAGGAGGAGAGGTGGGTGCCCTGGGAGGAGGCAGGGGATGCTAGCAGTGGCCTCCAGCCTTCGGCCGGTCTTGACCCAGCCTCCTCCCTGCCTCCCCTCTCCAGGCTCCGCCTGTCCCCCAGCCCCACCTCTCAGCGCAGCCGTGGCCGCACCTCTTCCCACTCATCCCAGACGCACAGCGCCGGGGGCAGCATCACCAAAAAGCGCAAGCTGGAGGCCACTGAGAGCCGCAGCAGCTTCTCGCAGCATGCTCGCACGAGCGGGCGCGTGGCCGTGGAGGAGGTGGATGAGGAGGGCAAGTTTGTGCGGCTGCGAAACAAGTCCAATGAGGTAGGCTGGCCAGATGGGATCTGAGGGAACACAGCTGAGCTCCAGTCCTGGCTCCTGGGCTTAGCAGCTGTGAACCTTGGGCAAGTTACTCAACCTCAGAGAGCATTAGTTTCTTGATCCATAGCATAGGGATGAGGCTCAGGTCCTAAGCTCCAGGTGTGGTAGTGCATGCTTTGTAATTCCAGCACTCAGGGAGGCTGAGGCAGGATTGTGAAATGTGAGCCCAGCCTTGGCAATTTAGTGACTTAATGAAACTCTGTCTCAAAAAAATGAAAAAGATCTGGGGCTATAGCTCAGTGTAAAGACACTGGATTCAATCCCCAGCACAGCCCAGACAAAGTAGGTTCTAAGTGAGTTACTGGGAAGAGGCAAAGAGGAAAGATAAACCCTTGGGGAGCAAGGTGCTGGCGGGTTGGGGAGTGGAGGGAGAGTGACGCCTCAACGTGTGGGCAGTGGTTGGCCTGCCTGGGTCTTGCTGTGTTGCCAGACTCCTGGCCTCCGGCTCAGCCTCTCCAGTAGGGAGGCCAGCAGATGTTGCCTGAGCGAGAGAATCTGGCTGAGTCCCTCCTTCCTTCCCTTCCTGGCAGGACCAGACCATGGGCAACTGGCAGATCAAGCGCCAGAACGGAGATGACCCCTTGCTGACCTATCGCTTCCCACCGAAGTTTACCCTGAAGGCTGGGCAGGTTGTGACGGTGAGTCTTGGGGTACTTAGGTGGGGATGGCTTGGCCTGAGGATGGTGGCACTATAGTGAGCACTTTCTCTAATCCTGTTTCCCAGATCTGGGCTTCAGGAGCTGGGGCCACCCATAGCCCGCCTACTGACCTGGTGTGGAAGGCCCAGAACACCTGGGGCTGTGGTAACAGCTTGCGCACGGCTCTCATCAACTCCACGGGTGAGGTGAGTACAATGCTCCCTCCTCCAACTCCCCAAAGCTCCTCCTAGTGGCCAGAATGGGAATCAGCTGTCCCTAGAGGCAGAGCCAAGCGCCAGGCCCCTTCCCAAGGGGATCAGCAGTGTCCCTGTGGGTACGGCAAGTTCCTCATTGCTGAACAGCACAGAGGACAGGGCAGGACCCAGGAAGGTTCCAGCGGGCCTTGTAAGTACGCAAGCTGCAACCTGCTCTCTCCTCCCTGTCCTCTCAGGAAGTGGCCATGCGCAAGCTGGTGCGCTCAGTGACTGTGGTGGACGACGACGAGGATGAGGATGGGGATGACCTGCTCCACCACCACCACGTGAGTGGCAGCCGCCGCTGAGGCCCAGCCTGCACAGGCAGCCCGGCCAGGCCCGGGACAGCCTCTCTCCCCGCCTCCCATGCCAAAGTCTTTTCATTAAAGAATGTTTTGGAACTTCACTCGCTGCCCTGGCCTTTCTTCTCTCTCCTCCCTCTACCTGGAACAGGGAACCCAGGTGTCTGGGTGCCCTTCTCTGGTAAGGAAGGGAGTGGAAATTTCCTGGTGCCATGGAGTATTCCCACGGGAGCAGGGGACAAGGGTCTGGATTTGTCTCCTGGGCAGGGGACGGAGGACAGAGGTGGGGCGCTCGAGCCCTGCCTCTCTCCCCCTTTGTTGTCCTCTTCTGGTCTTTCCGCTTGCACATCCTTTTATTGCCCTCATTGCTCCTGCAAGAATGCTTTCTCATTCCTGTCCCTTCCCAAATTAATTCTGCTGCATGTCTGCTGCCCTATCGGCTTGTTCTTTCCCTACCCACCCCTTTCCTCTTAAGCTCAGAGGATGTAAAACAGAATCCAAGTCACACCTCTCTGTCCCCACATCTTCATGATCCTTCACCCTTTCACACACATCTTTCCTCCCAGTCTCTGGCTTCCAAGCCCCTCTTGCCCTCTGGCTCCCAAGCACAGAACCCCAGCTCCCTGTGTGCTGGCTGGTGGCCTGCAGGTGCCCAAGCCTGTGTGTTCAGCACAGCCTGGGCATCTGAGCAGTCAGTCCCAGACTCGCCGTCCCGCCTGAGCCTTGTCTTCCTCCCCAGGGCTCCCACTGCAGCAGCTCGGGGGACCCAGCTGAGTACAACCTGCGCTCGCGCACCGTGCTGTGCGGGACTTGTGGGCAGCCAGCCGACAAGGCGTCTGCCAGCAGCTCAGCAGCCCAGCTGGGCGGATCCGTCTCCTCTGGCTCTTCTGCCTCCAGTGTCACAGTCACTCGAAGCTACCGAAGTGTGGGGGGCAGTGGGGGTGGCAGCTTCGGGGACAACCTGGTCACCCGCTCCTACCTCCTGGGCAACTCCCGCCCCCGAACCCAGGTGAGTCACTGCTCTGCCTCCATCCCTACAGACAGGAGCTCTGGTCTTTGAGGGTTAGGACAGATGGCCCTGGGGGGATAGAGCCTTCTCTTCCGCAACCCGGGGGAGTGGGAGCCTCCCCCCTGCAGCTTTGGTCCTAAACAGCCCAAGTCTGCTTCCTGCCCCTCCTGTCTGAGCCCCAGACCTGAGGGCGGGGCTAGAGGGCAAGGGATGGAGGCACCCCCACCTCCTTTCTGCAGGTCAGGGAGAGGACGGATCCAGCCACCTAGCTCACACAACTCCCCTCTCTTCTCTCTTAGAACCCCCAGAACTGCAGCATCATGTAATCTGGGACCTGCCAGGCAGGGGTGAGGGCAGAGGCCACCTGCTTCCTTTTCACCTCATGCCCACCCCCTGCACTGCACCTCATGGGAGCAGGCTTGAAGCCAAAGAGAAATACCTGCTTTGGTTTTTGTTTTGGTTTTTTTCTGTATTTTTTTTTTTTTTCTA
>NW_004524608.1:1450903-1457877 GCF_000260255.1 Octodon degus | reverse complement strand
AAAAAAAAAAAAAAAAAAAAAAAGTCTATAACAAGCCTAATTTCTCCCCCTTCCTTCCATTCCCAGCTTCCAGGAAACTCTACATCTGCCTTAAATACCAAAGAGGGCTTCCTCCAGAAGCTAAGGGGAAGGGATGGTTTCATAGACTTAGTTTCTTTTTTTTCTTTGCTGCCCTGGCTCTTTCCCCACCCTGGGGACCCCATGAGATGGTGCCAGAGAGGCAGGCGTGGAATCTTCAGCTGCCAGGCTAGCCTGAGAGCGAGAGGGGAGAGCCAAGCGAGGTCTCCCCGGTTCCATTAAGTGGGCTGAGGCTCCTCTGCCTACCCCGCCTCCAGTCCCCTCCCCTGTCCCTAGCCCCAGGGTGAGGCCCTTTTCCCATGTACCTGCTGTGCTTGCTTTTGTGTATTTCCCTGGGCTGGGGAATATAGCTCAGTGGCACAAGCACCTGCCTGGCAAGTGTAAGGTCCTGAGTTCAAGTCCCAGTACCCCCCCAAAAAAAATGTGTATTTCCCTTAGACAAGAGATGGGAATGAGGTGCAAGGTGGAAGAAGGCAGGAGGAATGGCCTTCGAGCCTACCTTATCCCAGCTTCAGAGCCTGGCTGGACTCTATCCATAGTCCTTGGAGGTCAAGGTTAAGTGGGGTGGAGGGAGAGTGAGACCCTGGAAAGGATAAGAGCCAAACAAAGGAGGAAGGTGAGGGGGTGGAGGGAGTGTGGCAGTAGTTATTGACAAACACTAAGGTACCCCTTGCCACCCTGTTTCCCATCTTGCGTCCCTTCTTCCCCCCAAATCAATACACTAGTTATTTCTATCTTTGGCTGCTGTGGTGTCTTTGTTGGTGGGCGTCACCGTGTTCTGAGGGCAGACAGCCCACAAATGCGCCAGGGTCGCTGCCGGCTCACGCTCATTGCTGCAGCCTCTCCCTGCTCTCAGGGCCCAGGGTGAGACTGAGCCCTAAGAGCACGAGGCACGACATCCCTCTGGCTGCCCTCCCAAGAAGTGGGCACCCCACCCCACCCTAGAAGTAAAAGGGCTCCTGCCTGACCACCCTCCTCCAACACTGATCAGTCACAGGGTGGGGCCTGGCCATCTCAGCAGTTTGGGGCAAGGGCGAAAGTGAAGGAAGGAAAGCTGGATAGGGCTGATCTTGTGCACAAGCAGTTACTGTCACTTTGTGCCAGATTGTGGTCAGCTGGGGGACAAGGAAGTGAGCAAGACAATACATTCAGCACCCTCAGGGAGCCTCCACCCCAGTGGGAGCAGTGGGAACAAAATGACTGTGGGACCAAGTCTCGGGGGACAGGCTTATGATCCGGGGGATGAGCCCATAAAAAGGGCCCCAAACAGGGAGCTTTGTCGACAGACCTCTCCCCTACCCTGGTTCCACACTGTCGCACTGGACCTTAGACTGTCCTGAAATGTAGCTCTTGTCCCCTGTACCCTGGAGTTGGACGGCTAAGGCCACAGTGAGTGGCAGAGATTCCACGCATCTGGCTACAGAGCCCATCACCTCTCTTTTTTGGGGGGGGGGGCCGGAATCGGGAATTGAACTCAGGTCCTTGTGCTTGCAAGCGCTTATTCTACTGAGCCATCTTCCCAGCCTCAGCCATCTCCCTGGCCCCCACACTTCTCTCTAAAATCTATGCATGATAAAATGTTAGTTTACTTTCTCTGGGCAGAGGAGTTGAGGGGCCTCCCTTCGCCAAAGTGAGAAGGCCGGGGTGTGGCGCGGCGGTAGAGCTGTTGCCCTAGGTTTCCCCAGCACTGCAAATCATAAATTAGGGAGAAAAGGAGGCCAGCCAGCATAAAGAAAGGCCTCGCCTCAAGTCTGGCTGGAATCCTCGATTTCCCTGGCCTGAGCTCTCTGGGAGAAGAAATGCCAAGAAAAACGGGTGGCCCTAGAGGAAGGGGTTCCTGCGTGGGGCGGCAATTTCAGAGAAGCCCAAGGCACTGGCCGCGTAGGTGAGAGGTTTGCCGCAGTAGCGGATTCCTCTGAGCGAGAATGTTCACTTCCGGCACCCGACACCAGGGGGCGCCAGAGGCACGGCCGGCGAGCGCTTGCGCGCCGGGGTGGGGCTCCTGCAGCCTGCAGGTCTGGAGCACCGCGATCTCGCTACCGAAGAGTGTGCGAGACACCGGGACCGAGGGCAAGGTGTTCTGCTCTAGAGGAAGGGACGGGGCGAGGGGGTGGGCGGGGGGAGATAAGTGCGCAGATGCGGACGCGAGCTGGCCTCTCCGGGGAACCTCCAGCTGCTGCGTCTGCGCACGTGGTGGTTCACGTGATACCCCCCGCCGCGCGCTATTCGGGCTCCGCAGGCAGTAGAGGATTATTTGAACATATTTTTTCACTACTTTATGCAATCCGTACTCAGTAGTAAAACCGCAAATGCAAACGCCCCCCTTTATAGACTCCTCTGAGCTGCGACACACTGAGAGGATTGCCCCAGGTCCTCCAGTCTCCTGCAAATGGCTCATCCAGTGACCACTTCTCAGTCCGCAACTGACTTGACCTCATTTGTCACAGGTGACTGACTCAGCCTTCTCGGTCTGTTTGGCTGATCCTTCCGCTTTGCCCAGGCCTCTGCACGAACCCGCAGGGACCAATTCTCTTTTTGGTTTGTGTCCAGGCTCCCTCCAGCCGGTGGCTTTACACACTATGCGTGCAGCGCTGACTGTGAAGTTCACAGCTACAGCCTGCTCCTTTGCCCCAGCCCTAAGTCCCCTTGAAGGTCGAATGGCCTTGGAGCTAGGTCCCCAAGTGGCATCCTGACTCCACCGGGCTGCTCTGCACAGCAGAACACCGCAGTGGATAACCCTGTCCCTCCTTTCCAGTAGCCCAGTCCCAAACCCTGGAGTCGCCTCTAACACTTCTTACCTTCTGGTACCTCCCATTCAATCCTTAGCAAATCCTATCTGGATTAAAATTGTATTTAAATTTATTCAAAGATTTATTAATTTTTTCCTGTGCAAGAGATTAAGCCAGGGATTTGTACATTCTAAGCAAGCACTCTACTAAGGATTATTATTATTATTATTATTATTATTATTGAGATATTGAGATACTATTATTGAGATTGTTATTGGGATTACCATTACTGAGATACTGCCTCCTTGTGCTGTCCAGGCTGACCTTAAACTCTTGGGCTCAAGTGAGCTTCTTCTTCTTTTTTCTTTGGTCTCACTGTGCTGTTCAGGTTAGCCTTGAACTCACTTTGTAGCCCAAGCTGGCCTCGAATTTACAGTGATCCTCCTGCCTCTGTCTCCAGAGTGCTGGGATTACAGGCATGCACCACCATGCCGGACCTCAAGTGAGCTTCTTGTCTCGGCCCCCTGAGTAGCTGGGACCTACAGGTTCTCGCCACTACTCCTGGATCCAGTGATTTATTTAAATCTTTATGATACATGTGGAATCCAGTCCATTTGCACCCCTGTCACTTTACTGGACCAAGATGGACCAAGCTGTGAGTGTCCTGACTGGCCTCCTACCCCACTCTGCAGGGTTTATTCTCCACACAGTGAACCTGTTACAGTTAAGCCTGCTGCTCAAAACTCTTCCAAATCCTTCCAACATAAGAACGAAACTGCTCACAATGACAGGCAAAGCCAGGCACCCCCCCCACCTCATCTGTCGCCACTCCAGCCCTAGTGCCTGACTGCCCAGTTGTGCTTAGACCTCACCCAGTGCTTGCCTGCCTGCCCCAGGATATTTAACTCATTCCCCCCCTGCCTCGATGACTTTGTCAGTCAAATACCTGCATGTCCCCTTGCTTTCTGTAATCTCTATTCAAACGTCATCGGCCAGTAAAACCTCACTGATTGAATTTTTGTAAAATAACAGTGTCCTCTACCTCTGGCATTCTAGCATGACAGAATCACCTCCCCCATTTTATTTTTCTCCAGACAGAATCACCTCCCCCATTTTATTTTTCTCCAGAGTGCTCAATACCGTTCAGTGTATTTCATGTGTGTATGTATTTTCTGTTCCCCATGGAACATATGCACCCTCGGGCAGGTATTTTTGTCTGTCTTATTTGTGATAAATCCCTAGCGCAGCGCCTGACTGCACAGCAGAGCTTTCTAAGTACCAAAAGGAAATACAGAGTCAGATGGTCTTGCTGGTGGTGTGAGGCTGCTGAAGCACTCGTTGCCAGTGACTTCCAAAAGGGAACTAATTTGCTCTGTCACCACTAGTGGGCATGTTACTACTGTTCTTTCTTTTTCTTTCTTTTTTTTTTTTGGCAGAACAGGGATTGAACTCAGGCCCTTGCGCTTGCCAGGCAAGCGTTTATTCTACTGAGCTATCTCCCCAGCCCTCTCATTTTAAAAAATATTTTGTTTTATTTTATTTTTCCAGTACCTGGGATTCAACCCAGGGCTTTTGTACTGAACTAATTTTTTATTTTGAGACAGCATCTCACTAAGTCACTAAATTGCCTAGGCTGGATTGAACTATCTTCCTTCCTCAGCCTCCTGGAGAGCTGGGTTCGTTATGAATAGCTGAGGTTACTCACTGGCGTGTGCCCCCATATCTAGCTTACAGTTCCCATGGTACGTGAGGTAACTGGGAGACTGTGAGGGGAGAGGTTTACCAGAAGTCACCCAGAACTCCCAACTCCCTGAAGACACTGTGGCAACTCCATACCGTAAAAACCCCAGGAAGCTTCCAGGGGAAGGTTTATCTTGGCATGGATATGAAGGGCAGGCCACATCTCTCCGGTAGGGATAAGAAGAAACACTGTTCCAGGTGGGAGACAGCGCAAACTGCGACCAGCAGAAAGGCAGGGGCCTGGTGGGGCTGTCAGGATGCAGGGGCCGAGGCGCCCTGCTGAGGATTCTGCAATGGACTCCACGGGCCCTGGGCAGCCAGGAGGTGTAAGCTAAGGAGTGATAAAAAATAAAAAATTTCTGCTGTCTCTGTCACTCCACTTCTTCGCCCCTATCCTATGTGTGTGCTTCGACCCCTGCAGGACCCATGACCCATAACTGTCCAGGTCACCTCCTGTCCATGCTGCAGCCCTGATGGCCCAGCAGAAAAGTAGGAGGGGGAATGATAGAGAATCACTGTCTCTCTAGAGCTGCTCTGGGGCCACTGCAGGGGCCGTTGCTGCTAACCCACCCTGCAGGCTGATCCTGCAGGTTAGCCCCGCTTCCCAAAGGGGCCAGGCCTCAGGCCCTTTCTCCTTCTTAGGCTGATTCTCTGGGCCTAGTACCAGTCAGTGCCAGCTGGCAGCTCTCCCCGGAGACTGAGGTGGCATGAAGATGGGAGAGGGGGGGAAGTGGCAGGGGCCCAAGGGGAACAGGGACCAGGATATGTGAGAGGTGGGAGAACACACTGGGCAGCCAGCACGGGGGTCAGCGCAGGATGAGGGACAGGATAGGTAGAGGACCCGGGGCTTCCAGGGGAAGTGGGGGAGGCGTCAGGTCACACTGCTGCTGTCCAGCCCTTGGCAAATTCAGGCCTCTCCCCACCACCTATTCTCCTCACCACTCACCCCCTAAGCTGCATCTGGCTAAATCTTCTTGGTCTCTTTAAGAGCTGCCTGGGAACTGGGGCACCCTCCCCTCCCCTGCAGCCCCTGCTCCGCCCCTGCTCAGTGCAGACTCTGCTGGAAGTCCTGGACGCCTGGGTTAGGGTCTCCACCGCTGGGCTGGGGGTAAGACTGGCAGGTGGTGGGCAAGGGGACTGTGGCCCTGGGGCTGAGGTGGCGGGGTGGAATGGAGACTCCTGGGCTGTCAATGTCAGTGGCTACTAGTAGGGGTGGCCTTCTGGCCACTGACTGGGGGAAGGGCAACCCCAGAGTTCTCCAGGGGCAAATCCTAAAGGGCAAGATGCTTGAGTTTCCTTGCCCTTCCCCCTATTTATTCTCTCTCCTTTTTTTTCCTTCCTTCTTTTTCTTTCTTTCCTTCCTTCATGTGTGTGTTACCATATATTGAAGGCAGGGTCTTTGCACTAGCTACATCCCCAGCCATTTTTTTTCTTTATTTTGAGACAGGATCCCACTCAGTTGCTAAGTAGCCCAGGGTGGAATTTATGATCTTCCTGCCTCAGCCTCCCCTGTGCAGGGACTATAGGTGTGCCTGGCTACTCTCCTATCTCATTTTCCCTGGGATCCTCATTTGCGAAACTCCCTAGGCACCAATAATCAAACACATTGCACAATACCCCATCTTTCCACAGGTGGGGGAACTGAACTAGCTGAAGCAGAGGAAACGGAATTGTGTGCACTGCCAAAGGAGAAATGGAGGTTAGGTTGTGGAAAGGCACTCGCCTCCACTTGAGAGGATTGGGGACAGGACAGCCTCTGTCCAGGCCACCATAACAAGTTTCCCACTGCAGCCACGGCCACTCCTGGGATTAACGCCTTGTGCTTTCACCAGGACAGCTTGGCTCCTTTCTGGAAGTTTAGGCTTCTGTATGCTAAGGCTAGGAGGGGCCCCCCAATCCAGCTGGGTAACATGGAATGGAGCGGAACGGGCAAGACCGCAGGCCTCTCATTCCCTTGGATCCTTTCAGAAATGTCACCCTTTGCATCCCTGCCACCAAGTTCCAGCCACTTCCTCTGAAAAGGAAGATCGAGGAAGGGTCCCAATCCCACGGGGATTCCTCCTTCAGCTACAGGATTACTTCAGCTCCTGACAGTCTCACCTTCAGGATCTCAAATGACTTCTTCCCCTGCTGTCCTGGGGAGAGGAGTCTGAGAAGAAGGGGCTTCCTATGAGTCCATGGGCGCTGAGGGCAGTGAGGAAAGACATCTAGAGCAACCAGAGCAGCCCAGAGGCAGCGCTGCTTCATGCCATGCTCTCCTTGCCCCTCCCCAAATGCTTGTCCAACACCCTAACCTTGACCTAAAAGGGAACTGGAATTGGCCTGTGAAAACTTCTTTTTTTTTTAAATATTTATTTATTTATTTATGTGTATGGGTGTGTGTGGCCAGCTCAGCCCACCAGGGGGCGGGGCTGGCTGGCATGTGGT
>NW_004524608.1:1445173-1446254 GCF_000260255.1 Octodon degus | reverse complement strand
ATCCTCCTGTTTTCAGCTTCCAAAACACTGGGATTACAGGCACACCACCTCACCCAGTCTCAATCACAATCTCAGGGTGCCCCAGGGGTGGGGCCAGCAAGGCACACTGGGGTTCTTGGGATTGAACCCCCAGTCCCTGTATGTGCCTAAGCAGGCACTTCATTCTGCTGAGCTATCTGGCTGGCCCAAGGTTTTCTATCTTCTTAATTAGATTGATTTCCTAGCTTCTTGCTTGCTTCCATGCTTGTTTTCTAGCTGTCTTTCTTTTAATAGCCGTGGGGAGAGTTCTATTGTTTGTCTTCTTCCTGATATCTTGATTTTAGAGTAAATTATTTCAGTTTTCCCTCATTTGGTATAATAAGAAAAACTGGTGAAGCCCCTTTTTACAATTTTATTTTGAGACAGGGCCTTACTGAGTTGCCCAGGCTGACCTTTAGGTTGCAATCCTCTTGACTCAGCCTGCAGACTAGCTAGGATTACTAGATGAGAACCACCACAACCAGCTGTAACTTTTTGTTTGTTTGTTTTTGGCGGAACTGGGAACTGAACTCAGGCCCTTGCACTTGCCAGGCAAGCACTTATTCTACTGAGCCATCTCCCTGGCCCTTTTTGTTTGATTTTTGTTGTTGTTTTGTTTTTGTGTTTTGAGACAGGGTCTTGCTGCATAGTTCAGGTTGACCTTAAATTCACCCTGCAGCCCAGGAGAGCCGAAGTGCCCCCCTGCATCATCCTCTTAAGTGCTGGGGTTAAAAGCATGAGCTACCACACCTGAAAACTTTTATGCTATGATGTAAAGAATCATGTAGATCTATAAAGTTGACTACACAAAGCAACCTTACTCCCTGTCCTCCACTTTTTCCAATCACCATTGTTTTATTTATTTATTTATTTTGTTTCATTTTATTTAGTACAGGGTCCACAGGGCCTCACTACACAGATCAGACTTGTGATCCTCCTGTGTTCAGCCTCCCAAGTGCTGGAATTACAGGCATTTACCACCAGGCCCAGTCTCAGTCCCTATCTCAGTGTGCCCTGGGGGCAGGACGGGCATGCATACCAGGGGTCAAACCCTGGCCCCTGC
>NW_004524608.1:1444472-1444992 GCF_000260255.1 Octodon degus | reverse complement strand
TAAAATGGTAGAATTTTCTTTCTTTCCTTTTTCGTTGTGCTTGCCAGGGAAGCACTTATTCTACTGATCCATCTCCCCAGCCCCGACAGTCTTGCTTTAAAGATCAGGCTGGGGGCCAGGGAGATGGCTCAGTAGAATAAACACTTCCCTGGCAAGCACAAGGGTCTGGAGGTTGGAACTTAGCACCTTGTGCTGGCCAGGCCCATTGAGCTATCTCCCAGGCCCTACAATAATTTTGATTAAAATAATATTTATTACTATTATTCACAATAGAGCCAGCCAGGAACCGTGATTACGTTTTTCTTTTTGCATAATTTTTGTTTTCCCTGAGGTTAGTTATCTCTTTCTTTCTTTTTTGAACTTGCTGTGTTCTCTAAGCTTTTTATCTCTAATCTGACCCTAATTCTTCCTGAATTATCTAAATACCTCCTGAAGACAGACCTCTTAGCTGTTTTTTCAGTTTCATCTTCCTGTAAACCCTTCCTATCTGCCCCCTGTCTAGGCTGGTGGCCTCCACATC
>NW_004524608.1:1432545-1444372 GCF_000260255.1 Octodon degus | reverse complement strand
ATGTGTATCAGAGAGGGCAAGTACTATGTCTGGGATCACACAGCAAGTTAAAGGCCGCCAGCCAGGCCTGGGACCCAAGATTCTTGCTCCTCAGACCCATGGTGCTTTTTTCTTTTCTTATCTTTTTTCCCCCCTCTTCTCTTATTTCCTTTCTTTTTTTCTTTCTTTCTTTTTTTCTTTTTCTTTGAGATAGGGTCTCACGATGTAGCCCAGTCTTGCTCTGAACTCAAGGAGATCCTCCAGCCTCACCCTCCCAAGTGCTGGGTTTACAGGCGTGTGCTTCTCGTCTTTTCTAATGGTAGCTGGTAATTGAACCTGGGATATTCTACCGCTGAGCTACATCCCCAGCCCTTTTAGCATTTTATTTATTTATTTATTTATTTATTTATTTATTTATTTATTTTTGGCAGAACCAGGGATTGAACTCAGGCCCTTGCGCTTGCCAGGGAAGCATTTATTCCACTGAGCCATCTCCCCAGCCCTTAACATTTTATTTTAAGACAGGGTCTTGCTCTATTCCCCAGACTGGCCTCCAACTTGTGATCTTTGTACTTTAGCCTCTCAAGTATTGGGATTCCAGGCAAGTGCCACCGTGCCTAGCTCCCCTGGGGCCTGTTCAGTTCTCCTGCATGCTGACAGCCATGCTGGAAGGGGCTTGCTTTTCAACTCCTCATTTAACTGAAGAAGCTGAGGCTTTGTGGGGATAGAACAGAGCTCTGGTAATAGAGTTACTTAGGATCAAACTGAGAGGGATACAACACCCAGCTCCTGAAGCTTTTACCCAAACTTCTGCCTGTCTCTCATTTAGCTCAGGCTTGTCTTTTTCTATCCCCTAGACCTTTGCAAAGTTCTGTTCTGAAGTCTGCCCTCCACTCCTCCTCTTGTTACACATCAACCTTTCCCTCCTAAAAGTTGGCCTGGGGTGGCTGAGGAAGGAAAGGTAGAAGCTGACCTGATGGTGGATGCCCCCTCCTTCGGAAGTCAGGATAATATTAATAGAATCGGTTGCTCGGCTTGTGGACAGAGACTTTGTCCCAAGGGTTATTTGCATAGATATTCATGTGTTCATTTGCATCCTCATGGTGAACCTCGTTTGCATGGGGCCAGGCTGGCATCCAGATGTGTCCCTCACAGATACACAGTTCTCAGAGAAGTGGTTATGAAGAGGAATTGGCCCTCTTGATCCCCTAAAGCCAGCTGAGGAATATCTACCCAGTGGTGCATGTCTGCAGGTGGGAAGGGGGCTAGCTAGCATAGCCTCTCCTCCCCTATGCCCACATCTGGAGCCCCCAGATCCCACACATGTGGCTCCAAGAGCCACAGAAGGTGGGACACAGTGGGGCACAGGAAGAGGAGAAAGAATATGGGGAGATTCTGGTCCCTCCCACTTAGAGATGCGGTTGCCATGGTGACTAAGGACCAGTGAGGTGGGATGGGGTTGGGGATGGGGGTGGGGGTGTGGCAGGGACAAGGCACTGGGAAACCGGAACGCCTAACATTCCAGGGGGGAAACAGCAGCATCCGCGCTCCAGGTAAGGGACTGGGAGAGCTGACTGATGGCTCTGAAGGGAGGGGCGGGCCATTGTCTGCCGCTGCTCTGCCCCTCGGAGGGGGCAGACCAAGGGGTCGGGCATTGTGCGCTCCTCAGCACAGCCGCAGCCCTGGGCAGTCTGGAGGAGTGGACCTGGGAGGCACTGGGGAAGGGCCAGGAGAGATGGGATGGTGGGAGACGAGGTGGGGGATGCCGGGGATACCCCTGGCGCCTGTACACAGCAGACACACCACACACGTAGAAGTTGCTTTCACTCTCTTTTGTGATTAGAAAGAGGGGCTGAGGAAGGGGAGCCAAGAAACAGATATTACCCAGGACTCTGCTTTTCTGAGGGCTGCTCTCATGCTGGGAGGCGGAGGTGGAGGAGGAGGAGGCGGAGGCGGAGGCAGAGGAGGAGGAGGAGGAGGAGGAGGAGGAGGAGGAGGCGGGAACTGGACCTGCCTGCCACTGGCGAAGCCAGGAGTGGCATGTCTTGGCCCCAGGAGCCCTTCCCTCACTGAGGTGCCTGTGCTCTGCAGAGACCCTGAGGTGGTGGTGGAGCCCCCAGGGTGGTGGAGGTTCTGAGGTATCAGGGTGAGGTGGGAAGCCCTGACTCCATCTCTCCTCCCACCTCCACCCCCACAGCCAGCCTGGCAGGAAAGGCTGCTGTTCCATGCAGCGGAGGAGCCTAGGGGAGAGCAAGACCCCAGCAGGTAGAGGCTGAACTCAGTGGTGCTGTAGCAGTCTGGGCTCCAGGGCTTGAGAAGAGACCAGCTGGGGGGCCCCCGACTGGAGTGAGGTAGATGGCATCATGGCCCCTGTTCCTGGTGCTTGGGTGTCTGGCCCCACGGCCACCCTGCTGGCCTGCTGCCTGACTCCATTCCAGCCTGGGTTGTTCTTCTCTCCAGCCTTGATTTCCCCACTGTACAATGGAGGAGGGGTGGGTCCCTGCCAGCTCCGAGCTTCTTGGGTGGGCAGGACCTGGTACATAATTTGTGGGGTGCATGAGAAACAAAATGTGGGGCCCTGGTTTAAAAATTACTAAGACTTTGGAAGTGGCAAGAGCAGCATCACCTGCAGCACCGGTCCTTCAAGGACAGGACCCTGGTGGCGGTGCAGGGCGTCACCTGCCAAGCCAGCCCTGGCAGTGGGCTCCACAGCTGCTGCTTCTGAGACCTGCAAGCAGACTCAGAGGCCCGGGGGCAGGGGCACACTGCCTGGGGGCACAGTCCCTTTCCTCCTATCTGCCTCTCCTCAACATGACCAAGGGAGGCCTTGTCAGGGAAGAAAATGCTAGCTGATGGGTTCTCTTCAGAGAGATCTCTGTTTCTGCCAAGTTGCCTCCAGAGAGTTTGTTTCTTAGCTTAGTTCGCTGCCCTCCCACCCACTGCAAGTCTTTGCCACCCAAGGGGATTCCAAACTAATTTCAGATGCTGGAACTCCCCTCTTACTGCCCCCTCAGAGTCCTTGCTGGGGCCTAAATAAGCCAGTGGGTTCCAGCAGAAGGGCCTTGGGCAAGGTGGTTTCCCAAATCTGAGCTGGGGGTCAGGAAGCCACTGTAAGTGCGGTCATGGAAATTGATTCTGAGTCTGGCAGGGACCTGACTATCACTTCTTTTTTTTTTTTTTTTTTTTTGGCGGAACCGGGGATTGAACTCAGGCCCTTGTGTTTGCCAGGGAAACTTATTCCACTGAGCCATCTCCCCAGCCCCCCTGGACCTGACTATCAGCTGTGAGGAGAGTTTGGAGGGTCTTGCACAAGTCTTAACAGTTGTCAAGAGGGGTCTGTCTCAGAGTATCCCTGGGGAGCTGAGAGCTGTTGGGAACCGAGGGGAAGACAGAAGGTTAAGGACTGGGCTTGGCCAAAGAGTTCTCGAAGGAGCATCCCTCATTTACTGGTGCTGTCGCAGAAGGGATGGAAGTGACACTCCAGAAGGGACTTTCTTATTTGTGGTGAGCAATGTGAGTCTGAGATGCAGAGGGGTTGTTTGTTGGCATTGGCTTTGGCCCTAGGATGTGTGCTTTTTGAACGGCTGTCACCTGACCTGGCTGAGTGGGCAGGAGCCTACCCACTTCACAGGCCTGCAGCCTATTAACCCCGCATTACGAGGCTGCCCCTTGGAGGCTCCCCCTGGGGAGGCACTAGCAACCATCACGGGGCTGGGTGCCTCAGAAGCCTGTACTCAGAAGGGAACTCTCCTGGGCTTCCCACTTGCCTGATGGCACCCTGATGATGACAGGGTGACACTATGGGGGGGACTTCCTCAGATAAGTCATGGCAAACAGCCTAATATGGTTCTTTTCATCTTTTAAAGATTCTGGCCCAGCTAAAAGTGGGAGGTTGAAGGTTAAAATACTGTAGGGACTTCCCAGGAGGTAGGAGTAGTCAGAGACCCTAAACAAGTGAAAAGAGAAATACAAGAGGTGACGTTAAGTCCCCTATCTGGGAAATCTCAAGCAAGAGGAAATCATAGATAGGCTGGATAGACTGGAGGCAGCCAGAGAGGCAGGGGGTGGATGAAATGGCCTAGAAAGACCTTTTAAACTCTGCACAGACTGAATGAAGCAAGAGGAGGGAGGGAGGGAGGGAGGGAGGGAGGGAGGGAGGGAGGGAGGGAGGGAGGGAGGGAGGGAGGGAGGGAGGGAGGGAGGGAGGGAGGGAGGGAGGGAGGTGTGTCTCTTGCCAGGCAGGTCAGCCTTTTTTTTCCTCCCAATCCACAACTTCCGCCCAAGCCAGGATCTGTCACAACTCGAGGTGGAAATTCTGGTTTCCCTGGCACAGAGCTCTTGGTGCTTGCTGGCTTTGGCATGATGGGTGCCTGGAGGGCCGCGCTCCCTTTCCAGCCGGGCTGAGCCTTTGTCCCCTACCTCTGGGGCCCAGAAACCCTGTCCTTTTTTCTCTTGAATGACGCTCCTGCCCCAGAGTCTGGACACTGGGGTTTCTCAGCGCAACTGGCTCAAGGGTATGTGAGGTGAGACGGGTTGTTTGTGGCTGGCGGCCTTGGGAGGAGAGACACAGAACACAAGGAGGCAGGCACAGAGCACTGAGACGGGAGCCTGCAGAGGCTGGGCGTCAGCTACCCCCTGCCCAGGCTACTCCTGGAAAGTGCTGGGAGCCAACTGGTAGGAAGGCTTGCATGGCCTTCCTGGAAGAAGAGACCCAGTTAGGGTCAAAAACCCCGAGACCCCTGGGGCTGGGAGAGGTTGGAGCAGGCTCACTCACACCTGGGGTGCCTGCCTGGGTCAGGAGTGGGTATGAGGCAAGGTGTCAACAGACCTGAAAGGACAGGAGAGGACAGCCCCCAGATTTTCTACTGTGAGTACAGGATCTTGCTCACCTGACAGCCTCCTGCTCAGGGCCAGGCAAAGGTTTAGTCTCTGGGTTTTGGGAAGAAGGAAAAGCTGAAGAAGAAAGGCCTAAAGGACTTCCCCGACACTAAGAGGAGGAGAAATGGCTTAGCAGAGGTGTTGCTGAGAAGAGACCAGAGGGCAAGATGGGGGCGCACCAGGCCCCTTCTGAGGATGGAAACTGAGGCAATAGGCTGAGGTCAGTGAGTGGGGTGGAAGTGAGACTTTCTGAGGCCTCTCCCCTCCCCTCTTACCACACACACACACACACACACACACACACACACACACACACACTTCTGCATTTCTGCTCTCTGGGGCTCTCCAATTGGTCCCCAGGGGGGATGTGGTAAGGACAACTCACCCAGAAAGTACCCGGATGCCTGTTTCCTCAGAGCCATCTGGTGACAGCCTCTGGCTGAGCATGGCCCTCCCAGCCCTGGGCCTGGACCCCTGGAGCCTTCTGGGATTTTTCTTCTTCCAACTGCTCTTGCTGCTGCCGCCACCACTGGCTGTTGGGAGTGGTGGGCAGGGGCCCATGCCCAGGGTCAGATATGATGCAGGTAAGTGTGTGATGGCCAGGAGGGGTGGGGATGACGAAGCAGAGCTGGAGGGGGTCCTGAGGGGGAGGGGGCGCAGAGGGAAGGGGAGACAGACACGGAGAAATAGATGCCCAGAGAGACGCCAGGGAGCAACGCGGTAGTGGAGAAAGTCAGAAATAGAAATCTATAGAAGGGAAGGTGAAAGGGTCCAAGGGGCCCAGGGTAGGTCCACAGTTGGAGATTTTTCTCTCAATTGTCACTGTCACCATGTGGGGCATCTTAAACCCCAACTGCTTTCATGTCCTAGGTGTCCCCCATCAAGCCCCACACTAGATCATTTGCAGATGAGGTGGCCCAGAGCATGCCAGGCCAGTGCCAACCACAGATCACACTGGACATGCCACAGCCAGCAGGATGAGCTCTTGGGATGGCCCAGCTGGCATGTAGGCCTTGGAGCCCTGTAGTGCAGCCTGCTGGTCTCTTACTGCGGCTAGAGAAGGCTGTGGCCCTCTCATCTCTATGGAGAAGGCTTTGGAAGAGGGATGTGGGCCCTGTAGGAGTGATAGGTGTGGGTCTCCTGGGCACACTTGGGTCTTTAGCATCTTTCTGGAGCAAGCTGGCATAGGATAGGCAGTTGCCCATTGATGGAGAGCCCTCTTCTGTGCTGGAGGTGGGGGCACAAACATGGGCCAGACCTAGGCCTGCCTTCAGGAAGCTCACAGCCTCAAGAGGGGAGCACAGTGATCCATAGCACAAGCCCAGGCTGGGGTAGCTAGTTCAGTAACTGAGGGCTGTGTACATTCTGAGGGCTCCATCACACCACTCCCTGAAGACACCTTTCCAGGGAAGACCTTTTCAGGCCTTCTCTACTGTATTCCTGGATTAAGATTCCCTAAGCCTACAAAAGGGACAGTCAGCTAGTCAGTCCTCTACCTGCCACCAAAGTGTGAGTGCTAATGAGAGGGTCTGAAGCTATTCGTTCTCTCTGTTGAGGTACCAGTGGGGCAGGATGGGAACACACGCTTGTGTGCACACAGCCTCCTTCACATCACACCTAGATGAGGGACAGGACCTACAGGAGCCTCCTCCATCCATCCACTCACTTCTCCTGCCCAGTGATACTCAAGCATACCACATAGACCTCAGAGAGGGTGAAAACACTTTCTTTCTATAATAATGTTTCTAATGGAGAAAATTTCCTGTAATAGAGATGGGGAAGGAAGCAGGGTTGGTGGCAGAGGTGGCAAACAGGAACCCTGAAAACCCCTAACAGCTCTGCCACACAATCCTGCATCTATCTGTGAACACCTTCCTATAGGTCTACCTGCCTGCTGCTTCTCCTCCCAGTGAGGACCAACGCTCCCCAACCCCCAGGCCTCAAATAGCATCCATTGTGGGCCCCGCAACCCCTGCCCCCAACATTACGCTGTCTCTAGCTGCCTCTCCTCTCTGCTATGGTTCAACACACAGAGCTCTTGTGACTGCCGGGAGGGCGGGGTGCGAGGGGCTGCTGGTAAGGCCTGGGAAGCAGCTCTGCAAGCCCTTCCCTTCCCAGTCTTTGTCTCAGGGACCAGCTGCTCCTCACCACTCCTTCCCCCTACTTCCCAACAGGGGACCCACGCAGGGTCCTTGGCTTCTTCCAGCATAAGGGCCTCCGAGATTTTGACACCCTGCTCCTGAGTGATGATGGGAACACTCTGTATGTGGGAGCTCGAGAGGCCATTCTGGCCTTGGACATCCAGGACCCAGGAGTCCCAAGGCTGAAGAACTTGGTGAGGAGGCCAGGGGCACAGGGTGTGAGCTGGGAGCAGGGAAGGGCTGGCTGCTCCCCTGCGCCATGGCCACCTTTGCAGGAACAGCCCAACTGCCGTTAGCTACCATCAGCAACAATCAGCAGTTCTTGCTCTATATGTCTTGTCTGGCATAAGAAATGTGATTGTGGTGTCGCTACTCCTTGGTGTTACCGGTAGAATAATCTCAACTGCTAAGTGGGTGATATGTTGCCTGGCAAGCGCAAGGGCCTGAGTTCAATCCCCAGTTTTGCCCCCCCCCCAAAAAAAAGTGGGTGATATGGAAATCATTGATACATGAGGAAACATTGACTCAAATTATATCAATAATTTGCTATTCACCCACTGGTAGAAACCAGTGACTGTCACCATTGTCACTGCCCAAATAGGAGTAAGTGATGGGAGGAGAGGAAGGGAGAGAGCAAATAGTAATTACCAATCGATTCCATGGTTTATTTTCAATATGGAGCCTCTTGGTCACCTGTGTATATGGGATACTGGTTAAAAGGTAGACTTTTCTGGGTGTGGTGGTGCATACCTGTAATCCCAGGACTCAGGAGGCTGAGGCAGAAGAGGATCATTGTAAGGTTTTTTTCGGTTCTTGTTTTTTGATACAGGGAAGCAAACTCATGACTCCATGCTTGCCAGGCAGGTGCTGTGTCCCTGAGCTATATCCCCGGCCCTTATTTATTCATTTGTTTATTTAGTACTCAGAATTGAACTTGGGACCTTGTGCTTGCTAAGCAGGCACGTGCTTGTGCAGCTGAGCTATATTCCTGGCCCTATGGCTGTAAGTTTGAGGCCAGTCTGGGATACATAGTGAACTTAAAGTCAGTCTGAACTACACAGCAAAACTCTGTTCTAAAAAAAAAAAAAAAAGTAGACTCTTTAAGGTGTGACAAAAAACCTGACATTTTCTCCAGGAAATGTGTGGTTGGTCACTGCAGCTGTGAAAACCAAGTGTCCAGGCTTGTATATGCCCCAGGTTGTGCCCACCAGCAGCCTATGAAACTAACTCACCAAAATGGCTGAATCAGTCAGTGGCAGAGCCTAGATGTGAACTCACTTCTGATTCCGTAGGCTGTGTGTCTATCACGGACCTGTGTCCTAACGAATATTAGTATTACCAGTGTAATAACCCAGTCACAAATTGATCTTACTGCTCATAAACATGTCCCTACTGTGCCTGCTGCTGAACTGAGGAGGGGACAGCAGGTCACAGAAGGGCGGGAGACCTCCTTTCCTTTCATCTCTATCCTTCTAATCCTCACTTCAGATACCCTGGCCAGCCAGTGAGAGAAAAAAGCATGAATGTGCCTTAAAGAAGAAGAGCAATGAGGTAAGGGGAGGTGGCACAAGGACTCTGGGCAGGAACCTGGTACCCTGAGACCATCCTGAGGTGGCCTTGAGTGGGACAGCCAGTAGAGCAGCAGGGTCATGTATACGTGGTTACTGCTGGGTAGCATTCAGTAGAGTTGCATGGGGCAGCCCTAGCACTGCCCAGCTCTTCTTTCCACTTGGAAGTGAGGGGGCAGCCTGAATGCCTAAGTTTTGTCTCCCCCAGACGCAGTGCTTCAACTTCATCCGGGTCTTGGTCTCTTTCAACGCCACCCATCTCTATGCCTGTGGCACATTCGCCTTCAGTCCTGCCTGCACTTTCATTGTGAGTTGTCTGACACCCAGCTCACAGGTTCTAAGTGACCCTTCTCATACCCCTCCCAGCTGATCCTCTGTGGCTCTTGAAAACTGGACCCTCAGAACCCTCATGAACTCTGGGGCCCCAGGCCAATGTCCCCTCCTTGTCCCTTTCCCTTCTTCCTTCTTGCCCCTCACTTCCCAGATGCAAGACTCTGGTGTTCTGGGCAGCCATTCTCTTTTCCCCCTCTAGGAACTCCACAATTCCTACCTGTTGCCCATCGTAGAGGAAAAAGTGATGGAAGGGAAAGGTCAGAGCCCTTTTGACCCTGCTCACAATCACACTGCTGTCCTGGTGGGTGAGTATCAGGCTTCCTGGTCCAGCCAGCATCTGCCTTCTCCAGTCACCCTGTGAAATACACGCTAGGATGGAGTTTCCTGGGGGAGAGGAGTTGAGCACAGACCAGAGGGAGCACAAGATATCCCAACCACTACTTCCTGTGAAAGGACCACATCAGAGGTGGAAGGAGAAATGTGGAAAGACAGAGGCATGAGGGTTCCAGAAAGGCATCGAGCAGAAAAGAAGCCTGAGGTTCCACTGCTTGTCCAACCACTGTGGTCTGTGGGGTGTGACAGGTATAGGGCTGGGTACTTAAGGGGTTACAGAGAAGAAATCATGGCCCTGTGTTACAGAGAAGAAATCATGGCCCTGTGTTCTCCTGGATACAAACCATTACAGACTTCCCACGCTGGCTTCCTGGAGGAGACAGTCTTTGGTTTGTCTGTTAATTTTTTGAGATAGGGTCTCCCAGTGTAGTTCAGTTCAGGCTGGCCTGAATCATGTAGCCCAGACTGGCCCAGAACTCAAGGCAACCAATTCTTCTGCCTCAGCTGCTGGAATGATGGGACTATAGGCACGCATCACCAGGCAGTTTTTTGTATTTATTTATTTATTTATTTATTTATTTATTTATTTATTTTCTGGGCAGTTTTTGGCTTTTGAGTAAGATTCAAAAGAAAACTAGAGATCAAGAAGGTATTCCAGGGAAAGAAGGGTAGGACCCAAGGAGTACTAACTAGAAAAGTTACTTTCTGGAATTAATGAGTAATCATGCTTGGCAAATGGTTCAGCCACGTTTGTGAAAAGAGTAGCCAGAGAAAGCCTGGAAAGTGCCCAACACAGAAGGCCACCTTGGTCATTTCCTGTGGACAGAAGGACTTAAGAAGTGTATCCAATATGTGTGGTCAGGGTAGGGGAACGCTGCAGGAAGGTACAGAGGAATAAAGGAGCCAGAGACTGACGCGGACGCTGGCTCCGGTCAGAGGCAGATCTGGGAGGGCTGGGCTGCCTCCATCTGCTAAGCTGCCTTGGATCCTCTCCTCCTCCCTAGATGGGATGCTGTACTCAGGCACCATGAACAACTTTCTGGGCAGCGAGCCCATCCTGATGCGCACACTGGGCTCCCGGCCTGTCCTCAAGACGGACACTTTCCTCCACTGGCTGCACTGTAAGGACCTGGCCCCCAGCCGCCTGAGACTGAGCCCTTCCACAGTCCTGGACACCTGGCCCTGTGAATGATGGCCCGGGACTGGGGACTAACGCGCATGTGCACGTGCCTTCCAGAGTCCCTATCATTACTCTCCACCAGCTGTGACATCCCACATAGCCAAGGCTCTAGGGCTCCAGAGCCATCCAAGGGTTTTCACGGGGTTATTCAGGGCATTCAGGTCCCTAACCTTCTGCCTTGCCCCGCAGCGGATGCCTCCTTCGTAGCCGCCATCCCATGGACCCAGGTCGTTTATTTCTTTTTTGAGGAGACAGCCAGCGAGTTCGACTTCTTCGAGAAGCTCCACACCTCCCGCGTGGCACAAGTCTGCAAGGTCTGCAGCTCGACGGGAGGCGTGGTTGGCCTCTCGAGAGCCAATGGTCAGGCGGCAGGGGTGGGGTCAAACGCTGCAAACCCAATGGGAGATGGTAGGGGCGGGGCCACGCCCACTGGGCACCTTCCGACGCCTCCTGCGCCCTAGAACGACGTGGGCGGAGAGAAGCTGCTGCAAAGGAAGTGGACCACTTTCCTCAAGGCCCAGCTGCTCTGCGCCCAGCCTGGCCAGCTGCCCTTCAACATCATCCGCCACGCGGTGCTGCTGCCCGCCGGGCCGTCCACCGGTCCCCGCGTCTTTGCAGTCTTCACCTCCCAGTGGTGAGCAACAGCACGTGAGCAGGGGCTGGAACCAGGATCTGAGGCTGCTGTGACCCTGGCTCTTTTTTTTTTTTTTTTTTTTTTTTGACCCTGGCTCTTGAAGGGAGAAGGAACCGATGTGAGCAAGCACACACACTACTCTGTATCCAGTGAGGCATTTGATGGTCACCAACTCCCAGCAGTTTCACTGATGTCCTTCATGTAGATGGGAAAAATAGCGTCCAGACAGGTTCTGACTAGTTTATATTGTTTGGCTACAGAAAGATGGGACCAAGTTTACAAAAGGCCAGTGTTAGAATTGATAACACAGATAAAGAATTGGGAATGAGGGCAATGCAGGAAGCTGAGGGCAGCATCAGTGCAATGGTTGTCCTTGGGTGACAACTGCACTTTTTATCTTAGAGCTTCCAAATGGCAAGGGTGAAAGAGAGAAGCACCATAGGGTTAACTGACTTGCCAAGGTCCCGCAGCGGTGGTCTGGCCCTACAGTGTTTCTGTGCTTGTAGACGATGTGTCAGGTACCAGAGGGCTAGGGTCCTTGGGACCCAGAACGGAGTGTGCTTGGTGTATATAATAGGCGAAAGGGCAAGAGCAAGAGAGGGAGAAAGGGAGGGAGGAAGGGAGGGAGGGAAGGGGAGAGAGAGAGAGAGAGAGAGCGCACTATAGAGCTGGACTGAAGGTATAAAAATAGTCAGGTTGGGGCTGGAGAGATGGCTCAGTGGTCTAAAGCACCTACTTAGAACAAGCTTGGCAAGGCATCAGGGACCGCGGTTCAATCCCC
>NW_004524608.1:1421429-1426105 GCF_000260255.1 Octodon degus | reverse complement strand
GGAGCGCAGTGCCACGCTCAGACTTCCTTTCCTCCTTGTCCTGGGGATTCCTGTGGCCTCCTTTTCCTGCCCTACATCGGGTGTTTCTTTTCTGTTTTTTCTTCATCTGGTGTTTCTTGCTTCCTCTTTTTTTAGCTGTCTCATGGATTCATGGAAAAAGATATACAACAGCTAAAAGTTTTTGAGAACTTGAATGTCTGAAAATGTCTTTATTCTACCTCCACATTTGGTGGTTTGGCTATATAGTTGTAATCTTTTCTTGTGTGTGGCATTGGAGATTAAAACCAGGGCGTCCCACTTGTCAGACAAGGGCTATATCATACCCGCCAGGCTTTTTAGTTTTATTTCTGAGACAAAGTCTTGCTACTTGCCCGGGCTGGCCTAGAACTTGTGATTCTCCTGACTGAGCCTTCCAAATAAATGGTATCACAAGTGTGAACTACCCTACCATACTTGGCAGATAGATATTTCTATAATAGAAATAATTTTCCTAGCCAGGTGTGGGGGCACACACCTGTAATCCCAGCATTCAGGAAGCTGAGGCAGGAGGATCACTGGGAGTTTGACACCAGCCTGGGCTATAAAGTGAACTCAAGACAGCCTGAACTGTATAGTGAGACCCAAAGTTTGAGAACTTTTCCTTCAAAGTCTGAGAACTTTGGTTTTTGTTTTTGCGGAAATGGGCATTGAACTCAGGCCCTTGCGCTTGCCAGGCAAGTGCTTTTTCTACTGAGCCATCTCCCCGGCCCCTTGTTCTTTTATATTGTAGCATCCAGTGCTTCTGCGGAGAAGCCCAGACCTATTCTCACTCTTTTTTTTTTTTTTTTTTCCTATTCTCACTCTTAGTCCTTTGAATGCAATCTTTTTTTTCCTCACTAGACTCTGTGTCTTTTCTCAGGAGGTTATCCTAGCATTCTAAAATGGTAGAATTTTCTTTCTTTCCTTTTTCGGTATGGTACCAAAAAAGGAAAGGAAAGAAACAGACCAAAAGCGTTTTTTTTTCTTCTTTTTTTGTATTAGGAATTGAACTCATGACCTTGTGCTTGCCAGGCAGGCATTGTGCCACTGAGCTCTATCCCCGCTCAAAAGTTTTTTTTTATGATGGTGTGTGTTAATGGAATTCTGATCATCTAATGAGCATCGAATGAGCCAATTCAGCCTGGAAGTTTAGTTCCTATAGTTTCTTTTCTCTTTGTTTTCTTTTTGAAACAGGGTCTTGCTGTGCAGCTCAGCTGGCCTTAAACTCGCTTTGTAGGGCAGGCTGGCCTCTAACTCAGAGATCCTCCCAGCTCAGGCTTCCAAATGCTAGGATTACAGGTGTGCACCACCATGCCCAGTTTCAGTGGCTGGCTCAGCTCGGCATGGGGCTGGCATGGCATGCGGTACCGGGGATCAAACCCAGGTCCTTGCGCTTGTCAGGCAGGTGCTTACACCACTGAACTATCTCCCCAGCTTGGCACTTACGTTCTAATGGGTACTTCTCATTTCTGCCTGAGCCTTTTAGACTGGCTTTCTACTCTTTAACCTTTCCTATTTATCAAGTCTCTGAAAATGTCTCAATTTTATCTTCTGTGCCTTCTATCAGCAAAGAGAGACAGAAGAGAGAGGAAACAGACAGACAGGCTGAGGTCTCAGTGAGTCACTTGGTTGAGCAGGCTAGGCTTGACCCCTCAATCATCCTGCCTCAGCCTCCCAGAGTGGGAGCATGTGTGATCCACCACACCCAGGTCACAATCTGGATCTTGATGACTGCATCTCTGCAGTTTAATTTAAGTATTTCTTTAAATTGCTCAGTTAGGGCCGGGGAGATGGCTCAGTAGAGTAAGTGCTTCCATGGAAAGCGCAAGGGCCTGAGTTCAAGCCCTGGTTCCTTAAAAAATTAAATAAATAAATAAATAAATCGCTCAGTTAGATCTAGAAATCTGATCAGATTCAGATTTGATCTGGGGAGATTACTCTTTCACTGAGATCATTTGTCCTTCCTTTTGGACACAGGCGATATCTGGGCCCTTCTTTGTGTGACATGAGACTTTTACAGCTTTCTGTTCTTGTTTCATGAGTGTGTTGTCTTCAGCAATCTTTTTTTTTTTTTTTTTCATTTATGTATTTGGTACAAGGTCTCACTACGCAGCTCGGACTTGCAGTGAGCCTCTTGTTTTCAGGCTCTCCAGAGCTGGGATTACAGGCATGTCTTCAGTGATCTTGCTTAGGATAGTAATGCTAGTTTTCTGTGAAGTAGTCTTCTCTTTGAATTTATTTCCTCTTAGGTCTTGGTTATTCTTTTTCTTATTTATTTTGGCTTCTTTCTTCCATGTTCATAGCTCTGGCCACAAGTCTGCTAGTCCTTAGCAACCTACTCTGTGTATTTATTTGCAGTTCTGGGGATTGAACCCAGGGAGAGCTACAGTTCCAGCCCTTTCTTTTTATTTATTATTATTATTCTGGGTTATTTTTTTTAACATGGGGTCTCTCTACATTGCCCAGGCTGGCTTCAAACTTGTGATCCTCCTTCCTCAGCCTCCCAAGTATCTGGGAATCACATACATAGGCCACCATGCCCATTTATCCACTTGTATTTAAGAGGAGGGTGACACTGGAGCTGTTTGGAAACTCTGCCCATGAGTAAGATTTGGCAGTTTGGGCCCCACTAGAGCCCCACTGAAAATGGTCTGGTTGGACTGTTGACTGGTGGCCATCCGTGTGAGCGTGGAAGTCTTTCCTCCCAGCCTTGTAGTCTGCTCCCCCAGACTCTCCTGTCTTCTGCTTGCAGAGAAATGATCTGGTTCTTGGTGTCCAGGAGTCATAGTGGAAGAGCACTGGGTATAGGGAGAGTCTCATATGTGACGTGCCCACTTGCACTCAGCCCTTCTGCCTGCAGGCTGGCGTCCCCACCCCCTGGGCCTGCTGTCCTCTGTTTACCCTTTCCAGAGACTCAGCCTCTAGACTTGGAGCAGGAGTGGAAAGGGTGGTCACCCAGCTGCGTGGAACTTGAGGGAAACCTGCCTGCTTCCTAACAGACTGTGCGGCGATCCTCCCTATTGACTTTTCCTTCCAGCCTCACTTCTGGGGGAGAGCTGGGACAGCATTCGTTCATTTTCAGAATGTACCTTGTAAATTGGATGGTTTTAGGGCTTCCCCCAGAGCTGGCTCGAGAAGATGCTTCCCTCTGAGTCTTTTCTTATTTGTTCATTTGCTTTCCTGCTCCAAAACATGGAATATTTTGCCTTCTTCCCTGTCTTGCACATCCCTTAAGGTTTCCACTTCTACAAAAGAAATGCATTTGAGGAGAGGCAGAAGTAGGTGCGTGTGTTCCTGCTGGCATCAAAATGTAGCCATCAGCTTTATAGATAAGGAAGTTGGAGCTTAGCAGGATGAAGTGACTTGTCTGAAGACAGTTTATCAGTGGCAGGGTTGATGCTCACCCCATAAGGTGCTCTTGGGCCTGGAGGTCAAGGACACAGGTGTCCCAGAGCCATGGCATGCTTCTGTTGGCAGGGCCTTTGGTGAGCAGCTGGTCCAACCCCCTCATTTCTGAGTGAGAAAGAGGAGGCCCAGCACGGAGGAAGGGCGCTCCCAGGATGAGAAACACTCCGTGCCACACCGCCCCTCTCTGTGACACCCTTCAGTCAGTCATCGAATCAGCAGATGTTTGCTGAGCACCATCTGTGCACCAAGTCCTGGGCTCGGCGTGAAACATAGTCCTTGGCGACAGGGGCTGTCCCCTTGCTTCCTGCTGGCTTCCAGGCAGCTGTGGTGCAGGTGCTGAGGAAGTGGGTGGGAACAACAGTTATCACTCATCTAGTACTTTCTGCCTGCTGAGCACTGTGCTGATTACTTTTCATGTTTTGGTGTTTATCTCTGTAGTTGAAGAACTTCAGCCACCAGGGCTGGAACTTGCAGCCAGATAGCTCAGAGTTCTGAGCTGAGAACCGTCATTCCCGGAGGAAGAAGATAAAGGAGAACAGACAGCAGCTTGGGTGGGAGGGATGGAGGAGGCGGCCTGTGTGAGCTGCAGGGTAGCCATTGAGCTAACTGAACTGCCTTCCTCTTCCTGCAGTGTTCGGTGGGCCCCTCCTCTGATAAAGCCTTGACCTTCATGAAGGACCATTTCCTGATGGATGAGCCAGTGGTGGAGACACCGCTGCTGGTGAAGTCTGGTGTGGAGTACACACGGCTCGCAGTGGAGACAGCTGAGGGCCTTGACGGACACAGCCATGTGGTTATGTACCTGGGCACCTGTGAGTGAGGGGCTCCAGGATGTCCTGCACAGGACTGGCATGGGGCTGCATCCCAGCAGGGGAGGGAAACCTTTGAGATCAGACACTTGTTCACTTGTTCAGCAAGTGTTTACTGCACCGTGCCTTTCTTCTTTCTAGAAACACAGCAGGGGAGGAAGACAGTGCAGGTTCTGTCCTTCTGGGGCTTTCAGCTTTGTGGGGTTTGGTGGGAAGTATTTGGTGGTTTTAACAAGAGCAGTATGGACTTTAAGCCATGTAAGGGTGAGGAGCGAGTGGGTAGAGGGGAGCTGAAGGGAGGACGGTAGAACTCACTCCTTGGGGCTGGTGAGATGGCTCAGTGGTCTAAAGCACCTACTTTTTTTTTTTTAATTTTTATTTATTTATTTATTTATTTATTTATTTATTTATGTATTTTGTGTGTGTGTGGCCAGTTCAGCC
>NW_004524608.1:1418509-1420897 GCF_000260255.1 Octodon degus | reverse complement strand
AAAAAAAAAAAAGAAAAGAACTCACTCCTTGCAGCTGGAAAGGGGCAGAGAGGAAGGGTGCTTGGAGGAGAGGGTAGCCCTGCAGACTGTGCCTCGCATCCCAGTGCTGCACAAAGAGCGTCTGACAGTGGGGAGGCTGTCAGTGAGGGGCCACAGAGGTGGTGAGGGATCTCAGCTATCTCTCCCCACAGCCACTGGGTCCCTGCACAAGGCTGTGGTGAGCCAGGACAACAGCGCTTATCTGGTGGAAGAGATCCAACTGTTCCCTGACCCTGAACCTGTTCGAAACCTGCAGCTGGCCCCCAGCCAGGTGGGAGGGGACCTGGTCATCCATTGGTCTTCTGCAGGGGCTGGCAGGGTGTTGGACCTTTGCAAGGTGTCCTGGGGCCTCCTGACACTCATCTGTCCTCCAGGGCGCGGTGTTCGTAGGCTTCTCGGGAGGCATCCAGAGGGTGCCTCGAGCCAACTGTAGTGTCTATGAGACCTGTGTTGACTGTGTCCTTGCCCGGGACCCCCACTGTGCCTGGAACCCTGAGTCTCGAGTCTGCTGCCTTCTATCCACCCCTGACCAGTAAGTCCTGGGTAGCAGGTGAGGAGGCCCACTGGTTCCCTTCTTCCCTGGCTTCTGCTGCTCTTCTTCCTCCAAGGCCGACTGACACATTCACTCCAAGATCCACCCCTCCCATGGTGGCCTTCTCCTGGCCTGGCATTTGGCTGATGGTTCTGAAGCTGAGCCAGCCCTCCTGGGTCCCCAGGTCTCTTTGCTGTCCAAACTCAGCTCGGCTCCTTGGCTCTGTCTTCCTCTCTGCGCTTCCATCCTTTCATCCTCTTCCCACTTCTGTTGTTTGAAGGGACGATTTTTGCTTATCTTGCCTTCTCAGGAAACACTGGAAGCAGGACATGGAGCGAGGGAACCCAGAATGGGCATGTGCCAAAGGGCCTGTGGGCAGGAGCCACCGGCCTCAGAGCCGCCCCCAAATCAGTGAGTGTGGGGCTTGGGCAGGACCTCTGGGTGAGGGTGGGCATTCCTGCTCCTGTGTCTTCCGCTGCTACCTGTCTACCTGAGACTTGAGCCTCAGCCTTGGGATGGATATGGATCCTGGAAGAAGGAATACTGAGCTGGTGTCTAAACTAGGATTCAGTTTGAGGCAAAAGTTGGCTTTGGTGCCAGGCTGGAGTTTGAAGGATTAGAGGCTAGTTCGGAGTTCAGTCTAAAGACAGAGAAGAAGGGGCTGGGGAGATAGCTCAGTAGAATGAATGCTTGATTAAGGACCTGAGTTCAATCCCTGGTTCTGCCAAAAACAAAAGCAAAAAATAAAATAAAATAAAAGAAAGACAGAGAAGAGAGGAGCATTGAATTTGGGAGTTGAACTGGAAGCTGGAAATGAGAGTTGAGGTCCGAATGCAAGTTAAGCACTCCCTTCCCTGTATTTCTTCTTCCCATCTCTTAATCATCTTTCTTTGTCCTCTAGTTAAAGAAGTCCTGGTGGTTCCCAACTCCATCTTGGAGCTTCCCTGCCCCCATTTGTCAGCGCTGGCCTCTTACCACTGGAGTCACGGCAGGGGGACAATCCCAGAAGCCTCTTCTGCTGTCTACAATGGCTCCCTCTTGCTGCTGCCACAGGATGGAATTGGCGGCCTCTACCAGTGCATAGCCACTGAGAACGGCTTCTCATACCCAGTAGTCTCCTACTGGGTGGACAGCCAGGATCAGCCCCTGGCCATGGATTCGGAACTGGCGGGCATTCCCCGGGAGCGTGTGCAGGTCCCACTGACCAGGGTTGGTGGCGGGGCTGCCATGGCTGCCCAGCGATCCTATTGGCCTCACTTTCTCGTTGTCACTGTTCTTCTCGCCTTAGTGCTCTCAGGAGCCCTCATCATTCTTCTCGCTTCCCCACTGAGGGCACTCCGAGCTCGGGGCAAGGTCCAGGGCTGTGGGGCCCTGCCCCCTGGAGAGAAGGCCACCTTGAGCAGGGAGCCCTGCCTCCAGCCCCGAAAAGAAAGCCGGACCTCTGTTACAGATGTGGGTGCTGAGAACAACCATGTGGGCACGGAGGTGGTTTAAACTGTGGGTGCAGGCTGAGCTTCTGAGTAGGACATGCACCTAGCCTTGTTGGCTGTGGGCCCCGAGTCATGCAGCCCTGCCTGGGGGGTCGGAGGGTGGTGCATATGACGACCTCCCTCCTCTGACAGGAGCTCCTCCTGCCATCCGGGCTGCCAGTAGCACCCAGTGGGGCCCTGCATGGAGCCTTCTTCCCCAGCACGGCGTCCTTCTACTAGGCACAAGGCTCTCTGATGTAGGGTGCCCCCAGACCTGTATCTGTGCTGTGACAGGAGGATCTGGAGGTGGTCCTGCCGTGCTGACCATCCCAGGAGCTCTCCGGAAAG
>NW_004524608.1:1416451-1418409 GCF_000260255.1 Octodon degus | reverse complement strand
AAAAAAAAAAAAAAAAAGTCAGGTTAAAAAGTAGTCAGATTATGGTTGGTTCTTTGAGGAATGGGTCAAGGAGGCCCAAAGAAGAGGGTTTCATGGGAAGCCAGTTGTCCTGGCTCCTCCAAGGGTGCATGCTAGCCTAGGCGGGACAGGAGGAGCCACCCCAGGGCCTGTGCCCCAATTAATTCTCATTAAGGATAATCACATTGCAGATCCTAAGATGGGCCTAGAGCCAGGGCCTGGGCAGAGTCACAGAACTCCACAGGGCTCTCCCAGCCTTTGATCACGCTGGCAAAGGGAAGAAGCAGCTGCCATTGACCCGGCTCTGATACCCTGTCCTCCTGGGCTTTCTCAGTGGGGGTGGGCCAGGGCTGGAGGGGCAGCTGACTGCTAAGGCACAGAAAACCAAACTCTTCCCTCTGGCTGTCTGCAGGCAAGTCGGTGGGACCAGGAGTTCAGCAGTTTGTGCCTTCTCTCTCTTGAACATTGAGAATGTCTTTAAGGGGAAGTATAAGGAGTTGAACAAAGAAACTTCACGCTGGACTACTTACAGGGGCAGTGAAACAAATCCCCGGCCAGGCAGTGTAAGTATTAGCTCCACACCTGCCAGACCCTCCTAACATGCACAATGTGTGTAAAAGCTTCTGTCCCCACTTGTTAAATAGTGAGATCTCCTGTGCTCCCATTTGCCTAGTGCTGTCTGCTCAGGCACACACCTGGCCTGGCCATATCCCACAAGTGTCTGGTGTCTTGCTACCCCACAGTGGTTGCAGGGCTGCTTCCTACTCAAGACTAAGTACACACTAGTGCCAAGGAGATAGCTCAGTGGCATAGCGCCTGCCTGGCAAGCACAAGGTCCTGAGTTTGATCCCTGGTACAAAAAAAGACAAGAAAATAGGAGCAAAATTAATACAGAATTAGGTGAAATGATAATTGTATACCAAGACTAAGTGTGCACTAAATATCTGGCTATGTCACTGAGAAATTAAGGGGACATGGACTGTATACCAAGGACTATTTCAAGCATCTTCATCTGTGTTTCTTCTTGGAGGCTGGTATAGTAATCAAACTCAGAACTTTGTGCTTGCCATGCAGGCACTTGTGTTGCTGAGCTATAGCTCTAGCTCTCACCTATGTTTCTTATTAACTTTGATTTCCTCCCACTACTGGGGATTTAACCCAGGCCTTGTGCATGCTAGGCAAGAGCTCTGAAACTGAGCTATATTCTCCAGCCCTTGCCTTAAATTTGTTACATTACTATTACTTTAACAAAATATTGCATTTAAATGTAAGGTTTTTATTTGTTTCTTTGTGAGACAGTGTCTTGCTATGTAATTCAGGCTGGGCTTGAGCTCAATTTGTAGCCCAGGCTGGTCTTGAGCTCACAGTGATCCTTTCTCTGCCTCCCTAGTGCTGGGATTACGGGCGTGAGCCACCATGCTCGGCTAAGTGTAGTATATTCATGCAGTAGTAAGTGTAGTATTTTCATACCTTTTTAAGATATATACCATATTTTGATCATATCCACATGTTAGGGAAAATGTCTTTTTGAGTGTGGTTTATTTTGTTTAACATGATCTCTGCTCCATCCAATGTTCTATAAATGTTCTTCTTTATGGATTAAGAATACTCTATTATATATACATATACACACATCTTCTTTATCCATTCATCCATTGATGGGCAGCTCAGTCCCATACCATGGAACTTTGAGTTGTGCTTTGATGAATGAGGGTATGGAGGTTTCCTTATGCTGACTTTAATTCCCTGGGGTATGTAGCAAGGCCTGCTATAGAAGGATCATATAGCACTTCTAATTTTAGTTGTTTGGGGAACCTCATACTGATTATTTATTTATTTGTGTATGTGTGGGGCCAGCTCAGCCCACCAGGGGGCGGGGCTGGCTGGCATGTGGTGCTGGGGGATTGAACCGTGGTCCCTGTGCTTTGCTAAGCTTGTTC
>NW_004524608.1:1409222-1412091 GCF_000260255.1 Octodon degus | reverse complement strand
TTGGAGCTTCCCTGCCCCCATTTGTCAGCGCTGGCCTCTTACCACTGGAGTCACGGCAGGGGGACAATCCCAGAAGCCTCTTCTGCTGTCTACAATGGCTCCCTCTTGCTGCTGCCACAGGATGGAATTGGCGGCCTCTACCAGTGCATAGCCACTGAGAACGGCTTCTCATACCCAGTAGTCTCCTACTGGGTGGACAGCCAGGATCAGCCCCTGGCCATGGATTCGGAACTGGCGGGCATTCCCCGGGAGCGTGTGCAGGTCCCACTGACCAGGGTTGGTGGCGGGGCTGCCATGGCTGCCCAGCGATCCTATTGGCCTCACTTTCTCGTTGTCACTGTTCTTCTCGCCTTAGTGCTCTCAGGAGCCCTCATCATTCTTCTCGCTTCCCCACTGAGGGCACTCCGAGCTCGGGGCAAGGTCCAGGGCTGTGGGGCCCTGCCCCCTGGAGAGAAGGCCACCTTGAGCAGGGAGCCCTGCCTCCAGCCCCGAAAAGAAAGCCGGACCTCTGTTACAGATGTGGGTGCTGAGAACAACCATGTGGGCACGGAGGTGGTTTAAACTGTGGGTGCAGGCTGAGCTTCTGAGTAGGACATGCACCTAGCCTTGTTGGCTGTGGGCCCCGAGTCATGCAGCCCTGCCTGGGGGGTCGGAGGGTGGTGCATATGACGACCTCCCTCCTCTGACAGGAGCTCCTCCTGCCATCCGGGCTGCCAGTAGCACCCAGTGGGGCCCTGCATGGAGCCTTCTTCCCCAGCACGGCGTCCTTCTACCAGGCACAAGGCTCTCTGATGTAGGGTGCCCCCAGACCTGTATCTGTGCTGTGACAGGAGGATCTGGAGGTGGTCCTGCCGTGCTGACCATCCCAGGAGCTCTCCGGAAAGATCCTGCTCCAGAAGACCCTGAAACCTGAGTGTTGCAGGACACTGCAGTAACGAAGCCCAGACAGTGAACAACCATAAGCTAGGACACTGTTCCTGGAAACTCACTCTGAAGGCAGCTGCTACCTTGGACACGGTCTCCACCTGTCCCAGGGGTCTCTAGGTCCTGCAGGGAGCTGACCCCTCTCGCTCCCCTTAGTGACTCCAGAGAGTTATTCCTGAAGTCTGACTACCTTCCTTCTTGCCTCAGTTGGGGCAGGCTGCTTCCTTTGTCCTAACATGGCAGGGCTAGTGTGAGTCTTGTTCTTCCCTTTGCCCTGGCTAGCCCCTTGACCTCTCTCCTGTCTCTTTCCCTTTGAAAACTGCTTGTCACAGAAAATTTATTTTTTATTAAAAAGACAAAAGCTTATGGATGCTGATGTTTCTGTTGGAGCAGAATGCTCCAGCCGAGGACAGCAGGTTGTGAGGGGAGCACGCAGTTCAGGGCCCCACACCGGTGGGAGGAGGCTGGGGGGGATGTTCTCTGGAACCCCTACCTGCCTCCTCACCAGCCCTAGCACTTCCTTCCAGTAGCCTCCGCTATGTCTGCTAGACAGTGGGCCACACCGCATCTGCCACTAACTCCCTTGCCACGGCCCTCACAGTTGCTGTCCCCACCTCTCCCACAGTTATCGTGACTCCGGCTCCCCCACTCCCCCAGCAGAGTTGAGTTAGTTTCAGCTCTTGGTGGATGAATTTATAAGAGTGTGCAGCCACCCCCAGCCTGGCCACATCCCACTTGGTGGCTGACACAAGGCTCCACCCACACTGGTACACTACCTCCTGTACCTGCTGTCACAAAAGCACAGTCCCACCTTCAGCCAAGGCCTCTTCTGTGTTGGACCAGGAGTTTGTTCTGTAGGTTGTCTGACCCCAGCACTTCCTTCACTTCCCTTAACCCTTCCCTCATCTTTAGTCTTGCCCTCCACCTATAGATATGTTCAGGTAATTTCTATGCGAAAACCAAACACAGCCACAGGCCACAGTGCTGTCCATTCCATCCAGCTGTCTTCCTTACATGGTCTCTGCCCTGTCACCACCGGAGAGGCTGCCTGCCCTCGGAAGCGCTTATTCCACTGAGCCATCTCCCCAGCCCCCCTGATACCTTTAATTCTCAGGCTCTGACTCCTTATCCCTTCCTTGTGCTCTGTTCCTATGACTGTACAAGCCAGGTACAGCCTTGAGCATTGCGTGGCCTTCCTTCACACTCTGGCCACCCTCTTCTCACTACTCTCTTACCACAGGTTCTTTTACTTTTTTTTCTGTTTTGTATTTTAGGGAATGGTCTACAGGGTATTCAGGGGCTCACTACTAGATTGGACTCACAGCAATCTGCCTGTTTACATCCTCCCAAGAGCTGGGATTACAGGCTTGCGCCACCAGGCCAGTCTCAATTGTCTCAGTGCGCCAGGAGAGCGGGGCTGACACCGCAGGCTCAGGGATCGAACCCCAGCCCCTGCACCTGCTTGCAAGCACTTTAAGCTACTGAGCTATTTGGCCGGCCCTTTTACATTTTTTAAAAATGACAAGCATGCCTACACACACACACACACACACACACACACACACACACTGTAGAATTTGTCCCAGCCACTTTTCAGTGGTGTTGGCTGTATTCACACCAGTGTGTGACAGATCTCTACAAATGCTGCCTCTTGCAAAACTGAAACTCCATACGGATTAAACAGCAACCCCTTACCCCGCCCACTTGGCAGGCCCTGGCAAACTACTATTCTTTTTGTTTTCATGACTTTGACTGCTCTCCATAACTCATACAAATGGAATTATACCATACTGGTCCTTTTATGGGCCTCCAAATTCACCCATGTTGTAGCTTTTTTTTTTTTTTTTTTTGGCGGAACCAGGGATTGAACTCAGACCCTTGCACTTGCCAGGGAAGCGCTTATTCCACTGAGCCATCTCCCCTCCGCCCCTGTAGCTTTCAGTAT
>NW_004524608.1:1404984-1408442 GCF_000260255.1 Octodon degus | reverse complement strand
GGTCCCTGATGCTTTGCCAAGCTTGTTCTAAGTAGGTGCTTTAGACCACTGAGCCATCTCTCCAGCCCTGGGCTCAACTCTTGACCTTCCTGCCTCAGCTTCTCTGTGCTGGGATTACAGGCATGTACCAACATGCTTGTCACAACAGGATTTTATTATTTTTTAAGATTAAATAACATTCCATTGTTTATTTTATTTATTTAGTTATTTATTAATTTTATGTATTTGATATAGGGTCTTACTATACAGCTCAAACTCATAGTGATCCTTCTGTTTTCAGCCTCCTCAGCATTGGGATTACAGGCATGTGTCACCACACCAGGTCTAGGTGGCCAGCTCAGCGTTCCCAGGGCAGGGCTGGTGCATCATGTGGTGCCGAGGATTGAACCCAGATCCTTTTACTTACTTAAGTAGGCCATTAGTCCGCTGAACTATCTTGCCAGCCCATCATTCCATTGCTTAGACTAGATTTTCTTTATCCATTCATCGATTGGTGGGAATCTGGGTTGCTTCCACCTTTGGCTGTTATGACTGACACCACAGTGAACGGGAATGTGTGAGTATCTCTTACAGACCCTCCTCCTGTGGCTTTGCCATCAGAGCTGTTTGTCTCCTTTAGTTCTTTTTTTCTCCTGTTGGCTCTGTTTCCTCTTCCCACCCCAAATGCACTTTACCACTGTCTTCGCATCCCTAAGCCCCTATTCCCGGCTTCCTTACATTGTTGGCTTAGTGACCTAAGGACCAAGGGCTATGGGGCGCATGGCATTGGCAAGGGCTCCTGGGCTTTTATGTGCTGTTAATAGATTTATACACCCTATTCTGTCTGCACCTTAATTTTTTGGTTTTGTTTTTGTCTTTTTTTTTTTTTTTTTGGAACCAGGGATTGAACTCAGATCCCGGCACTTGCCAAGCAGGTGCTTATTTTACTGAGCTATCTCCCTGGCCACTGTACCTTAATTTTTAAAATTTATTTATTTATTTATTTATTTATTTATTTGGTACAGGGTCTCACTATGCAGCTTCGACTTACAGTGATCCTCCTGTCTCGGTCTCCCCGGCACTGGGATTACAGGGATTGCTACCACACCCAGTTTTGGTGGCTGGCTTGGCATGGGGCCAGCACGGCATGTGGTACCAGGGATTGAACCCAGGTCCTTGTGCTTCCCAGGCAGGTGCTTAGACCACCAAGCTATTGCCCCAGCCCATGCACCTCAGTTTTTGTTTTTTTTTTTTACTGTTGGATAAAAGGATTGGACATGCTGGGCATGGCAAGTTTAACTCCAGCTCAGGCAACTTAGTGAGACCTTATCTCAAAATAAATTAATAATAATAATAATAATAATAACAGTAATGGCTGGCAAGATAGCTCATTGGACTAAGTGCCTGCTTAGGCAAATGCAGAGACCAGGGTTTGACCCCCAGTGCCACATGCCTCGCCAGCCCAGCCGCTAGGTGTGCTGAGGGGGATACTGAGGTGGTCGCAGCACTGGGGAGGCTAGAGACAGGCAGATCACTTCAAGCCGAGGCTGCATACTGAGACCCTGTACCAAATACATAAATAAGTACAACAACAACAATAATAATAGCAGCATCCAGATGTGGTGGCACAAGCCTGTAATCACGTAATCACAGTACTCTAGAAGGCTGAGGAAGGAAGATCACCAGTTCAAGTCTCACCTGGTCGATTTAGTGAGACACTATCTCAAGAACATAAAAAGTGCTGGGTTTGCTCTCAGCACAAAGGCAGCTTGTTTTAAACCTCAAAGTCAGGGGCTGGGGAGGTGGCTCAGTGGAATAAGTACTTCCCTGGCAAGCGCAAGGGCCTGAGTGTAATCCTCGGTTCTGTAAAAAAAATAAATAAAAAATAAACCTCAAAGTCACAAAAGGAACAGGAGGAAAGTCCATTTAAAGCACTGTGGATCTCACACCACCAGTTGCACAGTTCCAAAGCCAAACTTTCTCCTGGGGCTGGCAGCACAAGGCCAGACAAGCCTGGTGTCTTTTGCTAACTGACCCTGAGGCTCCTTGAACCGTTTCTCCATGATGATTAACTTGGTGTCAGATGGACTAGATTAAGGAATACCTAGAGACCTGGTAAAGCATTGCTTTTGGAGTGTGTGTTTTTCCTGAGGAGACTGGGGTGTGTGTGTGTGTGTGTGTGTGTGTACGCGCACATGTGCACACACGAGTGTGAGTTGGTGAACTGAATGGGAAAGATCCACCTTCAACATATAAAGACATCATCCAGTTAGCGGCAGGACAAGACAGAGAGAAAGATAGAGAACACACCTAAAATTCCAGCTATTCAGGAGGCTTGCAAGTCTGAGACCAGCTTGTACAATTTACCAAGAGCTTGTCTTGAAATAAAATTTTAAAATAAATAAAATCAAAAGAGGGGCTAGGCATATCACTTAGCAATGCAGTGCCTGGCTGGTAAGTGTGAGGGCCTGAGTTCGATTCCTGATACACACACACACACACACACACACACACACACACACAAGTAAATAAATAAAAAGAGGACAGGATTTAGCACAACATTTCCGGGATCGAACCCAATTCCCAATATTGGGGAGTGGACAGAGAAATGTTTTTGTCCTCCTGTTCTTTTGTTTTTTCTCCTCCTGTCCTTAGATACCAAAACTCTAGAGTCTCTGGCCTTGGGACTCCAGGACTTCCACTAGCAGCCCCCGGTTCTGAGGGCTTGGGCTTTGGACTGTTAGGTGCTTTGGTTGTGAAGCTCTAGGGTTCCGTTTTGTTGTTGTTTTCATTTTGTTTTTTGAGCAGGATCGTGCTGTGTAATTCAGGCTGGTCTTGAACTCACTAAGTAGCTCAGGCTGGTCTCAAACTCTCAGTGATCCTCCTTCCTCACCTTCCCGAGTGCTGGCATCACAGGTGTGCACCTCCACGCCTGGCTTGAAGCGTTAGGATTTGGTCTGAACCACACTCCTAGTATTTCAGTTCTCCAGCATCTAGACGGCTGCCACAGGGCTCCTTATTACCACAGTGATATGCCCTCACTCTGACAGGAATGGCCATTACCAAAAAGACAAAAGGTAACAAGTGCTGGTGAGGATATAGAGAAAAGGGAACTTTTGCACAGTACCGTTGGGAATGTTAATACACACATCATGGGATTTCCACAAAAAATTTAAAAGAACTATCTACTTTTACTATGACCCAGTAATTCCATGCTTGGTAAGTACACAAAGTAAACAAAATCAGTAAATACGTTATTGTTGACCAAGAAATACCAGGTGTGTTAGTTCACACCTGTAATCCCAGCATTCAGGAGGCTGAGACAGGAGGATCATTGAGAGACCAGCCTGGGCTACAAAGTGAGCTCAAGGCCAGCTTGAGCTGCACAGCCAGACCCTGTCTCAAGGCTGGGGAGACAGCTCAGTAGAATAAGTGCTTGCCGAGACAGCGCAGGGTCCTGAGTTCAATTCCAGATATCG
>NW_004524608.1:1399595-1400409 GCF_000260255.1 Octodon degus | reverse complement strand
TTTCTTTCTTTCTTTCTTTCTTTCTTTCTTTCTTTCTTTCTTTTTTTGTATTTTAGGGAAGGGTCTACAGGGTGTTCAGGGTCTCACTACTAGGTCAGACTCGAACTGATCCTTCTGTTTACAGCCTCCACAGAGCTGGGATTACAGGTGCGCGCCACCACGCCCAGTCTCAGATGTCTCCCACTTTTGAGTCGCCAAACTTCCATATGAGTTATTTTACTTATCTAACTTTAGTCCTTCCTGCTTAACTTTGACCTCTACTGTTTTAGCTGTAGAAACAATGATAAACGTATACAAAAATTAAAGATTAGGATTTATTTATTTATTGTCTTTTTTAGACAATGTCTCGCTATGCAGCTCAGGCTGGCCTTGAGCTCACTTCGTAGCACAGGCTGGTCTCGAATTTGCAACGATGCTCCCGCCTCAATCTCCCAAGTGCTGGGATTATGGGTGCGCGTCACCCTGCCCAGCAAGATTTGGTTTTAATATAAACATTTCAACAAATCCCGAAACACAAGGTGACCCTGTTTACAACCGGATCGTGAAAAAGAGGCCCCAGTTTCCACGAATTAGAAAGAGCACAGGAGCACACGCACGCGCTTTCAGGGACGAGGGCAGAGCGAAGCTAAAGAAGGCGTGGCGACTGCCCTGTTCCCGAGCCGTCCAACCTCGCTCCCTGCCGGGACTGCTTGCTCCCGCCCACCTCGGGGGGCGGCAATGACAGCGTCCTAGTTTCCGGTTCCGGCAGCACCGGGATCCGAGTCGAGATGGAGGAAGATGCCATCGGAGGCTCCCGCTCGCTGGGGACGGAGGG
>NW_004524608.1:1396968-1398066 GCF_000260255.1 Octodon degus | reverse complement strand
AGGTGCCCTGATGCCCCATGTCTTACAATTCTTACAATAGTGACAATAATAACTTTGATATGCATGTAAACCACCTACAGATCTTGTTAAAATGTTGGTTCTTATTCAGCAGATTTGTAGTGCAGCCTGAAATCCTCTATTTCTAGCTTGGGTCATGCCCCGTACAGCTGGTCCATGGATCATTCCATATGCCAAACACACAAAGAGTGATGGTAAAACAGAACTTGCATCTACAGGGTCTCACTACGTAGATTGGACTTGTAGTGATCCTCCTGTTTTCAGCCTCCCAAGCACTGGGATAACTGGTGTGGGCCACCACGCCCAGTCTCAGTCACCTCTCAGCGCGCCCCAGGGGCAGGGCCAGTAGGGCACACTGGGGATCACGCCCTGGCCCCTAGATCTGCCTAAGTAGGCGCTTTAATCCCCTAAGCTATCTGGCTGGCCCTCAGAACTTTCTGCAGTAAGGGAAGGGATTTTCTGTTGACAAAATACTCTTTCCCTATACATTGCAGCACTGTTATATAGCCGTGGCAGGCTTTATTCATTAGTCCCACTTCACAGGTGAAGAAACTGAATGTCAGTGACGTGATTGAGTCCAGTCTTACACTAGTTAGAGAAGTGGAGCTCTAACATGGATCTCTTGGTGACTGCTGTTCTTTCTGTTGTCTCCCAGCAGTTACTGCCTTCTCAGCCAGAATCTTATCTTAGAACCCAGTGGGATTTGTTTTGTGCAAGAAGAGTAGAAGTGAAAAGGAGGTGTACACTTCTGGGCCAACATGTCCCTTTTTACCAGATTAGTCAGTAGTGGGAATTCTGCCTCTGCCATTTTACTTAATGTCTTGAGTATATAGTAGTCCGTGGATATTTTGAGGTTTGACTTGCATGGACCTACTGTTTTGTGGGTTTAAAAAAAAATATTTATCTAGGTGGGCCAGCCAAATAGCTCAGCGGATTAAAGCACGTGTAAGCAGGTGCAGGGGCTGGGATTCTATCCTGGGCCTGCCATGCCAGCCCTGCCCCAGCGTGCTGAGAGGACAATTGATACTGGGTGTGGTGGTGCACGCCTGTAATCCCAGCACTTGGGAGGCTGTAAACAGG
>NW_004524608.1:1385510-1394933 GCF_000260255.1 Octodon degus | reverse complement strand
GACCAAGTGCATGACCTTGGGCCTGTTACAGTTGCTCTGTCCAGCTCTGCTGTCCTCCTCTTCCTTTAGCAGAAGTGTTTCATGTACACAGGTTAAGTTGTAAGGACTGCAGGAGGTGGTAGGTATTCTGCAAATCTGAGGGTTTTCCTTATATGTTCTGATCTGTTGGTGGTGTTGGAAACACAGTGACCACATTCTCTTACACAGCTCAGAGGAGATGGCCATGCTGGACTGGTGGCGGCTATCTCAGGCTGAGCCTGAACAGGTGGAGTCATCTGTGTTCATGGCAAGTAGCACTCAAGTGTTCTAGCAGCTCTGCTGCCTGCAGAACGCCATCGCTAGCTAATTTCCCACAGCCTTGATTTCCTACTTTGGCAAACACCTGATTTCTTTTTTCCCTTCTCCAAGCCAGTGTCCTCTTGTTTTCACTTTCACACATACTCCTCCTTTCCTTACCTGGGTTGACCCTCCAGGAAGCCTGTCTTGGTTTCCTGTGTCTCTCCTTGTCCCAGCTCTTTGGTAGCAGTTTGTCCCTTACTGTAGGTAGACCACTCTTTATGGAAGTGGCAGCCCAGCTCCAGGAGTCCCCAAAAGCTGCTCTCGATTCCCCAGTGACTTCCATCCAAACCAAGAGCAGTTCCCATGGAACTGCTGAGCCTGGATTGGGTCCTCCAGCTAGACAAGGTGGTTGAGGGTGGACTCTGAATGGACACATGGTGTTGAAGTAGGATAGAAAAAAATATAGGTAAAAGGGAGGCAAGAGAAATCTTAATTTCAAAGCCTGTTTTTTTGTTTTGTTTTTGTCTTTTTGAGACAGGGTCTCGCTATGCAGCTCAGGCTGGCCTTGAGCTCACTTTGTAACCCAGGCTGGTCTCTCAGTGATCCTCCTGCCTCAGCCTCCTGAGTGTTGGGATTACAGGTGTGTGCTACCATGCATGACATCAAAGTCTTATTTTTAAGAAGACTGTAACTTCAAAGCAGTGAAAATTCCCAAAGTTATCTATTGCTGTGCTCCTTAGGCTTGTTTATGCCACTTTTCTTCCAGGGCCATGACACCTCAAATCCCTTAAAGATACTACTATAAGTCCATAAATTAGCATAGTTAATAGAGGAAAAGGCAAAAAACTGATAAAGAAATAGATTGAGGGAGTTAAATACTATTTTTAGGCAAAACATCATAAAGCACTCACATTTTGGGGAGGGGTAGGGAGCTGGCTCAGCCTACCCTGGGGGTGGGGCTCAAACCTTGGTCCCTATACACTTCCCTAAGCAGGTGCTTTAGACCACTGAGCTATCTCCACTGGGCCCCAAGGTCACCCACTTCAAAACTAAGACAAAAACGTAATACACCAGGCCCTGTCTTTCTCCTATAAAATGGCCTGCTATCTTTCTGCCAGTGGGTAGATCATTCTTTTCTTCTGTAGACTGAGATGAAACTTCCTGTATATTCACAAATTCCTTGGGTTTCCTTATGAATTTCTCTTTCAGTCTAGGGAGGTTGGACTTCCCACTTCCTGGAATTTAGCTTCCCACTTTTCCCATCTGGGTGAAAATTTCCAGCATCCTACTAAACAATGGAGCACACAACATTATCGCTAACAATATTTCTAATATAGGATATGCTCCAGTTTCCACATTTCCTAAATTTGAAGCTCCTGGTTTCATATGATTATTACATTAGTGAGTGTCTTGGTTACTTTTGTCTCGTTGCTGAGACAAAATACCTGACACCCAAAATTAAGGAAGCAAAGATTTATTTAGCTCACAGTTGGTGGAGGTTTCAGTCCATACTGGGATGGCGCCAAGGCAGAGTGGCACATGGCGGAGGACAGCAGTTCATGGAGGTAGAAAACAGCAAAAGCAGCAAGAGCAAAAAGGAAAGAGTGGAAGCAAGCCTCTTCCCCTCCCTTATGCTGTATTCAGGTGACCTGCCCAGGGCGGGTGTAGCACTTACACCCAGAATCTCAGCATTGGACTATGAGTCAATCCAAATCTCTAGAAGCCCACTTCATGGCTGCAAGAGGCTTTGGGGAGACACCTAGACATGAACCATAATAGTGAGCTTATTAGTTCTGTTTGAAATTCTAGGTGATGGATAAACTTACATGTGGACCCCATGTACATTAATTTGCTTTCTTTTCCTCTGTATCTTATATCCATTCTCTAGAAGGCTTTGATGTCTCTGAGCAGTCTGTGAGTTTCTTGAAAGCAGAGTCTGTCTTTTCTGCCCCTTCTCCTACCTTCATTCTCTAGCCTGAGGCTATGGCCTTTGTGAGTATGGTTGAAAGTACACGGTCACATCTGTCCTCCACCCTGTGGTTTCCAGGCACCACAGGTAAACTATAGCTCTTGGGCTCACTTCTCTTTCTGGAGTCAGTTACCTCACCTGAAGAGGACTCTGACCTTTGGCCTGTTCTTAGCTTTCCCCCTTCTCTCTGTGGAGGCTGGGCAGGTGGTAGTGATGCCCTGTGGCATGAAAGCCCCACTCAACTCGCCTCCCCATAGTATTCTAATGCAGGCTGGAGAAAATGCAAGTACAGCAAGTGTTCAGGGGAGCTCACTGGGCCAATGTGGGAATCTAGCAGTAAGAAGGAGAGTCAGCTGGTGAGAGGTGCTAAGAGGTGCCCGCTTGGAGGAAAGGCCCAAGGTGGTGCACCCTCAGTGAACCAAGGAGCCTTTGGGAATCTTTTCAGTGTCACTTAGTGGTGTGATTTAGGTCTTGCTGTGGGGTTGGCTTGTCCATACAGTGTGCTGCACCGTGCCTGGGTGAGCCACATAAGGAGAATGGTCCCTGCCCAGGGATGTGCCACCATGGCCCAGACAGAGAGTTTAGGGCACATGTTCTTCTACACTGGGGTAGGGTGCCAAGGGTTGAGTAGAGCCAAGAGTCACTGGGTGAGGAGTGGCTTATGGAGGAGGGGACCTGAGTGGGGAAGAGATCAGTTAAGGGCAAAGAAGGGGGCAGAGGGATGCTGGTTTGTGTGAGGCAGGGGTGGGCAGACCCAGGTGAAGTCTAAGATTTGGAGAGGTGAGCCCTCAGAAGATGAAGTCTGAGGAGATGAGCTTTGTTGGCGTCTAGCCAGGAGGGGAGAGCACAGAGTACTGACCTGTTTCCTCCCATTCCTGCCCCTGCCCAAATCCAGCTGTTCAAGTGCAATGGAGGACAAACGCAATATCCAGATCATCGAGTGGGAGCACCTGGACAAGAAGAAGTTCTATGTGTTTGGTGTGGCCATGACAATGATGATCCGTGTCAGTGTCTATCCATTTACCCTCATCCGTACGCGGCTCCAGGTTCAGAAGGGAAAGAGCCTGTACCATGGAACCTTTGATGCTTTTATCAAGATCCTGCGAGCAGATGGTGTGACGGGCCTGTACCGGGGCTTCCTGGTCAATACCTTCACCCTTATCTCTGGCCAGTGTTATGTCACCACCTATGAGCTCACCCGGAAATTTGTAGCTGACTACAGTCAGAGCAACACAGTCAAATCACTGGTGGCGGGGGGCTCTGCCTCCCTTGTGGCCCAAAGCATCACTGTGCCCATCGACGTGGTATCCCAGCACCTCATGATGCAGCGCAAGGGTGAGAAAGTGGGCCGCTTCCAGGTGCGTGGGAACCTAGAAGGACACGGGGTTGTTGCCTTTGGCCAGACTAAGGACATCATCAGGCAGATCCTGCGGGCCGATGGGCTTCGCGGCTTCTACCGAGGCTATGTGGCTTCACTGCTTACCTATATCCCAAACAGTGCTGTCTGGTGGCCCTTTTATCACTTCTATGCAGGTAAGCAGGGCCGGGAGGGTTGGGGAGGGGGCGGTTTAGTGATAAGGCTGACACACCAGTGCTCTGTGCACGCGGAGCGCAGGTGAGTCTTCATGGGGGAAATTTCAGCAAATGCTTGACTCCAAGGAGATTCAAAGGTGAGTAGGGGTGACGTTGTTCCTTTCGGTTCCGCCGATCTGCGGCTTAAGGGCAGTCATGGCGCCCACCTAGAATGGCATGATTGTGAAGCCCCACTTCCACAAGGACTGGCAGCAGTGTGTGACTACGTGGTTCAGTTAGCCAGCTTGGGAGATCTGCAGGCACAAGCATGCCTCATCGCCCCACGCCCTGCGTTGGGACCCATCCAGCCCATCATGTGCTGTCCCACCTTGCAATACCACACCAAGGGCCTTCAGTCTGGAGGAGCTGCGGGAGGCCGGTATTCACAAGAAGGTGGCCTGGACCATTGGCATCTTGGTGGACTCAAGGCAGTGGAACAAATCCACCAAGTCCCTGCAGGTCAACGTGCAGGGGCTGAAAGAGTACCGCTCCAAGCTCATCCTCTTCCCCAGGAAGCTATCAGCCCCCAAAAAGGGAGACAGCTCTGCTGAACAACTCAAATTGGCCACCCGGCTGACAGGACCTGTGATGCCCTCAGGAATGTCTACAAGAAGAAGAAGGCCAGGGTCATCACAGAGGAGGAAAAGAACTTCAAGGCATTTGCCAGTCTGCGCATGGCCCGCGCAAATGCCCGGCTCTTTGGCATCTGGGTGAAGAGAGCCAAGGAAGCCGCAGAGCAGGATGGTGAGAAGAAAACATAAAAACACTGTTGGGATCTTGTAATAAATGCTCAGAAAGGCTGGAAAAAAAAAAAAAAAAAAAAAAGGTAAGGGTGTGCTTCTTGCCTTCAAGGAGCACACAGTGTAGTGGAGGGCACAGACAAACTAGATAGACACAGAGCAGTGTGTTGCATGTGCTATGGGTGCCCTGGAATCAAGATAGCAGAATTTGGGCAGTGAGGTGGGAAGTGTTGGGCGGGACAAAAGCTGTGGGTATTTGGAGTTTGAAGATATGCTGATGGATAATTGTGAGCTGTTGAGTTGGATGTTTTTCTTCAGCATTGTTAAACACAAGTATGATAGAACACTAGATCTTTGGGCTCCTACAGTATGTTTTGTTGATAAGACACTTTACTCAAAGTGTTTTCTGGAAGTTGGGATTTGTAGGTCAAAAGATAATGTTTTATTTTTATTTTTTATTTTTTTTAATATTTATTTATTGTGTGTGTGTGTGTGTGTGTGTGTGTGTGTGTGTGTGTGTGTGGCCAGCTCAGCCCACCAGGGGGCGGGGCTGGCTGGCATGTGGTGCTGGGGGATTGAACCACAGTCCATGTGCTTTGCTTAGCTTAGCTTGTTCTAAGTAGGTGCTTTAGACCACTGAGCCATCTCACCAGCCCGATAATGTTTTAAATTCTTTTTGTTTTCAATTTTTATTCTTTATTAGTATGTTTTTGTAGTATATAATGATTACACTGCTCATGAGGAGCTGGTACATGTGCACAGCACACCTCAACTCTTTTCCCCTCCTTTCCTCTCCTGTCCCCTCTCCTCCCATTACCCTCCTGTCCCCTCCCCTCCTATTACCCTCACTCCCATCCCATTTGCAAAAGGCCCATCTCCCCCTGTTTCCTGTTATCTGAAAGAATAGCATTTTGGGGGGCCTCTCAGTAGACATTCTGCTAGATTGCATTCTGAAAGGGCAGAGCACCTTGCCTTGTGCAGGACCTGAGGAAGCCTGCTGCCCACTGCCGGGGTAACTACCTCCCCCTGCTTTAGGGTATGTGCGCCAGTCGCTGCTGCTGGCTCCTTACCTTTTGCAGTAGGGCATTCTGTCCTTCCATGTGACACTTTGAAATGACCTCCTAAACCTGATACAAAACCTGAAGTCATTTTGTTTCTGTGGCCCTGTACTTTTGTAGTGCTTTTTCTTTCTTCATATATATGTAATTTTTTTGTTTTGTTTTTTGTATTTTAGGGAAGGGTCTGCAAGGTGTTCAGGGTCTCACTACTAGATCAGACTCCCAAGACCTGGGATTATAGTCACGCACTACCACACCCAGTCCCAATTGCCATCTCAGCAGGCCCTGGGGATGGGCCAGCACAGCAGGCCTGGGGATTGAACCCCTGGCTTCTGCACCTGCTTTAATCCGCTATTTGGCTAACCCTTTTTTTTTTTTTGTATTTAGAACAGGGACTGCAGGGTCTCACTATGTAGATCGGACTCTTAGTGATACTCTTGTTTTCAGCTTCCCAAGTGCTGGGATTACAGGTGTGCACCACCAGGATCAGTCTCAATCAGCATCTCAGCATACCTCAGGGGCGGGACCAGCACAGCACCGGGTATTGAACCCCAGTCACTAGGCTCTGCCTAAGCAGGCACTTTAGTTTGCTGAGCTATCTGGCCAGCCCTGTAGTGCTTTTTCTATCTTCGTGATTATATATTCTCTTTGCCAGTTATGTTTCTTCTTTTGCTTAGCACAATCTGTCATATGGGTTATTTAGTAAAAATTTGGATACCTGGGCCAGCCAGATAGCTCAGTGGATTAAAGTGCCTGCTTAGGCAGATGCAGGGACCAGGGTTCAATCCCCAGCACTGGGGCGTACTGAGACAGCGACTGAGACTGGGTGTGGTGGCACATGCCTATAATCCCAGCACTTGGGAGGCAGAGGCATCAGTTTAGCCACTTAGCAAGACCCTGTCTCAAAATGAAAAACAATAGAAGAGTCAGGAATGCAGCCCAGTGGTAAAGTGGCCCTGGGCTCCATCCCCAGAACCACCAAAAAACCCAACCCAACCAAGCCAAAACAAAGCTTCCCAGGAAATGTTCTCTTCCCAGAGAACATTTTCTCTGCAGTCTTTGTCTGTCCTTATTCGATTTTGGTTTTGATGAAAGCTGTGTTTCTGTTTCCAACATCTTTCCATTCTCAAACTAACCTACCCAATGCTCTGGGCAGGTGTTCTGGCTGTTGGACCTCTTGACAGTGACATAATCTCATTTAGCTGCCACCTTTTGTTCTATCTGCCTCCCATCACGTGACTCGGGCTGGTGAATCCTGAATTCTCAGTAAGCATGTTCTCTGCATGTGTAGATTGGTGCTGTCACTCCCCTTTGCCTCATGTGACTGGTTAGCGTAAATCCACCTTCTTTCTCACCATCTTCACATCTGCAGAGGAATCTGGCCCCTGAGCTGCTACACCCCTCATTTGTACCACTGTATTTCCTGCCTCTGTCTGGTCCATCCTTGGCCATCGTCTCAGGGCCTTTGCAGAGGGTGTCCTCTCTGCCTGGGACACTTTCCTCTGTCCTTTAGGGGCTGGCTCCTCAGGCTTCAGGGCTCAGCTTTGCAAAAAAGACCCCCTCCCACCCCCTGTGGAATGAAGGCTCTTTCAGTTTTCTGTTTTAACATCTATTTCCTTCCTAGCACTTGTCATAATTTGCAGTATTTACCCCCAACTATGAGGCCCCTAATTATAAGGCTTTTTAAGAAAAGATCTCACAATGTAGCCCGCACTGGGCTCAAACTGAAGACAGTCCTCCTGCCTCAGCTTCCTGGGTGTCAGGATTATGGGTGTGCGCCACCGTTCCTAGCTCAGAATGTTTAAGCAGACATGTCCTTGTTTGGCATCTCATACATATCACAGTGCCTGGTGTTTAAGAAGTATTAAATAGGGGCTGGTGAGATGGCTCAGTGGTCTAAAGCACCTACTTAGAACAAGCTTAGCAAAGCACAGGGACCGCGGTTCAATCCCCCAGCACCTCATGCCCGCCAGCCCTGCCCCCTGGTGGGCTGAGCTGGCCACACACACACACACACACACACACACACACACACATAAATAAATAAAAATAAAAAAATAAAGACTTATTAAATAAGTCAGGTGTGCTCTCGCACATGCCTGTAATCCTAGTGCTCAGGAGGTTGAGACAGGAGGGTCACTGTGAGTTTGAGACCATCCTGGGGGCTGTAGAAGTGAGCACTAGGCCAGCTGGAACTGCAGAGATCCTGTCTCAAAGCTAAAACAAGTACCAGTGAGATAGCTCAGCAGACTTAAGAGTCTGCTTAGGCAAGCGCAGGGACTGGGTTTGGGTTCAATCCCTGGCACACCCCTGGGCGTGCTGAGTTGCCAAGGAGTCTAAGCGTGGTGGCTCACACCTGTAATTCCAGTGCTGGGGAGGCTGAAAACAGGAGGATCGCTACTGAGACCTTGTACCAAATACATTCAATAAACAAATAACAAAACAAAAAAGAAGCATTAAATAAATATTCATTTATATTATTTGCCCAGTTTTATTTAGTCAGGAGAGACTTAAACCAAGTTGATCTGGGCTCATCTTCTGCCTGTAGATAATAAGTGCTCAAGAAACTTTCTCACCAAAAAAAAAAAGGGGGGGGTCGGGGAGATGGCTCAGTGGAATAAGCGCTTCCCTGGCAAATGCAAGGGCCTGAGTTCAATCCCCGGTTCCGCCAAAAAAAAAAAAGAAAGAAACTTTCTCTTTTTTTTTCCTTTTTGGTAGTACTTGGAATTGAACCCAGGGGCTTTGCCCTGAGTGACATCTCCAGGCCTATTTAAATTTTTTTTTTTTTTTTTTTGAGACAAGTCTTTGCAAAGTTGCCTGGACTGGGATCAAACTTGTGATCCTCCCATCCTAGCCTGGTGAAATGTTGGGCTTCCAGACATGTATCGCCATGCCTAGCTCAATAAATATTTCTTTCTTCTCGTTAATGAACAGGAAGGGAAGAAATGAACTCTTCATCACCCTTTGCCTTGGTTATTTAAATCACCCTTTGCTTAAACCCTGGGAAGGTGGCACGTATAGAGCAAGACTCTCAAGGCCACTGCAGCTTGTAGGCCTAGGGCCAGAGCAGATGGCCCACGAGGTGGGCAGCCCCAGTTCTGCAGCTCCATTCTAGGAACTGTAAAATGCCTTCTTCGTAGGAGAAACAGGGTGCCCATAAGGCAGTCAGCAGCTCACGTTTCTGTTTACAGGACTCTGGGGAAGGAAGAGATTAGAAACTAGGGAAGAGGTGGTTTGGGCTGAGTTTAAGGAATTCTGCCCTGCTCCCTGGGACTTTGCAGCCTTTACTTCTGCCCTGCCAACCCCCAAGTAGAAGAAGACTACTTTAGTCTTTTTTTTTTTTTTTTGTACTGGGAATCAAACTCCCAACGTTATGCTTGCCAGGCAAATGCTGTGCCATTGAGCTCTATCCCTGGCCCTGCTTCTTCGGGCTTTTGTTGCTTGGCCACAAACTACCAAAACCAGAAGCATGAGAGATACTTAAAGATATGGCGACTGGTTGCAGGAGAGAGCTGAGAGGGAATCTGCGATGCAGAGGTTTTCCGTCCCATCTCACTCAGAGTAAAAGCTTGATTTCATGCAAGCGCTTTCCCTAGAACCATCTGGCCTACTCTCAGATCTTTTGCCTGCACCTTACTCTCTTGGAAGGGCTTCCATGTTTGCTTTGTTTAAAATGACAATCCTAGGGACCGGGAAGACAGCTCAGTATGGCCGGGGAGACAGCTCAGTAGAGTAAATGCTTGCCTGGCAAGCACAAGGGCCTGAGTTCAATTGCTGGTTCCACAAAAAATAAATAAATAAATAA
>NW_004524608.1:1380649-1384636 GCF_000260255.1 Octodon degus | reverse complement strand
TTTTTTTTTTTTTTAAGACTTTCTACTTTAATATTAATCGTTTCATTTATGAAAACATTCACATGGTCCCCAATTTGAAAGCTAGGGAAAGGTATGTGGTATATGGCGTGCAACGAAGAGGCCTCTGCCCACAGCAGTCCCCAAGTTCCATGGGGACAGACATTGTCACAGGTTTTTTATATTTTGTTTTGTTTTTGTGTTTTTAGGGAAGGGTCTACAGGGTGTTCAGGGTCTCACTATTAGATCAGACTGGTAGTGATCTGCCTGTTTACAGCCTCCCAAGAGCTGGGATTTCAGGCGCACACCACCATGCCCAGTCTCATTCACCATCCCCTGAGACCTGGGGGGCGGAGCTGGCATGGCAGACCTGGGGATCAAACCTGGCTGGCCCTGTCAGTTTTTAACATATCCCAGCACACTTTTGCAGTGCATAAGTAAGCATATATGCAGTGTGTACTTCTGCAGCCCATGAGTTGTGAGGAGCAGAGCAAGAGGCATATGTTTTTTTTTTTTTTTTTTTTTTTTTTTTTTTTTTTTTTTTTTGCGGAACTGGGGATTGAACTCAGGCCCTTGCGCTTGTCAGGGAAGCGCTTACTCCACTGAGCCATCTCCCTGGCCCAGGCATACAGTTTTTACGCCAGGAAGGATTTTTCTGTCCATTGGATGAAGGAGTCAGAAAGCAGAGGCTTTGACATCCCCTTTCCCAAAGGCTCTTGTCTTGTTTAAATGGGTAATGTCACCAAGATGACTCCTGGGAGGGGCCTGAAGTAATATTTTTTGGTGGGTACAGGTGGAAATAGGAAGGCTAGGAGTTACAGGTCTAAGGTAAAGGAGCGCAGTGAGCAGAAGCCGTGGGTGTAGGGAGAGCGGACGGTGGTTCTCACGTCTTGAGGCATTGTCTTTCCCTGGGTTCCAGAGCAGCTCTCGCACCTGTGCCCTAAGGAGTGCCCTCACATCATCCTTCAAGCCATCTCCGGGCCCCTGGCTGCGGCCACTGCCTCCATCCTCACCAACCCCATGGATGTCATCAGGACCCGTGTGCAGGTAATACTGGTCCCCTCTCAGCTTCTTCCTGCTGAAGCCACTGGCAGAGGGTCTTTGGCTGTTAGTCCAGTCAGCCTTCAGGCCACCCAGGCCTCCAGACCTGTGCCATGCTTGCCATCTGCAGAAAACCGCCGAGTACTTGTCTGCTGCCTCACGTACCTCTCCCTGTTACATGCACCTACCTCCAGGATTTCTTACAGTTTTTCCCAGCTGTCACCTGGAATCCTGTTCTATAGCCTATAAACCACTCTTTCCCATTTTGCACATTTGTGGTTCATAGAGGTGTTGATTCCGCTTATTTCATAAGTCTGGTTTTTCCGCCAGAGCATGGCTCTCTACGGAGACTGAATAATGTTTTTAAATAGCTTTCATAGCTTGGGCTGTGTGGGCTCAGCAGAGACACTGACAGTGCCCGTGGTAGTGCTGTTCAGAAATGAGAACCTCTGACTTCAGTCAGCTCAAAGACTGTCTTTCACCTGCAAACAGAATCTTAGTGATGTTTTTACCGTGTGAAGTTTCGGGTGGAAATTTTAATGCTGGTGGCTGAGGAGATGGCTCAGTAGAATAAGCGCTTGCCTGGCAAGCGCAAGGGCCTGAGTTCAATCCCTGGTTCCACAAAAAAAAGAAAGAAATTTTAATGCTGGATTTTGATAGCTTACGAAAAAAGGAGAATTAAGAAAATATACAGGATCAGGGGGCTGTGGAGATGGTTCAGGAGAATAAGCAGTTGCCTGGCAAGCGCAAGGGCCTGAGTTCAATCCCCGGTTCTGCCAAAAAGAAAAAAAAAAAAAGAAAATATACAGGATCATGTGGTCATTCTAACTGAATGGTGAGGAAAGGCGGGAAAGAAAAGAACCTTAGTAGATAGGGGAGCTGAGTGTAGTAGTGCATACCTGTGGTTCCAGCTACTTGGAAGGCTGAGGCAGGAAGATCACTGAAGCCCAAAAGTTTGAGACCAGCTTGGAATTACAGGGAGAAGCCCATCGGACAAAAATAAACAGAGCCAGTGAGGGATAAAGTCAATTTCTCTGCTATCAGAGGGTCACAAAGGAGATATAGAGCAAGCGTAAGTATTTTTATCCTTAGGAAAGAATGTTGCCCTGACATTTGAAATGAACACATTGTTGGGTATGGTGTGCAGGCACACATTTTTGATCCCAGCACTCAGGAGACTGAGGCACGAGGATTGCCTTGAGTTAGAGTCCCGCATGGGCTACATAGTGAATTCAGGGCCAGCCTGAAGTACAGAGTGGGACCCTGTCTCAAAAAAATAAATAAGGGGGCCTGCCCATTAGCTCAGTTGTTTAAGTGACTTCTTAAACAGAGTAATCAGAATGCTGTGGTTTGATCCCTAGATCCTCAAGCCATACCAGACCTGCCTTGAAGGCATCCTGAACCAGCCAAATAAATAAATAAATAAAATAAAAAGATCACATTGGCATCTGAATGGCTAAATGGTTTGCAGCAAAAGTGCACAGGGTCAGACCCCACTCCTTTTCTTTTGTTTTCTTTCTTTCCTTTTGTCTTTTGGAGATAGAGTCTCACTGTGCAGTTCAGGCTGGCCTTGAGCTCACTCTGTAGCCCAGGCTGGCTTTGAACTCTCAACAAATCTCCTGCCTCAGCTTCCCAAGTGCTGGGATTACAGGCATGTGCCACCACGCCTGGCAACCCTACTCTTTTCAGGAGCCTTGTGCTAGTGTTCTGGGAGGAGAACAGGGAAAATAACAGGTCTCTACTCTGAGGTCTCAAAAACTGGAGGTAAGGTGATAAGAGGAGCTATGGGTAAGAAGGAGCCTCAGCCAGCCAGATGGGGTGGTGCACGCCTGATGACCCCATGGATGTCATCAGGACCCGTGGGCACTTTTGCAGTACTTGGAGGCTGAGGCAGGAACACAGCAAATTTGAGCCCAGGCTGGGCTACATGTTGAGTTCAAGACCAATCTGAACTACACAGCAAGACCTTGTCTCAAAACAAAAACAAACAGGGCCAGGGAGATAGCTCAGTAGAATAAGCTCCTGTCTGGCAAGTGCAGGGTCCTGAGTTCAATCCTCGGTACCACCAAAAAAATAAATAATTAAATAAATAAACTCAAAACAAAAACAAACAAAGAAAACCCAGCCTCCCTGAGATCAGAGGTGAGAAGCCCCCAATCCAGAGACTCAGCAGCTCAGCTAATGATATTAAAAGGTACCAGTCTGGGTGTGGTAATGCGCACCTGTAATCCCAGCACTAGGGAGGCAGAAGAAATCAGGAGGATCACTATACGTCTGGGCTGTGTAGTGAGACCCTGCGCGCGCGCGCGCGCACACACACACACACACACGTACCACTGAACACTTAGTGTTTGCCAGGTACTGATGACAGCATTAATAAGTATTAGTTTCTTTTTATTCAAAACAACCTCAACAACATCATTAACCAGTTGTGATGGCACATGCCTATAATCCCAACACTTGGGAGGTTGAAGCAGGAGGATTGCTGTGAGTTCGAGGCCAGCCTCATGAAGGTATGAGTTCAAGGTCAGCCTGCATTAAAAAAAAGAAAAAAAGAAAAAAGAAAAACCAACGTGGGCCAGGGATATAGCTCAGGCATAAGCACCTGTTTGGCAAGTGGAAATCCTCAGTTCAATTCCCAGTACCAAAACAAAACAAAACCAAGCTTATGGTGTAGATAATGCTACTGCTGTTTATATGTAAGGATATTAAGGTATAAAAGCATTAATTACCCAGGGTTGCACTGTAAGCTAGCGAGCAAACTCCAAACCCCTGTAGTCTGGCACCTGAGGCAGAGCAAGACGGAGCAGAGGGGCTTTGACTGCCAGCAATGATCCACCATTGTGTGAACTTTTGCAGGTTGAAGGCAAGAGCTCCATCATACTGACTTTCAGACAGCTGATGGCAGAAGAGGGGCCTTGGGGCCTCATGAAGGGTCTCTCAGCCAGG
>NW_004524608.1:1351637-1378374 GCF_000260255.1 Octodon degus | reverse complement strand
CCCCAGGTGGGCTGAGCTGGCCACACACACATTAAAAAAAAAAAAAGAACTGTGGACATTGGCTTTCTTGGTTTCACGGTTTTTTTCTCCCTTAGTCTTCCATCCTTTCCCACAATGACAAGTGAGCAAAGGAGCATGGACAGGACAGGCATGGTGGCACCACCCTGCAGACCGCAGCACCTGGGAGTGTGGAGCAGGAGGAAGCCAAGTTCAAGTCGATCAGAAAGTGTCAAGGACAGCAGTGTCTCTCTCCCCCAGACTCCTTCCCTCCGAGTCCTGTCTTTCAGTCTTTCTTATTCATTCTCCCTTTCCTTTCCCTCTCTGTTTAGAACGATGACGTATATGGAACTAAAGAACTGAAAGAGAAAAGAGAGAGAAAAAGAAAAGAAAAAAAAAAACAAAACACCTAAACTGGGCCCCATTTTCTTTTAATACTTGAAGGACCGGGATTAGGTTTAAAATATGTCTGGGTAGGGATGGGACAGTGGACTTATGTTTTCGTAAAACTGGAGACCAAAGCAGCTGGAAGTTGTAATGTGTTGGTTGGTAGCGAAAACTAAAAAACAAAAACACATACACATGAAAACAAAACTTGGAGGGACTGGGAGACAGGCAACCTGAGTGGAGTACTGGACAGGGAAATGAAAATGCTGATTCATTTAAAATGATAAAATGGAATCTTGTGAATACTGTACTAGCGAATATTCTGTTGCACTGTACAAAGTCTCTGAAGTGAAATTAAAAGTTTTTATTGACCCCGTGGGCTTTGATTCGCCTGTATTTTCCTGGCAGCGGACTAAGTACCATACGTTCATGCACCGCTTGTACCTCGGTTAGCCAATTACACATCAGGAAGCCACTTCGTTCCCGCCCACTTTGGTGATAGACATTCGACCGCCCCCAATCAGCGGCATCCAGTGGAGAGGCGGCCAATCAAAAGCACTGGTGGGCGGTGCAGCCCAGCCAGTTCGATTTGGCGGTTCGACTCCAACATGGCTGAGGCTAAAGTCCCCAATGAAGCAGCGGGTGAGGTAAAGCCTAACGGGCCATCTCCGGAATCCGTGCCACCAGGCACTGCTGTTTCGCGGGTGAAGCTCCTCGACACCATGGTGGATACTTTTCTTCAAAAGCTGATCGCCGCCGGGAGGTAAAGTGGAAAATGGGACACTGAAGTTGGTCCCAGCTACAGTTCAAATCCCGCGAGATCGCGCCAGAGTGCGGTCACGTGGGGTGGTGTGGGGCGGGGCGCAAACCCGGTGGAGCGGTCAGGGGACCGGTGGTGACGGTTGCTGTCATCTCCCAGCTTTGTCACATCCAGACCTTAGAGCAAGTAACCTGTAGCAGCCCAGGACAGCTAGCTGTCTGCTCTTCCCGCCGGAAGCCTCGTTCGGATGAGAACGTCACTATCTATTAAGGTTTCCAGGGTGGCTCGCAGGGTCGGTTCTGGCTGTCAGACGATACAGTGGTGCCTTATCCAATAGGGACATTGGGGAATTAACAGGGCTGAGTACACCCGGAGCTGCCCAGGACGGTGTTTGCACGTAGAAAATGGCTAGCATTTGGGGAGGTAATTAGTGCCTCCCCTGGGAGGTTGTGAGGATTTAACATTACCCTAAGGCATTTTTTGGTCTTTCGTTGACTTTGATACCACCAATTTTGACAATACTGAGATTTGAGCCCACGAACTTTTCAGTAAGCTCAGCCCCTCTATGTGTTATTCATTTGTTTTTAAATTTTGAGACCAGGTCTCACTAAGTCACAGAATTGCACAGGCTAGGCTCAAACTTGAGATCCTCTTGCCTCAGCCTTGCAGAGTGCAGGGATTACGTGTGTGTGGCACCCACACAGCTTGCTTGGACACTTTATTTTATTTTTAATGTATTTGGTTCAAGGTCTCACCAAGCAGCTGGGACTCCTAGTGATCCTTCTGTTTACAGCCGCCTCAGCACTGGGATTATAGGCATGGGCCACCACGCCTGAAATCAGTGGTGGCTCTGCGCCTGAGGGCAGGGGCCAGTGTGGCATGTGGTGCCTGGGATGGAACACCCATCCCTGCGCTTGACTAAGCAGGCACGTAGTCTGCTGAGCTATCCCACCGGCTCTTGCTTGTACACTTTAGAGGAAAGGGTTTTACCCTGAACCCATCAGCTGGACACATTACTGCTGAAACACAACAGAATCTCCAGTCTAAGGGCCAGCCAAATAGCTCAGCAGATTAAAGCACCTGCAAGCTGGTGCAGGAGCTGGGGGGTTCAATCCCTAGGCCTGTCAGTGCTGGCCCTGCCCCCGGGGCACACTGAGACTGGGTGCTCTGAGGCTGGGCGTACTGGTGCACACCTGTAATCCCAGCACTTGGGAGGTTATAAACAGGAGAATCACTAAAAGTCTGATCTCCTAGTGAGACCTTGAACACCCTTGTAGACCCTTCCCTAAAATACAGGAAAGAAAAATCTCCAGTTTGGCCCTCTGGCCACAGCCTCTCCTTTATCCAGCCCTCTGTTCTTTGTCTTCTTGAAGAGTCCCATTCTGTGGCTGGGGACAGTGATGTGTCCCTCCAGTCCCAGGCGCTCCGGATGCTGAGGCAGCAGGATCACTTGAGCCCAGAGTTGAAGGATAGCGTAGGTAACATAGGGCCATCCCAACCTCCATCTCAAAAACAAGGCAGAAAGACTTTCATCTTTTTCCAACCTCTGGCCCTCCCAGGTCCAATACTTCCCCATCCCTACATTAGCACGCAACCTTTCTCCACTTGACCCTACATGCTTTCATGCCTTCACCATGTCCAGTGTGGCGTTATCATGAAGCAGTTGAGGTCTTAGTCCTGGAGTTTCCACTCAGTGGGTAGATAAACTGATCACAGGGATTTGGGGAGAAAAGGAGCCACAGATGTGACAGCACTGGGCAGGGTGGTTAAGGAAGCCACTGTAGGAGTGACATTCCAGCAGAGACTTGCATTTCTGTGAGATGGGTGGGCTCATTTGACCCAGTGGTGTCCCTGTCCGGGCTCCGTCAGCATCTGTCATAACTTCTCAGCTGTGTGTGACATGGGCCTCCATTGGGTCATAGTCCTCTCTGTTCAGTGGTGCCCTTGTGAGCCTGTAGTCACCACACCCTCAGCTCTTTCCCTTGCTACCTGCACTTCCTGAAGGTCCCTGTGATCCCAGCAGCAGTTCTAAGAGCTTCTGTGTTTTCCCTGCTCGACATTTGTAGTTCATAAGGACAAGGCCATCAAACAGGAGTCATCGCTCTGTTTCTTGGACTAAGAGGCCCGTCCTGGATCCTCCTACCCTCCCTGTTAACTTCTGGCTAAACCCAAGCCTTAGCTTTAGACATCCTCGTCCTCTGTCCCCAGTTCCCGTTTCCCCTTAGCTCAGGGCACTCTGCTACCGTTCCTTCAACTGCTTGTTTCTGACCTCTCTGCTGCCACACTGGGGATGTTTTTTGTCTTTAACCCACTTGCTCTTCTAGCTGTTAGCTGCTTCTCCGCTCTTGACATTTCTTGATTTCCAACACCGTTCTTTGTCCCATCTCCTATTTCTTTTCCCTTCATATTGGGGATTGGGCCCGGGGCCTTTGCACTTTTTATTTTTTATTTTCCCCAGCCCTTTTTGTTTCAGACAGGGTCTTGATGAGTTGCCCAAGCTGTGCTCTAAGCTATGATGGTCCTGCCTCAGCCTCCTCGAGTGGCGGGATTTACAGGTGTGCACCACCACGCCCAGGTGCTCCTTCTTGCTAGCTGCTCCTCTGACTTCTCTTCCTCCTGTCCCTTAAATACGCAGCTATGTGAGTGATCGCCTGCCATCAGATGCTGGCTGCTGCTTACAGCCCTGCACTGCGAGGCTGCCCAAGGCACTGCCTGCCTCTGGGGTCTCCCTCCAACCCTACGCTAGTCCCAAAGTGCCAGTGCTTTGCGGCCTCAGGCGTGCACTTGCTGCTGCCTCTAAGGAACTTCTCTTCATCTCCTTGCCCCTCTCAGCTCTGCTCTCTTCCCTGGTTATATCCGTGATATCCCCCGGTTATTTATTCCTTCACAGCACTCACGACAGCCTGCAGTTCTGTTGTGTACTTGTTACTGTGTCAGTGTGCTTTCCATAACGAATACTTTGAATAAGAGAAAGAGGGGCCGGGGAGATGGCTCAGTAGAATAGGTGCTTCCCTGCAAACCCAAGGGCCTGAGTTCAATCCCCAGTTCTGCAAAAAAAAAAAAAAAAAAAGAAAGAAAGAAAGAAAAAGAAAGAACTGGGTGTGGTGGTTCACACGTAAAATCCTAGACCTCTAAGAGGCTTAAACTATCCCAGCAATTTAGGAACCTAGTGAGACCCTATCTCAAAATAAAAAATTTTAAAAATGGGCCCGGGGGGGGGGCGGTAGCTCCATTTGAAGGCCCTGGGGTCCATCCTATCACCAAAAAATGGTTGTGGAGGTTTTGGTTTATGATAGATGCACACATTGCCCGGGGCCTGCGGAGAGGCAGCATATGGAGGTGGTGGCACCCGGTGAGGGTAGCTGCTTCCCTCAAAGGAGCCAGAAAGGGAGGGCAAATGAGGGGGAGAGCGAGGGAGACCAGAGAAGGGCCAGGTCCCTAGGTCCCTCTAAGGGCACGAGCCCAGGGATCTCACTTTGTCAGCCAGGCCCCACAAGGTCCCCCAACCCCAGCAGCACTGCGGGAACCTCCGTGCACAGGCCTTCCCCTCAGGTATGCTTGGGAGACAGTGAGGGTTGGACTCAACACCCGCTCCACGTGCTGCCTGGCACACGCGTGTGCATACCTCCCAGTGCATCTCCGACTTTCTGACCTCCCTCCCTCCATCTGCAGCCGGAAGTTTTCACTTGCTGTCCCACAACTGTTAGGACTCCTCACGCTTGCTGTGGAGCTCTTCTCCTTCCCTTCTCTTCCTCAGTCCCTTCCTTAGCTGTGGAAATCTTGATTGCTTCACTCTCTGGGCTGGGCATTTGAGTCCCTGGTGCACCCTCTCCCCAACCCTCTGGGCTTGGTGGTTGCTGCCTTTCTAACTTCACTGGTGCTGGGGGGGTTCAGGCCTCCTGGAACTGTGCCTGCCTTGGTCTCCTCTGCCACAGGGCTGGGGTGTGCTCGGTGCCACAGGCTTTCCCCGCTTGTGCGAGACTCTGGGTTTGCTGCCTGGGACAGTCGAAGCAAAAAGTGTCACTGTCCACAGGAAACTGTTCTGCATTGGAGGGTGTAGACCAAGTAAGTGCCCCGAACCCTCACTCCATGCAGATGGTGTGGCTGGCAGTGGCCATGTTTCCGGGCTGTAGTCTGGCTCATCTGGGCTGCTGGGGCGCTCTACGAGTGCTCTCCACTCGTGTATTTGCAGACCACCCACCTCTGTCCCCACCGCTCTGCCTTGCATAAGGCTGCCGTCATTTTAGCAATGCCTCCTGAACTCCCTCACCTGGTGCCCCTCTTGTAGCTTCTCTGGCACAAGTCAGTCGAGCCTCCTTCTGCTGAGCCTACCTGACCACAGTGCACAGGCCATGTCACTTGTAGCCAGCCCTGCCACAGCTTGCTCCTGAGCCCAGGGGATGCTGGTAGTGTTTGGGGGCACTATTTTGTTTTGGTTTTTTGAGACAAGGTCTCTTATGTAGCTCAGGCTGGCCTTGAACTTACACTGTGTAGTCTAGACTACCTTGAACTTGCAGTGATCCTCTTGCCTCAGCCTCCCAAGTGCTAGGATTTAGAAAGAGTCTTGCTATGTGTCCTAGGTTAGGGTCAATCTCTGGATCATCCTGCTTGTTTTAGTTACTTTTCTTCTTCCCACTCTGGCCCTAAGAATTAAAGAAGCGCAAGAGTTGATGACAGGAGGCCGGGGAGATGACTCAGTAGGATAAGAGCTTGACTGGCAAACTCAAAGATATGAGTTCAATCCCTGGTTCTGGAAAAAAAAAAAAAAAAAAAGTTGATGGCAGGCAGGTCAGGCAGAAGCCAGGGAGCAGCTGTCAGCCTCTCCTTTTCATCACTTCCAGGGATTACAGGCATGTGTTACCATGCTCAACTAGGTTTTAAAAGATTTTTTTTAAAAAGTTTATTTTATTTATTGTGTGTGTGTGGCCAGCTCAGCCCACCAGGGGGCGGGGCTGGCTGGCATGTGGTGCTGGGGGATTGAACCGCGCTTTGCTAAGCTTGTTCTAAGTAAGTGCTTTAGACCACTAAGCCATCTCATCAGCCCCTTAAAAGATAGATCTTTATATACTTTCTTTTAAAAATATTTATTTGGTACAGGTCTTGCTATGCAGCTTGGACTTGTATTGATCCTCCTGTCCTCTTGCCGCAGCCTTCCAGTACTGGCATTACAGATGGAAGCTCCCATGTCCAATGTTGGTGGCCAGTGTTCTGGAGCCAGCACGGCATGCAGTATAGGGGATTGAACCCAGGTCCTTATGCGTGTCAGGCAGGCACTTAGATCACCAGGCTATCTCACTAGCCCCTACTTTTTTCAGCCCCTATATTTTTTAAAAATAAAAATTTTGGGGGGAATGGTGAGATAGCTCAGCGGACTAAAAGCTTAGGCAAGCTCAGGGGCCTTGGTTTGATCCCCAGCACCACATGCCATGCCAGCCCCACCCTCAGGTTGGGTTGAGCTGGCCGGAGTCCAGGCGTAGTGGCGCATGCCTCAGCACTGGGGATGCTGAAAGCAGAAGGATCACCATGAGTCCGAGCTGCATAGTAAGACCCTGCAAGAACCAAATACATTAAAAATATATATAATAATAATTTTTTTTTTTTTTTTTTTGCATTTTGTAACAGGAAGTGATGGCACACACTTGTAATTTCAGCACTTGGGAGGCTGATGTAGGAGAATCACAAGTCTGAGACCATATCAGACTACATAGAAAATTCAAGGCTAGTCAGTCTGGACTGTTTAGCAAGATCCTGTCTCAAAAAATAGATAAATAAATAAATAAAAATAAAAATCAAGCCAGGGCCAGAGATAGCTCAGTGGACTAAGTGCCTGCTTTGGCAAGCACAGACAGGGTTTGATCCTGATCCCGCATGCTGCACCGGTGCCAGCCCCGCCCCCGGGTCATGCTGAGCCTCTGATGGAGTCCAGGCATGGAAGTCCATGCACTGAAGAGGCTGAAAATAGGAGGATCACTAGGAGTCTGAGCTGCATAGTGAGACCCTGTACCAAATACATTTAAAAAAAAAAAAAGCCAGCAGGGTATAGTAGAATATGCTATAATCCCAGCACCAGAATCACCTCGTTGGAGGCCAGCCTGAACTATATAGTGAGACCCTGTCTCAAAAAAACAAATAGCAACAAAAAAACTGGTTTCAGGGATGGAACCCCAGAGGTACGTCTCCAACTGCTAACACAAAAGATAACTTTTGGGATTCAACCCAGTACCACTACGTGCCTACCCAGGTTTTTTTTTTTTTTTTTTTCATGTTAGGGATCAAACCCAGGCCTTGTATGTGCAAGGCAAGAACTCTTACCACTGAACCACATCCCCAGTCCTTTTCCCAAACCCTTTTAAAATTTTATTTTGAGACAGGATATCGCTAGTTTGCCCAGATCAGCCTCAAACATGCAATCCTGTCTCACCCTCCTAAGTATCAGGGATTACTGATGTGTACATCAGCAGAACAAAAGTTTTTTTTTTTTTTTTTTTGTGGAACCGGGGATTGAACTCAGGCCCTGGTGCTTGCCAGGGAAGCACTTATTCCACTGAGCCATCTCCCCAGCCCCAAAAGATATTTTTTAATACAACCAGTTATCTTGAATCACTGACCTAGAGATTTTTTGTCTTGTTTATTTTTGGAGACAGTCTCTTGCTATGTAGTGCAGGCAAGCCTTGAACTCATTATGTAGCCCAGACTGGACTCAAACTTGTGATAGCCCTGCCTCAGCCTCCAAGTGCTGGGATCACAGGCGTGCACCACCATCCCTGACTGCTTGTTTTCTTTAAGAAAGATTTCTGAGGGCCGGGGAGATAACTCAGTTGCATAAGCACCTGTCTAGCAAGTGCAGGGTCCTGAGTTCAATTCCCAGTACCAAAAAGAAAGAAAGAAAGAAAGAAAGAAAGAAAGAAAGAAAGAAAGAAAGAAAGAAAGAAAGAAAGATAGACAGACACAGACAGACAGAAAGAAAGAACAAACAGGCACAAAGATTTCTGGCAACATGTAGTGCTATCTGTCTCTAATCCCAGCCCTCTGGGAGGCTGAGGCAAAAGCAACTCAGTGACTTAGCAAGACTGGTTTTCTTTGTCTTGTGAACCTGGGTATGGAGCCTAGGCCTCAAAAAAAGGGCTGAGGATGTAGCTCAGTACAAACGCCCTGGGCTCCTAGTACTGCCAGTCCATTTATTACTTATTTTGGCAGCACCAGCATGCCAATCCATTTAAAACAAAATTTCTCTTTTTTTCTCACTTTCTCAGTCCTGGGGCTGCTTAGTATACACAGGACTGAGAAAGACAAAAAGTCCAGACACAGAGATGTTGCTTCTCTGGAGGGCAGGGTATGAAGAGCACGAGGATCTGTCCTTTGTAGCCCTGCCCCATGTGTCCTGTCATCCTCAGGGACGTGCTGCTCGCTGCTGCCCTCTGCTGGACAGGCTGTGAAACATACTGAGCTAGGCAGCACCCATCACCATGGAGGGGAAGGGCCAGTCGCAGTCCCTTTCTCGTTGCCTGGCACTCTGTACCCCTGTGACATTGTGACTCTTATTTGTGCATGATGTCTCACACAGTCTATCTGCACATATGAACTGACAGGTTGAGCAACTACCAGAGCTCAAATCTGAGCTTAAATATTTCATTAATTTCTGAGTCAGACTTCTGTGAAAACTCAGTTTACACTGAGTTGTTTTGTTTTGTCTTGTGGTTCCGGGGCTCAGTGTACCACCGAGCTGCTCCACACCCTGATGTTACTTAGTGGGAAAATGAAATGCTTTTTTAGCGAGTTCAGAATCCACGAAGGGTTCTTAGCTAGTAGAGAAAGAGTAAGTTAAAAAATCAGTTTACTGTGGTCATTCAGTTTTGAGAATCAGCGATGTGATCGTTAGTTTTCTTTTTTTTTCTTTCCAGTGTGGTTTTTAAAGGTTACTTTCACTGATGATAGGGTTAGGTTTTTTGGGGAGCCATAATTTAGCCTTTTCTCTGGAGTGAGGACAGATCCTGATGGCAGGATGACAGATTTGTTCTGGTGCTGGGCTGGTCTCTTTTCACGCAATTGCAATCAAGATACATGTGCTGCCCTCCGAAGGGAAGTGATTTCTCAGCTGCAGAGTGTAGCGCTGACGAGTCAGTGTGCCGGGCACCCACTGGGACCGCCTGCTTACACATGAGCTGCGGCTGATGCCTACAGTAGCTTTGCAAGAGACAGATGCTGTCATTACCCCTATTTGACAGAAGAGGAAAACGAGGCCTGCAGAAGGTTGTCCAAGGTCTCAGAGCTCATGAGTAGTAGCAGGATTTGAGCCCAGCCAAAAGCCAGGACTCGTGCCCAGTGTGTAGCTGGGTAGCTTCCTGCGTACTCTGTGAAGACCAAAGCAGCGGCCTAATCCTATGCTGGGATGAAGGAGAGATAGGCAGAGAGGCCATGGGGGAGGCTCTGGGGCGGATCTCTCTGCCTAAACAGGCCAGGCCCTGGATCTGGCGTCGAGGGTGGGCTTAGGGGCTGGGAGTAGGGCAGGTGGCCCAGAATTGCCTCAGTCCCAGTTGCAACCCGAGAGTCTGCCATGCTGCTGGATCTCTCCCACTGCTGTGGGTCCCTCGGGCTTCCAGCGACCTTGAGAGGGCAGGAGCTTGCGTAAGATAACACTTTGCATTTGCGGGGTGAATGTTTTCTAAAACCTGGCTTTTCTGCTTTGGCCCAAGTGTACTTTTCAGGATGTCCATGGGTGTTCAGACTGTCCCCAAGTCCCTACCGTGCTCATGGAGGACTCACTTTCCTCCTGGGCTCACTGCCCTGGGCCCAGTCCGCCCCCACTCCCTGGCTGAGCTGCAGGGCTCTGCTGCACTTGCCTTCTTCCTCTTGGGTGTCTGAGTAGTGTGGGTTTCATAGTAATCATGGCTCACCTTTCTATTGTGTTTTTTGGGTGTTTTGGTTTTGGTTTTGGAGACAGGGTCTTGCTGTGTAGCCCAGGCTGGCCTCAGACTCCTGAGCGCAGTCATCGTGCTGAGCACTGTGCTTGGATCATCATGGCCCACCTCGCAGGGGGGCTGCATGGGAAGGAAGCTGGGGCCTACGGTGGGGTCAAGCCATCCTTTGACTTGCGCAGCAAAGGAGATTTGCATCCACTACTTTAGCTGGGGTCCCAAGTAGGTTGCTTGGGGCCCGCAGTGAGACCAGAGAGGTTGAGGAGGGCCAGGCAAGTAGTGATGTTGGTCTTTTCCCTGCCAGCTACCAGAGGTTCACTGACTGTTACAAACACTTCCACCAGCTGCAGCCTGAGATGACCCAGCGGATCTATGACAAGTTTGTCACTCAGTTACAGGCATCCATCCGGGTGAGTGGCTGGAATCCCACAGGCACCACTGGCTTGGCTTTTGTCTAGATTGTGATCTCCTGGGGCAGTGACCTCTCTCCTCCATGCCCAGTAGGCTGCAGACCCAGTCCCCCCTAATGCTCCCTTCTCTCCTCGTCCTGCTGTAATTATGTGTTTTCGGTCCTCTGAGTTCAGGGAGGGCAGAGCCTTCCTCATTGTATACCTCCTGTAGCTGGGCCAGTGCTGGCTCAGAAGACGCATTTAGGTAATTGAGTGTTCCTGGAGAGGCAGAAAAGGATGGGGCTCCATCCCTGTGCTGCGCACTGCAGTGTCCCCACCTCGCTCCAGGACAGTCCCATGGGGTGTCAGTCACAGTGCATGTAGTCAGCCTGGGTATCGGGGATGAGACCCAGCAGGGAGAGGCTTCCTGAAGGCTTTTGTCAATGTTTGCCGTTTATATCTCATCTTCTTAATTATGAAAGCCACACTGGGGGTGTAGCTCAGCAGTACAGCGCCTGCCTGGCAAATGCAAGATCCTAAGTTTGATCCTTGTACCAAAAAAAAAAAAAAAAAAAAAGCCACATACTGTAGAAAAGTTGGGACTTTTGGGAAGGTACAAAAACACAACAGAAATTAGCCAGCTCTTCTTTAGTGGGGTTCCCCGATCAGCATATTTCTATCCCAAGCTTGTCCAGTGTCATCACTGCTCTTTTCTCTTTTCTCTTAGGAGGAAATCTCAGAAATTAAGGAGGAAGGGAACCTAGAAACTGTCTTAATGTCCTTGGATAAAATTGTGGAAGATGGCAAAAAGCGCAAAGAGCCCGCCTGGTAAGAAGGAGGCATGGGACGAGACAGCCGTCAGCCCCTAGGCTGAGCCAAGCGCGTGGGAAGTGGGACGGGGCCCTGAGAGAATGACACGCAGCAGACTGGACCCAGGGACAGCTGGCAGGCAGCGTCCCTCTGAGGAGGACCCTCGGGGCACAGGCAGCTGCCCACGCCCCCAGAGGCTTGTGGCTTGTGGGAGAGGGGAGCGGAGGGGAGATTCTGTTCCTTCAGTGAATGCTGAGGGGGCACCTACTGTGTGCTCAGTGCTAGCATAGCTGCCAGAGCTTTGGCAGCGACGAGCTCCCTGAGCTGACACGGGGGGGGGGGCAGTTTGCTGCCTGCTGGGCTATATGCAGTTGAGAGAGGTGGGCCTGGCACCTGGCCTGCTACTACTCTCCTGTCCCTCACAGGCCCCAGGCCAGAGGGAAGGCTGTGTTTTTTACTTGCCATTGTCTTATGCTCTTTGACTTTAGTCCTAAGAGAATGAAGTTGTACAGCTGAAAAAAAATTTTGAGAAGAACTTCCAGTGGCTGAGTCCGCTCCCCTTGCTCCTGCCTCCTCAGGCCCACTGTCCTGATGTTCCCTCATTCGCCAGCTCATCCTGGGCCCTGAGCCACCCCAGCTGCCACCACCCTGCTCTGGCCGGCTCACAGCACAGTCACCTCGGCCCTAGGCTGCTGGAGAAGGGGCAGTGTAGTGGGAGAGAAGAGCACGTGGGGTGCGGCGGGGAAGGCTGAGCCTAGGACTGAGTGTGGTGACCCTGGGGCAGGGGTGCACTTCCCTCAGGGCAGGTCTGGGGGCGCAAGAGAGTGTGCGAGAGGTCTTGGAGTAGCTGCCTGGGAACAGGAGCGGGGATGGCACTCCTAGTGTTTGGAAGTAGGACCCTCCCATTCATGTGTCATTCCCCCATCCCTGGGCCCCATATGGCCCCCAGGCGCCCCAGTGGGACCCCAGAGAAAGACCTGTGCAGCGTCCTGGCACCCTACTTCCTGCAGCAGCGGGACACCCTCCGGCGTCATGTGCAGAAGCAGGAGGCCAAGAACCAGGAGCTGGCCGAGGCCGTCCTGGCAGGGCGCAGACAAGTGGAGGAGCTGCAGCGGCAGGTGCAGGCTCGGCAGCAGGCCTGGCAGGCAAGTGTTCAGTCCTGCCTGCTCTCTCTTCCATCTCTGATAGGCCCTTGAGAATCTCCAAAATGGTGGCTTCCCGTCTCCCAACATAAGAGAAGCCATGGGGTGCAGCGCTGCTGCCTGTGGTTGTAGTCTCGTCACCTGTGCTTGGACTCATACAGCAGGCCCCTTACCACCTCAGCAGACAGGCTGCCAGGTTCCTCTTCCCTGGCCAGCCTGCCCTTGCGGAAGTCCAGCTCTAGCACACATTGCCTCTGCAGCTACTGAGGCAGTGCGCCAGGCTGGCCAGGATCCCATGCCAGGCCTGGCTCCTCAAGTCAGAGTGTGAGCCTGGGTCTCTGGACCCATCCATGGCTCACCTGCTCCGTGTGAACATGGTGCTGTCCTTAAAATGTGCAGTTGCCAGACCTGGTGGCACACACTTGTAATCCCAGCTGTCAGGAGGCTGAGGCAAGAGGATTGTGGCGAGTTCAAGGCCAGGCTGGGCTACAAAGTGAGCTCAAGGCCAACTTTGGGGACTGGGGAGATGGCTCAGAAGAATAAGTGCTTGCCTGGCAAGTGCAAGGGCCTGAGTTCAATCCCCAGTTCTGCCAAAAAAAGGCCAGCCTGAACTGCATACTGAGACCCTGTCTCGGACAAAATATGCACTTGACAGTGGCTTCTGGAACCTTTGGTGCAGCTCCACCACCCACCAGCAAGGGGGCCGTTCAAGGGTGAAGTGGACTTTTTGCAAGTGGCATCAGGTGAATGAGGAGAAGGTCGATGAGCACAGACGTGGCACAAGTAAAGGGACGGAGTTGCTCTGGGAGGTGTCTGTAGGCCTGGTGGTGACACTACTGATGGATTCTTTCCATCCATAATGTGAACATCCGGCTTAGATCTGCTAGTGATCGCTGGACAGCCACTTGCTGAGCCCAACCCTCCTGTTCTGGAGACAAGCAGGGCCCCAAATCCGCGGCCCTCAGGTACCCTGGTCTGCTCTGCTGAAGACCACTCAGCTTCGGCCCAAAGCTCTGCCTTGACTGGCAACAGGTGCGGAAGCTGGTGGCCTGCGTTCTCTCCCGTTCTAGTCTCTTCATGTCACAGACTGGTCCTTGGGGGCCAGACACCAGTGCAAAAGTTGAAGTGACCAAGGTCACAGTGCCCTCAGCCTAGTGCTGTCTCTTGGGTTAGACTACTCAGCTGAGTCCTCCGGCAAGGCACTGTGCCTCTGCCACACAGCGCCCCAGGGCCGTCTCATCACTAGGCCCTGGTTTCCCCATTGGCCAAATACTGCTCCTCAGAGCTTCCTTGGCTCTGAAGCTCTGGGCCCCAGTTTTAAGAGGGAGAATGCAGGCCCTGCTCCTGAAGCCACATGTGCCCGTCCCAGCTCTGGACCTGGCGTCACTTGAAGTGGGTCACTCAGATTGGTGTTGAGGGCTGAGCCCTGTGTGGGAGCTCTAGTCTGCAGCCCAACTGGAAGCTCACTTAGGCTGGGATGTGGCCCAGTGGTAGCATTGTGCCCAGCATGTGTGAGGTTCTGGGTCCAGTCCCCAGTAGAAAGCTTTGGTGAGGTCAGAGGGTTGGAGGCGCTGCTTTGGGGGGCCTTTTTTTGACCATGGCTATGGCACCTTGCCTGTTACAGATACCTCCAAGTGGTAGGGACTTCTGTGTGCCTTCAACTTAAAGTGCCTGCGGGGCCAGTGACAGGACCCAGAGGTCTGTCTTGTCTGAGGGGAAGGCCAGCCTGGAGTTCGGTACCACCATGGCAAAGGTTTGGTTTCTTCCCCTGACAGGGCTGTTCTCTGCCCATTTCAGGCTCTGCACAGAGAGCGCCGGGAGCTGGCAGCCGTGCTGAAGGAGCCTGAGTGAGGGTGCACAGCAGGCCCTGGAGCAGAGCAGAGGGCAGTCAAGGTCAAGGCCATGGCCAGCATGCTGGGTCCTAACCCTGAGGACAGGCGAAATGGTGCCAATCCCAGCGCAGCAAGAGAGGATCAGCTTCGCCTCTGGGGCTCCCTTGGGTGTCATCATGCCACTTCAGATGTCTCCCATTGTCTTCTACCCTGGGAATCAGATGCTGAGCTTTCTCTCCACTGCTGGGTACAGGCCAGCACTGTCCCCTACACCCTCCTACTTCCTGAACTCCACCCCCAGCCCAGAATGTGTTTTCAATCTCCACTGATTGCCATCTTGCTGGCCAGCCTAGGGGCACTTGCCATGTTCTGCCCACATCTGTAAATAAACTTCCTCTGCTACACTGTAATCTTGGAGGATGCTTCCATGCCTGGTGTCTCTGTGGCCAAGACCCACTGCGGGCCTCCTGCCCCAGCAGCTGCGCAGGTCCATGAGCTGGGGGCGGGGGTGGATAGCCGGGTGGGTTGTGTTGGGCTTCATGAGAAGAGGATAATGGAGATGACTCTGGGTCCCCTGGAACCAGGACAAACTGCTGAGGAGTGGCACTGTCCATCCTTTTTTTTTTTTTGGCAGAATCAGGGATTGAACTCAGGCCCTTGCTCTTGCCAGGGAAGTGCTTATTCCACTGAGCCATCTCCCCGGCCCCATGGCACTGTCCATCCTTGCCCACCTCTGCCCTCTGGGTTAATTCTGAGATGGAAGTAATGGCCTCAGTGTGTAAGGAGGGTACTGTAGGAAGATGGATGTCCTTGCTTTGATCTCCAGCCAGGGGCCACACAAGCAGGGTGGTGTTCCCTGGGCTTTTCTTGGGAAGCCTCACCCTAACCCTGCAGGCAGAGGCCTGGTTAGGTCTGTCTGGGGACAAGAAGATACCAGGTGGCGCCACTTAAGCTCCAGGCCCTCCAGCTGAGCCCAGGCTCCTTCCCCTCTGTTGACTCCCTCCCCCAGACTCCTTCCTCCCAGGCCACACTGTGACGAGAGCTTTGTTATTTTTCAGGCTGGGCAGACATTGAGTCCTGTGGGTGGCATGTGAGTGGGGACACAGCCAGATGGGAGAGACCAGTCCACCACCCACCTCCAAGTGAACCTGAGGTAGTGGCAGCACTCAGGCATGGGATGTTGCAAGCTGGGCTGCTCAGGCCTTCCCGTCCCCTACAGGAGGCTGGAGGCTGGAGCTTCAGGAGCTCTGTCTCCCTGTGGCCTCAGCTGTTAGGGCCACAGGAGTGGGGTCCTACTGCAGTGCCCACCCCCATCCTGGTCCTGTAGACCTGGCACTTGTAGCCATGTGCCTTGCCTGGGGACAGAGAAGCTGTCCTTAGAGCTTGCCCCCCGTCTGTTGCCCTGACCCTTCGGTTCCGGTGTGCACCCCTGAGCAGCCAGGCTCCCCTTTTCGTCCTGCTGGCAGATGAGGACACTGCCAGCCTGGCCTTCATGGGTTTGGCCCCTGCCCCCAGGGTACACAGTGCAAATCACAGCCTGCGGAGACCCAGCTCTTTCAAACCTATTTTAGACCTCAGCCCCCCTTCCTCTCTGGGCTCTTCCTAGATTCCAACCAACATTCAGGCTTTGGTTGGGGGTGTCCAGAGAAGACAGTAGGGGCTGGGGGAGAGACAGGCCTCCAAGAAGGGGTCTGGGCAGCGTCCAGAGGTTGGCAGTCTCAGATTGCACCCACCTTCCTCCCTCATCCGCCAAGGCCCAGCCCAGGCAGCCACAGCGCCCAGCCACAACATCCTCTGGGCTTTGTCCCACAGAGCCAGGGTAGATGACCCCCAATTAGCCTTGGAAACTTTCCCTGTGTCCCGCCTGCCTGACCCCTGGGCAGCCACAGCCCCCTTACCTCAGGGGGTATAAATAGTGCTGGTGCTGGTAGGGACAGACTAGCTGAGTTGCTGCAGCAGCCCCAGTCACCACGCCCCCAGGCACCATGAAGGCCCTCACACTGCTCACCCTGCTCGCTCTGGCTGTGCTCTGCCTGGCTGCCTGGACAGGTAAATGTCCTCTCCTCTCCAGGGCATGGCCCTGGGCTCTCCTGACCCTTCCCTCCTCCAATCTCACTGCCTTCCTGAGGCTCAGTCCATTCGTCCCCAGATCTACCCATGGAGGGAGAGGCAGGGGGATGAGCAGGGTGAACTGGCTCCCTTTTTCTGCAGATGCAAAGCACAGCGGTGCAGAGTCTGGCAAGCGTGCAGGTAAGCTGGCCCGGGAAGGGGGAGTGCTCAGGACCCACCTTTGACTCACTTCCCCACTCCTGCCACCTCCTCTGCCTGGCTGGCCTGGCAGGGAGGCCAGCCCCCACCCATCATCCTGAGCATGGAGCCACCTGATGCCTGTGCTCTGCCCTACAGCCTTCTTGTCCAAGCAAGAAGGCAGCGAGGTGGTGAAGAGACTCCGGCGCTACCTGGACCAACCTGGTGTTGGGTAAGAAGGGGAGGTGCTGGGCCAGCCCCGTGTCTCTGGGTCTCAGATGTTCCTGCATGAGTGGTGGTGCAGAGTGGCCCCCAGACCAGGCCACCCCATCCTCCCTGGCTGGCACTTTCCAGCCCCATGTGCAGTGAGGGGGGTACCTTGCCTGGACTGATGCCACTGTGGGGGGCTTCTCAGAGCCCCCGCCCCTGCTCCAGATCCCCTGGAGCCCCAGAGGGAGGTGTGTGAGCTCAACCCAGACTGTGACGAGCTGGCGGACCACATTGGCTTCCAGGACGCCTATCAGCGCTTCTATGGCAGGGTCTAGGATTCCTGCCCCGCCGACTGCCCACAGCCCCACCAACCTCTGCTCCCCACCTAGACCCTGCCCTCCCCTTGCACCCTGTCTGCCAGCCTTCCAGTGGGGCAGCCTGGCTACTCCTAAATAAAGCCCAGAGGAGGAACTGGTGGCGTGAGTCTGTCTAGTCTGCAGAGTTGGGGGGTGAGGGAAGGAGGGAAGATTCAGCCAATGTGGAGAGGAGTGTCTACCTTCTTCAGTCCCAGAAAGTGTTTCCCAAGTCCAGTTTATTCAGTGCATCTGCTCTGTTCCAGAAAGCATTGAAGCTGGCTTCCTAAAGTCTAACTATGGTCACCCCTTGAGCCCCATACCCTTCCCCGCCCATACTCCATCCAAACTGTCCAGCCCCCGGGGCCTGGACACCTTGAAGACACAGTTGTGACCAGAACAGACACAGTCTCTGTTACAAAAAGCTGCTGGCACCCTGGATACCATCTGCTTCTGGTGGGGGCAGAAGGTGGCTCTGGGCCTGGTTAACAAGCATTGGAGCAGGCCTAGGTTAGTTGTGTCAGGTCTTCCAGGCTGAGCAGACTTCAGGAGCACCAGAAACAGGCCAGGGGAAGGCCTGATGCCCCCACTCCAGCCTGGACACACACATCTCCCCTCACAGACCCTCAGCACATCCCTACACCCACACATGCCCTCCACGGTCCCCACCGTTCTCTGCTGATGCCTTAAATATTTGTCCCTCCTCTCCTGTGCCCTCTTCCTGATCCTCCTCAGCCTCTCTTGTTCCAGGCTCAGTTGTGCCCCCACCTCAGGTCACAGCCCTGAGGCCAGGCCTCTGCTGTCCTCTAGCTGGGGACAGAAAGGGACCTTACTGTTCTTTGGCCTGGGATGCCCCCTCTGGTGGGCCACCCTGCAGCAAGGGACACGTTCCAGGGACCCGAAGCAGGGAGGCTGTGAAGGCGGCAATGATGATCAGGTTTCCAACCACCGCCAGGCCCAAAGTGGCCACGGTGCCCTGCAAGCCCAGGGGTGGCTCCTGCGCGGCCAGCCAGGCTTGGCGCGATCCCATATCAGCTAGCACTGCCTCCAGCTGGAAGTGGGTGCCCAGGACAGCACAGATGTGGAAAAGCTGGTGGCTGTGGCCTGCAGGGAGGGAGCAGGTCAGGGTGCATGTGCATTCTGAGGCTTGCCCTGACTCACTGTCACTTAGGGCAAGTTGCCTCATCTTTTGGGCCTGCTACACCCAGAGTGGGTGATCTGATCTACAGAAAGCCCCTAACAACATGTGCCATCAGTTTTGCTGTCACAAAGAAGTGGAGAGGAGGGGCCTGAGGAAGAACAGCAAGTTCTTCCTGTCCTTTGCTCCCACCTTCAGCCTGTGAACTCCATTTACCAAGCCCTTGGATGCTTCGGGATGCTGTCCCCATTCCTCCCCAAAGCAGGCTGGGCGTGCCCTCACCAATATAGTCAAAGCGTCCGGGGGCCAGCCGCTCAGGCAGGTGGGAGGCGAAGAGGAAGCCGGTGAGCATCGCACACAGGAGATGGTAGCCATGGCTGGAGCTCAGCGCCTCCTGCCCACAGCTGTGGGTCCTGCCCCAGCACAGCCCAAGCTGGCAAAGGAACAGCACGGCTGGGGGAAGGTCTTTGCGAGTGGGACAGAGGATGTAGAGCCGGAAAACACTGCTGGGGCAGGTGCTGGGCCGGGAGAATAGGCAGAGGGCTGAGCTTGGGGAATGCGGACTCCTGGGACCCCAGACCTTCTTACCCGGTAGAAAAGTGGGAGGTTGTCGAACAGGAAGGGATAAGCAAAGGCAGCTGTGCGCAGGACCTTACTGAGCCCAGGACTTTCCAGCTCTGGGAACCTGGGATGCGATATGGACAGGTTAGTGACCACCCCTAGCTTAGCAGGGCAATGGGGCCTTGGGCCCAAATGGAGCATACAGGCTAAGAAAGCCCTTACTTAGGTTATGTGACCCTCTCTGTAACCAGCCAAGAGGCTGTGAAAGTTCAAGGAGTCAGCAGCTGAGCACGGTGGCACACACCTGTCATCCCAACATGTGGGAGCTGAGGCAGGAGGGGCACAGGTTCGAGCCTAGATTGGACAATTTAGAGAGTGAGACTGGCTCAAATATAAGAGTGCCTAGGAATGCGGCTCAGCACAAAACCCCTGGGTGTAATGCCCAGTACTGCAAAAGAAAAAAAGAGAGATGGCACAGGATACAAGCAGTAACTGATGTTGAGGGGCAGTGTGGAGGTTCTCTTGTTTCTGCGGTCTGCCTTCTGAGCTCACTGCGGGGAGCCTGAGAACCTACCTGGAATAGCAGGAGAGGCTGGTACACAGGAAGGAGTTGAGCGCAGCGGCAGGCACGAAGAACTGGTGCAGGCGACCGTGCAGCCAGGAGGCTGGCATGGAGTAGGCAGCATAGGGGAAAGCGCAACCTGTGGGAGGCAAGGGGCTGAGGCTGAGGCGCCCTCCCTCCTCCCCGCCCTCCCTTACTCCCTTGGCCGCCGGCGCAGCTCACCCAGGCTGTAGAGGCTGAGTGCACCGTAGTCCAGGAAGTAGCAGATGTGCCGTGCGCGGGGTGACATGGAGCTGAAGGTGTGTGCGCAGCACGACGCAAAGGGGTAGAGGCAGGCGGGCAGCAGAAAGACCAGCAGGGGCCGGCGGTAGGGCTCCGCGCCGCCCGGGCCCTCCGCCAGCACCATCAGTCGCCACAGGAAGTACCTGCGGACACAAGCAGCTCAGCCGAGACCTTGCCGCTCTCCCGCACCCGCTGCCCTTGGGGCCTTGGCTCACCAGGTGGGCAGGAAGTGCGTCCAGATGTTGACTGTCTCGTTGGTCATCTGGAAGGAGCTGAGCACACAGTCCAAGGCCGAACTGGTGGGACGGCGGTAGCCAGACATGATGCCATCTTCCCAGAACACCTGGGGCAGTGGGGCGGAGGGGCGTCACCGGGGGCTCCCTCCGGGAGAGGTCTCTGGAAGCGACCCCGAGAAGCTTGTGCCAGACAGCACAGTGGCCTCAGCCAAACTCAGTCCGATCCCGGTCCTCACCCACAGAACAGATGAGTGAGGTGGAGAGGGCACCCAGGGCGCTCGGGGAAGGGAGCCTGGACAAGCCCAGGGTGGGGGGCACGCTTGGTCCTCCAAGGACAGAGGAATTCGCCGCTGGCACAGGAAGAATTAGCACCAGAGCTAGAAGATGCTCCGCTGCAGCCGCCCCTAGGGAGCAAAGTGGTGGTGGGTTGAGCCCTCACCCGGGGGACTTGATGGACTCGGAGGAGTTGGGGCAGCTTGAGACTGAGCATGGCCGGGCACCTCCACGCTGACCTGGAAACAAATTGAGGGGCATCAGGGCCCCATCCAGAGACCCCTGGCCACCCAGCTTCAGGACAGACTTGACCTCTGGGCCACGGATGGGCTCCGTGCGTGGATGGCCCCACTTCCCCATTAAGTATCCCAAGACCCTTGCTGCTGCCAGTCCTAGCCCGGACCCCGTCCAGAGAGAGGTTCAGCCAGCCCCGTTCCGCCTCTGCAGGGTACAGCCCTGTTTCCCGAGGCAGTGTAGCGGGCCAAGCACCCACCCCAGCAAGTTCGCTGGCCCGCGGCGCTGCGACGCGCTCCGAAAACTCTTGCCCTCGGGGAAAATTCCTGAAGAGGCAGGACGCCAGCCAGTAGAGCAAGAAATCAGGTTGCCTGGCTCTTCTCTGAGAACTACATTTGTGCCCCCTGGGGGCTCTCAAGGCCCCTGCCCCTCCGGAGCCCGCACCCTTCAGCCCAGACCTGCGTGCTGCCTCCCTCCGGGTGGCGCGGCTCCGCTGCCCCGCCTGCCCGCCGCCGCTCCCAGCACATTCCTTGGCACCCGCGAAGGGGCTGGGCCAGCGAGGTGGGTGGCGCCGCCCGAGTGGAGGGAAAAAGAACACTCCCCCTCCCCAGGCCAAAACTTTCCAGCAACTCAAAGACCGGCCCCGCCCCTTCCTGCCGCCGGCTTCACCCTGCTGCCTGGAAGCGCTGCTGAGCATACCGCCAGCAAGTCCCCCAACTCTGCTCCCCTGTGATCACGTTTGGGGACTCAGCTTCTGAGCTGGGGGCACAAGGCAAACCTGTGCTCCACGTGAACACAAGAAACCGTCCCTCCCGGGAGGAGGTTGCAAGTTATCTTCTATCACAAGTGCTGCCCAGCTACCTGGAGAGGTTGAGAACCTGGGGCTCCTCTCCCTTCATCAATGCTTTAGAAATTTCTGTAGGGCAGTGGGTTCCTGCGGACGCCAGGGAAACGGGGACCTGAACAAGAGCTTTACCTTGGGAGGAGTCAAGAGCCCAAGGAGTGTGTCCTTATTCCGAGCTCCACGGGGCTCAGAGTGGGGCTGACAGAGCAGAGTGACAAGGAGGGCCGGGCCTGGGCGGGGAGTGGGGAGACAAAGGGGAGCCCGGAACAATCCTTGCCTTGTCCAGCCTCTAGGGAGCAGCGCAGGGTGGCCCAGCCCCATTAGCAGGCAGCTCACTCAGCATCCCGTGCGTGCGCAGCCAGCGCCTGGCCTGACCCATGCTGGCCAGACACTGGCTCAGGCTGTGACAGGGTGGGGGCCCGAGCCTGGCCACAGCTGTGCTGTGGTGCAGTGCAGTCCCCAGCCAGTGCACCCCAGGCCCCCAAGTTCTTCTGGGCAGAAGGCTCCAAATCCCTCAGGCTTTGTGCACACCACCACGTGTGGGCAGGGGCTCTCAGGGTCTGCCTTTGCCTGTTGGGTGGGCCTGCAGTTGACTGCAGTAGCCTTGCAGGAGGCTCTGGACGGCTCCAAGGGCACCCACTGAGCAGCCACCTCCCAAGGCCCAGGGCCTCCGGTCCCCACCACATAGATGGCACCAGCAGACAGACACACTTGGGGGGGGGTGTCTTTATTTAATGATGCTTTTGTCTCAGTCTCTGCCAGGAAGTGGGGTGACCCCATTCCCCCAGCTTCTCTGGACACATTGTCTTGGAGGAAGCAGGCAGGAAGCCGGTTCCCCTCTAAGCACAGCCTGGAAAGCAAGGCTGATACTGGGGTGTGTGGGGGCAGCAGGACCAGGCCCACCCAAGGCCTGCTGCTCTGATCCCTGTGCCTGTTCACTGCCCTGAGCTAATCATGATCTCTGCTCCCCACTGTCACCTACCCCGGCTCAGCACCCCCAGGCCTTTCATCCTGTGTAAGGGCAAAAGGGAGAGCCCACCAGGACAGCAGGCCTCTCCCATCTGTGTCCATCAAGTGCTGCCCCTTATCTTCAGGCCTCCCTCAACAGGAAGGGGATGGTTGCAGCCTGAGTCCCCCTCTTCTCTTACTGGCGTCCCCACTGCCTAGCACAGCAGCCAAAACCACAGCACAGCACCACAGGGGCACACAGGCCACACTGCCAGCAACCCAGGGCCCCAGGGGCAGGCAGGAGCAGGGGCAGTGTTGCCCCTGCTATATGATGCAGGCCACCTGGACCCTGTTTCCCTAAGCAAGGCTGATACTCCAGAGTCGCCTGGTTCCCCAAAGGGAGGTGAGAGGAAGAAGAGTCTGCAGAGCCATCCAGACACCTGGGGCCACCAACTCTTCTCCCAGGGCCTGGAGGGTCCAACTCCTGGCCCCACTACCCTGTGCCTTGGATGAGGACGAAGGATCCTTTCTGCTGTCCTGTCCTCCAGAGGTCCAGCGACCACTGCAATGAAATACAATACCCGTGCCTGCCACCTGCCTCAGGACAGCAGGAGGATTGGTAGGGAGGGCTGGCTGGGGGCCTAGGCCTCTCCTGCTCCAAGATCTTCCCTAGCTTTCCTGCCATTGCCTTGGCAACAGAGGGACCCCTACCCTCCCAGCTGGCTCTGGGGCCCTCCCCCAGCCTCTTGGCAGCTGGGTTTCCTTCCTGTGTGCACTGAGTCTGCATGTGGTGAGGTGACTACAGGTGGTGGTCCTGGCTGCCAGGGAGAGCAGGAGATCTGGAGTCTGCCCTACTGCAGGGCCTGGGGTCAGTCTCAGCCAATCTCCTTCCATTGCTTGTAGAAGTCCAGAACGTTCTTGATGTCCACGCTGGCATGGGCAGCAGCCTGTAGGGCTGCCTATGGACAGTAGGAAAGATGGGGAGGGGCTGACCAGAACTGTAGGACAGGTCACTGGGTGCTAGGAAAAGGTGGGGACAGAAAGGCAGCTCTCTGGAGGTTGGGTCCACCCCTCCCTAGGGACCATGCCATGACTCACCTGCATGGGTGCTGAGAGTGTACTAGGGTTGTCCAGTGGAAGACCTGTGACAATGGTCACCATACCGCTTGGATCCTCCTCTCCTGCTCCCTGGGCCAAAGTGAGCTGTTTGCAGCTGTCCAGAATCTTATAGAGAGTCCTGGGGGTAAGGAAGGACATGTCCAACATTAGCTCAGCCTGAACAGGAGGATCCCCAGGTTCTAGAGGAGGGTGGGGACTGGGACAGTACTGGGGGACAGCAGGAGAAACCAAGTAGCCAGCAGCAGTGGGTTCTGGAAACTGGCCTGGGGGACCCACTAAAGAAGTAGGCCAGCGTGCCCAAGCCAGAGCACGAACATCTCCAGCAGAGTATGGAAAGGGTTCCCAGGCTAAGACGACATTCAAGGTGAGGCCTGTAACAGGTGCCAGGCAGGTGCTGTCCTGCTGCCTAGGGGATGCCAGCTCCTGATGGGAGGCTCTAGAGTGAGGGGTAAAATGTTACCAGGCATCTGTATCCTGTCTCTTCAGCTTATGCCGTTCAAAGCTCTTGCCCACTTCTTTCTGGCAGCGAATGTACCTGGAAAGGAGGTGCAGGGTCAGTTGCAGTGGGAGTGGGAAGGGCGCCTCATACAGGTCAGCCACTGTGACTCTGGGGCCGAGTGTGCAGGATGGTGGGGGTCTCTTTCATCAGACTGTATGTGAAACCATTTCCAAGTGGTTTCCTGGTTGCTGAGCCCAGCTCACTTTCCTTTGATAACATCAATTCTCTAGTTCCGCCCAGGGGAGAAGCTGGAAGTGCAAGAGCAGACGCTTTTCAAGTCAGGGCTTCTGAAGACAAGGCAAACAAGCCAGCCTTGTACAGCTTCCCAGCCACGTGGACCTCCCAGCTGCAGAGGAAGGGCAGGCCAGCTAGCAGAAGGGACTCTCCTTTCCCCGCATCCTGCCCACTCTTGCTCTGGTCCCAAAGGGCAGGAGGGCAGCCTGAGCCACTGCCATCTGCTTTCCCGGTTGCCGTTGCTCAGGGGGGAGGTGGGAAGGGGACAGCACTGTCAGCCTGGAAACCTGACCCACCCCAACCTGCTGCAGGGATCCTCACAAGATCCAAGGCTCAGACCACAGGGCTCTTGCCTGGGCTCACCCTCTTTTAGCAAGTAGGACCCCGACCTTCAGTGGTGGTTCTGGTGCTGCTTGCCAGGTCATGTGTTAAGTGTGAGCAGGGCTGAAGCTCACTTCTCCACAGAGCATGAGAGCAGGTGCTACGTGCACAACAGAACAGGGCTCCACGAGGGCTGGGCAGCCACACTGACCTGTTTCCTTTTTTAAACTCTGCCTCCAGATAACGGATCCCATCCCGGGCCCCTGGGTGTTCCTTCTTCAGCAAATCAAGACCATCAATCACTGCAGCACAAAACAGCTCGGCTTGGACTGCTGAACCTGCTCTGGAGGAAGCATCTGTGCCCACCCCTAGATACCCTCAGAAGGGACCATAGCCCCTCTACAGCTCCCAAATGCCCTGTGTCCTCTACTATTATGTGCCAGGCAATTCCTGGGTGCACACACGCAGATCTTCTCCAGGTCTCCCAGTTTTAAGTGGCAAAGTTTAGCGGGGACTGTCATGCCCACTTCACAGATGAAGTGGGGACTGGGGTTCAAAGAGCTGATAGAAGTTGACAAAGGTGGTATATGTGTGTGTGTGTGCGCGTGCCCATGTATATGGTATTAGAGACTAAAGCAGGCCTTTTGCCTGCTAGACAAGAGGTACATCACTGAATGTATTTTTTGAAAGGGTCTTGCTGAGTCACTAAGTTGCCCAGGCTATCCTTAAATTTGAAATCCACCTTCATCAATCTTCCAAATAACCTGGGATTATAGGCACTCACAAGTACACCTGGCTGATGTGTGGGTCCCAAATAAGGGTTTCTCAATCCCAAGCCAAGAGCCTCCTTTAGCTACATTCTACCTGTCTTATCCCCAGTGAGCTTACCTGTCCTTGGGATGATAACAATGAAGCGGCCACTGGTGGCCAGCTGGCGGATGACAGGGAGGTGGTGGCAGAGGGCCTGGGTGTCAGGGACAAGGTAGGGAGACATAGCTGACTGAGCCTTGGGCTGCTGCAGGCTGCCTTCCAATTGAGAGACTTCAAGCTATGAGAGAAGGCAGAGAGGGTGGCTGCATCAGTCCTGAGCTTCAGCAGGAAGGACAATAAATAAGCCAGAAGCCAGCAGCAAGCCAATTTAAAGTGGCCCTTACAGGGCTCTTCCTGCTGCTATGGGGAAACATGAGGGAACAAAAATAAGGTATAACAACAGAAATAAACATATAGGGAAAAAAGAAGGCACACAGGACAGCAGCTCCAAGAAGAATGGCACAGTGAGGCCAGTTTGGAAGCGGGCAGGGGCACAAAGCAGGGTGAGCACCACAGCAGGGAAGGCCTAGCTCACTGCCCGAGAGCAGCTGTGCCAGCCTGTTCCTACCTGAAGCCGCAGCTGCGCCATGTCCCGCATCAGCCGGTTCCGCCGGGCCTCCTCCTGTGCCTGTGAGGAACAGATAGAGTGGAGGCACTGGAGGGCATCCTCCTGCAGCACATAGGAGAGCAGGAGGCCCTCCTGGGTGACTCAAACTATGGAGTGGGTCACTTCTGGGCCACACGACTGCCCGCCATAGGTGGCACCCTGCAGCCCTTGGGACAGGGCAGCAGATAGGCATCTGAGTGCCATCACCAATGCACGATACAACCTACCATGTCTTGGGACATTATCTCTGTGCCTGAGCTCTTCTCAGCCAAGGCCTCCCCACCCAGAGCTAAGAACCATGTATCTCACCTGTCACCAGCAACCTGCCAATGTCTCCCAAATCTGTAGACACAATCCAGCCCCAAGCAAAACGAATTCTAGCCCCACACGTCCACTGGCCCACTCATAAGCAGTTCCACCTCTCTTCAAACCTGCTTTCAGCTGGGCATAGTGGCATATGCTTATAATTACAGGGGTCAGAAGGCTGAGGGCAGGTGGACTGCCACAAGTTCAAGGTCAGCCGGGGCTACGTAGAAAATTTCAGGCCAGCCTAAATTTACATAGCAGGAGACCCCGTCTCTAAACAAAACTACCCTGCACTTCCCCTTTGAAGTTCTCTCCCTTACTAAATGACCCACCCAATGCATGACTTACAAGTACAAAGTTGGCTCAGTCATCCCCTTCTCTGATCCCAGAAGCCTATGAGTACCCCAGTCCTATCAATCGAACTTATCATCCTGCCCCTTTCCTCACCTGCAAGGAGAGGCCATGTTTCAGCCACCATCTCTCCTCCCTAACCAATCTCTTCTCCACCAGCAACCAGGGCTATCTTTAAAAACCACTGTATGCCCATCACCGCCTGCTTAAAATTCCTTTAGTCAGGTGTTGGGGTGCATGCCTGTAACCTCAGGACTCAGAAGACTGAGGCAGGAATATCACAAGTCCAGCCTAGACTACATAGTGAGACCATAAAAAGCAAAAAGCAAAACAAAACACAAGGGGCTGGAGAGATGGCTCAGTGGTCTAA
>NW_004524608.1:1349500-1350081 GCF_000260255.1 Octodon degus | reverse complement strand
AGGATTGCTGAGATTTTAAGGCCAGCCTAGGTTACATAAGCAAGTTCAAGACCAGCCTGCACTATGTAGTGAGACTCCAGTTTCACAAAAATTAAATTTAAATTAAAATTAAAAAAGGAGAGGGCTAGCCTGATAGTTCAGTGAACAGCATAGCAGCTGGGGTTTGATCCCCTGCCTCAAGCAGCCCTGCCCCACTTCCCCTCCAGGACACGCTGAGATGGCCATTGAGACTGGACGTGGTGGCACCCACCTGGCCTGGCCTGTAATCTCAGCACTTGGGAGGCTGAAAACAGGAGAATCGTGAGTCCAATCTACTTAGTGAGACCCTGTAGACCCTGTTCTAAATACAGAAAAAAAATTAAAATTAAAAAAGGAGGACCGGAGATATAGCTCAGGGGCAAAATGCTTGTCTGGCAAGTGTAGGGTCCCAGTACCCCCCACTACAAAAATAGATTTAAAATGTCACAGAGAAGGTTTTAAAACTGGTAATCATATTTTAAGAAGGCAGGGCTGGGGCTGGTGAGATGGCTCAGTGATCTAATGCACCTATTTAGAACAAGCTTAGCAAAGCACAGGGACCG
>NW_004524608.1:1338389-1349400 GCF_000260255.1 Octodon degus | reverse complement strand
CACACACACACACACACACACAATAAATGTTAATAAATAAATAAATAAAAATTTAAAAAAACAAAACAAAACACAAAATTTATTTTAATGTCTTTCATTTGTTTTCTGAATAAAGTTCAAATTCTTTAACATGGTCTATAAGAGAAAGATGGGGCCTTTATCCTGTGTGCCACCAAAGGTTGGTGTTACCATCAGCAGAATGGGGCTTTCCACTATGTTTTTTTAAATTTTTTATTTGTTTATTTATTTATTATTTATTTTGTGTGTGGCCAGCTCAGCCCACCAGGGGGCGGGGCTGGCTGGCATGTGGTGCTGGGGGATTGAACCACGGTCCCTGTGCTTTCTTGCTAAGCTCGTTCTAAGTAGGTGCTTTAGACCACTGAGCCATCTCACCAGCCCTCTGGTTGGGTTTTTTTAATTTATTTATTTATTTATTTTTTGCGGAACCGGGGATTGAACTCAGACCCTTGTGCTTGCCAGGCAAGTGCTTATTCTACTGAGCTATCTCCCCAGCCCCTTGGTTGGGTTGTTTTGACACAGGTCTTGCTATGTAATTCAGACTGGTCTTGAGCTCACTTTGTAGCTCAGGCTGGACTCAGGCTCACAGAGATTACAGGCATGTACTTCCACGTTCTCAGTTTTGACATGTATGCTATGGTTATGTAAGATCTACTGCAAATTCCCACAGTGTCTGCACCATGAAGAGTTGTCCTGTTCAACATACCCAGTGTCCCTTTGGAAAGCACTAGCAGAGGAGGAAGACAGGAAGCAGAACCGAGCCCAGGAGAGCCATTTCCTGACAGGCCTGTGGACAGACTAGAAAGGAAGGGAGCACAGGAACAGACTTCCCTCTCCTGACTGTGAAGTCAAGCCTGTGAGTCTGACTCTCATCCTAAGACTGTAGCTATGAAACCCGTATTCCAGAGATGACACTGTATGCAGGACAGTGAGAGCACCTGGACCAGCGGAGGGAGGGAGCTGCACTGACCCAGGGCTTAACATCACAGGCCAGCAGTTCAGGCAGCTGCTCCTCAGAGCACCAGGCAGGAGAGGGGAGTTGAAACAGACAGCCCTGCAGCCCCAAGCAGGTGCCACAAAGCAAAGCCCTCATGCACCACAAACAGCCAGGGTGAGAACTTGTCTGGGGTGCAGAGAGCAGCTCTGTGGCATAGCTCCTGTCTAGCAGACAGGATACCCTGAGTTTCATCCCAAGCACCAAAAACTCAAAAGAAAAATGAGGGCCGGGGACATAGCTCAGTAGAATAAGCATTTGCCTGGCAAGCGCAAGGTTGAGTTCTAGCCCCAGAACCAAAAAAAAAAGAAAGAAAGAAAGAAAGAAAGAAAGAAAGAAAGAAAGAAAGAAAGAAAGAAAGAGAAAAATGAGCAAAGAATTCAAGTTTGTCCAACTCCAGAGCTTTGGAGTTGGACAAACTCTATTCTAACTATAACCTCATCTTGGAAATGTTCCTATATATTTTGTTCATCAAGTCAGGCTGCAAACCAGGCATGGGGGTGTACCCCTGTACACCAGCACTCAGGATGCTGCGGCAGGAAGATCCCTGCAAGTCCAAGGCTAGTGTGGACTACATAGCAAGACCCTGTCTCAAAATAAATCAATCAGAGTGCAAGCATCCACCTCTCAAGAGATACTCAAAGGGTGAAATGAACCAAGTGAAAAATCATACTTTGCCATGGGAAGTTTTTAAGAATGATGGGAGATGGCAACATTCCTGCTACCAGGGGATGAGCCACCAGGCCAGAAGCTTTCAACTGGGACAGAGAAGGAGGCAGGATGGCCTGTGGTGTCCAGCCCCAAAAGGCGAGGCGTGTGGGGCTGCTGTGTCCCATCCCCAAGTCTCTAAGAGCTTTCCACTGGAGGAAATGCCTGCAACAACGGTAACAGGTTTTGAAGCCACGTAACTTCCCCATAATTATTTTTGTAACCCCCTGTGCCTTCCCCTATGGAACAGCAATAAAAACCTTAACACAAAAGGTTTGTTTTTTAACAAAATGTACTTGTTTATGAGGCAGTACGGAAGGGAGTTTCTGGGGAGCTGGGCCTGTTCCCAGTGTAGCAGAATGTCCACCAAGAATGGGCTCAGAGGGTGGGCAAGCTATGGACTCACAGTTGGAAGAAAAAGAAGAACACAGGGGAGGAGACTGGTTTGGAATGAAGAAACCCTGAAGCTAGCTGTGACACACAGGCCGTCGTTCCTACGCCCAGGACCAACACCCCAATGTTCTGGTGGTACTGGGCTCTGAAGACAACACACACAAGGGTGTACTGGCCCTACTGGGAAAATCAAGTGGCTTTGAATAACGTATAAGCCCCACAGCAGAAGGCACTGTATTCACTGCTGAGACACCAGTTCCTGTACTGACTTGTCTGGCAAAGAGCTGGCTCTCAGTAAACATTGGTGGGATGGGTGATTCCATGGAGAAGACCTGACACAGGCCACTCCCTACCCTTTGGAGCCTTTTTGGGATATCAGGATGATGCGATTACAGGCAGATGCCACCACTCTCAGCAAGTTGCCTGTATTTATTCCCACTAACTGAGCAATGATTTTAGTGACTTACTCAATGCAGACTAGGAAGTGAGAGAGATGGGCCTCAAGCTGCAGTCAGAGCAGACAGCTCTCCTGAGACACACTACCTGCTCCAAGTATCGTGGACATCATTTTGTGCAAGCCCCACCCTTTGTCCCCACCAGGCTTCCCCTAGAAAACCCACTGAACTTTCCTCTCCTTATATCCTGGAATCTAGGACCAACAAAGCCTCTTGCTTTGGCTTCTTACCATGCGGAACTGTGCCTGGGCCTGCTGCAGCAGGCTTTCCTGCTCAGACTGGGCAGTGCTGATGAAGATGCCAACTTCTGGGTTGAACTGCAGGATGCTGCCTTGCAGGCGGGCCACAAAGTGTCCAAAGCTACGGATGCAGCAGATGCGCACCACCGACTGGGGAGACAGAGGAGTGGTCCACTGAGCAGGGCCCACCCTGAATAGCTGGTCAGGCCTGCCTTGCTTTCTCCCTCCCTCCCAGCCACCCCAGGAAAAAGTGATGATGGCTGCTAAAGGATGACGCGAGCAGGCAAGAGGACTGGGCAACCCTGTGGAGGACCAAAGGCGCAGGGCTGCATGTGGGGAGATGGCTTCTAAGGTCATCTCTTCTCAAGGTCTCTGCTCCTCAAGAATGAAACAAAGGGAGTAAACTAGATTAACATTTCCCAATTTATTTTTGTCAGTAAAACTTTCTTTCTCGTCACATAAAAATCTTAGATTTCTCAAATATCAAACACCTCAACCAAACTGCTCTGGCAGAGATAAGGCAGCCTGGGCAGAGATGAGGACTAAGGGTGTCTCTTGGCTTCCCTCTGCTGCCCCCACATGGCCCATGGAGGACAAAGACTGGTAGGTAAGAGCTACTGAGCAAAATGGGCAGCAAGGCCACCAGCTCTAACTTTCTTTTTTTTTTTTGGAGTGGAACCGGGGATTGAACTCAGGTCCTTGTGCTTCCCAGGGAAGCACTTATTCCACTAAGCCATCTCCCTGGCCCCTCAGCTCTAACTTTCTATCACTACTTGGTGTATAGCTCAGAGCACTGGGCCCAGTGGCTGATAGAATCCCAGGCTTAACTCACTTACCCTGTCCCTTTCAAAAGGCAAAGGACGGGCTTGTTCTACAAGACCACCAACTGCAAGTCTTCTGCAGGATGGCTGCCAAGCCAGAAGGTAGAACATAGCCACCCACCCCTTGCCCCAAGCCCTGCTTCACTGCTGACCATGATGGTAGCATGTAGGCCCAGGATGAGCCCCTCACCTCCTCTAAGGCGCTGAGCAGGGGCCGGTCCGTGTCAAAGTTAAAGCGTCTGTGAGCAGCCCGAAGGGGAGGCAGGTTGCGAAGTGCCATGTCCTCTGGGAGCAGCAGGCTGGAGGGAAGGTCAGGCAGTTCACAGCCTTCAAGAATATCCTGAACCTCGGGACACAAGGCCAGGCCTGTGTAGAGAGAGGGTGCATCAGACTACCTGTGCTGGGGAATTACCATGCTGATGAGATGGGCAAGGAGACCGACACACTAAACTAAGCTCCAGGGCCTTAGCACTGGAAGAACAAGAGCAGCTCAGGTTGGAAATCACATTGGACAAAAACAGAATCAGCCCCGCAGAAATGAATGGCTCTAGTGATTCTAGGAAGAACCAGACAGATGAGCTCTGGAGGTCAAAGTCAATTTTCTTCTGTTTGTGACAGGGTCTCACTAGTAGTCCAGGCTGGCCTGGAATTAATGATCCTTCTGCCTCAGCCTCCACCTTAATTATTAAGACCAACAGGAACCAGGCTCTTCCCTGTGCCCTTGCCCTCCCTGCTTCCTTCTCAGGGAGCACACTCCCTGGCAAACCAGGCTACCTACCAACAGTGGGGCAGTGTCGGGAGGGAAACTGGAGAGGCCCAGACCATACAATGACTGCTGTGTGCTAAGGAGGTTCACACTGAGTCCCATTAACCTCTTTACCCCAAGAGCCGGGTTACAGAAGAGAGATGGACTAAGTATGGCCAGAGGGAAAAGGAAGGGGGTGCAGTGCCAGAGACCCACTCACCAGACTCCTGGAGTTCACCAGCAGCGGGCAACAGATTCAGCAACACAGACAGGCGATTCCACAAACTCTGAGAGCTCTGCAAGGGGGAGAGGAGGCTATGAGCCACAGGGCAGTGCTGGAGAGCAGCAGTGAGGAAGGGAAGCACCCACCAGGGCATCTGGGCTATGTGTAGGGTCCAAGGGGCTCCATTAAATTGAGAGGCCAGGAAATGTGCAGGACTCAGAAAGGAGAGCTGGTGCTGGGGAGCCTGGAGAAAGGGCCAAGTAGCCTTGCTGAACTTGCCACCCATTGATTCTCCAGGAACACAGAAGGCAGGGAGGTCACAGGAAGGACTTCCTGGCTCCTGATGGTAACAGCTAAGCACTGGTGGTGCTGGCATCTCATCTAGTGGAAACTTTTCCTTTTTTTTCTTTGCAGTACTCGGGATTTACTAACCTACAACCCTAATCTAGGCTCACCAAATTGCCCAGGCTGGGCTCAAACTTAGCAGTCTTCCTGCCTCAGTCTTCCAAAGGGCTGAGATTATAGGCCTGTGCTTCCACACCTGCTACAGAAACCTTTTCTTTCACTCCTCCTTCTGTTCCCATCCCAACACAGTCCTATAGGGATATGACCAGCATCCGCATCACACCTCCTCCCTCATGACTAATGACTGAGTAACTAGCTATCCTCAGAGATATGGATACACCCAAGGGTGTGCCTGGCCCTGACTCTGCTCTTGGCTAGGTAAGGGGGTGGCCTACAACAAGGCAAAGAAAACACTCCACATGTAATCTCTGGGAATGACAGGCTAAAGACTGAGGCTCTAAGCTGGGCATGGTGGCACACACCTGTAGTCCCAGTAATCGGGAGGCTGAAGCAGGAGGATTATGTGTTTGAGACCACTCTAGGCTACATAATGAGCTCAAGGCCAAAACGGACCAAACAGTGAAACTCTGTCTTAAAAATCCAAAATGGGACAGAGGCTCTGAACTCAAGGATAAGGAAAAAGAAGAGAAGCCCAGGCTAACAAACCCAACACCATCAGCTCCTTGCTTTCTCCAGCTGCTGCCCCTACCTACAATGCCCTCTCAACCTCTGTCCAAAGTTCTTTTTTCTTGTGTCACTCTTTTCTGGATTCTGGCCTCGCACACACCACACACTCACTGACAGTGCTCACAATGGCAGGCATTATGCCCAGGACAGGAGACAGAAAAGAGCACAACTGGCTCTCTCATGGCTCCCCAGCCACAGGCTTTGAGGGTGAGACAGGGCCCATGGCCACCCTGCCCCACCCAGCATCGGGCAGACCATCGAGAAGTGCCCAGGCCCTCTCCTCCAACACCAGGACCCCTTGAGGGAGCGGAGAGGGTGACACCTGTGCACACACGACGATGAGGTCAGGGTTGGTCCGTAGCCAGTCCAGAAAGATCTTCACAGCGGGAAGCAGGCCCTCAGCAGTCAGGACCTGCAGCTTCTCCTGCAGGGTGCGCTCATTGCGACATGAACGCCCGCTGGACTCACTGCCCTCCGACTCAGAGCCGTCCTCAGAGGCTGGGTGCAGGGGGAGAGCAGGGTGAACAATGAACAGCAGCTGGCAGCAGCCTCAACTCCTGCCACCTGACCTAGACTCTTCTGAAAAATTCTGGTATGAAAGAGGTGTGGATTCAGGATCAAATCTAACCAATTTTTCCAGGCCCACTAACTGGCTGTTTTTAAACCAAGAGCCTGGTGCCTTTTAATATGATTCTTTCAGACTCAAGCTGATGTGTAAAGCTGCTCTGTAGCAATTCACTCAGCAGTGTTTAAGTGCTTACTCTGCTGGAAGAGCTACAAGACAGAAAAAGCAAGGGGCACAAGGCCCAACCACTCTTGTCACCTCCCAGCTCTTCTCTGTCTGGCAAAACACTTGGCAGATCACTTCACCTCTCTGAGCAACAGCATCTACATTTCCTTCAGCCATTCAAATGTCTCAAACCCCGCCCCTGTGCGCAAATTCTGTTAGTGCCAGGGACACAGCAGTAAATAAGACATACACTGGTCTGCCCTGCAGCTCACAGTGCTTCAGACTGCCTCACCAAGGTGGGACGGGAAGGGGCTGTGGCACAGCAGAGCCATGAGAGCCCACAGGATATGAATCTAAGCTGGCTTTCAGGGAATCCCAAACCAGACTTATTCTTTTTTTTTAAATTTTAGTACAGGGTCGACAGGGCCTCACTACACAGATCAGACTCGTAGTGATCCTCCTATTTTCAGCCTCCCAAGCACTGGGATTACAGGTGAGCACCACCATGCCCAGTCTCAAATGACATCTCAGTACACCCCAGGGGTGGGGCCGGCATGTGCACCAGAGATCGAACCCTGGTCTCTGCGCCTAAGCAGGCACTTTAATCTGTTAAACTATCTGGCCAGCCCAGAGCCCAGACACCCTATACATGTGCTCTGCCACTGAGGTAAACCCCAGCCCTACATCACTTTTAAACTATAATCTAGTAAGAGCCAGCCAAATATCTCAGTGGATTAAAGTGTGTGCTTAGGCAGATGCAGCAGCCAGGGATGGTAGCGGCTGGGGTTTGATCCCCTGCAGGTACCATGCCAGCCCCACCCCAGGGGAACATTGGAGACTGCACTTAAGACTGGGCGTGGTGGTGCATGCCTGTAATCCCAGCTCTTGGGAGGCTGTAAACAGGCGGATTACTACGAATCCAATCTATATAGTGAGACCTGGTAGTAAATACAAAACAAAAAATAAATAAACTATAATCTAGTGGGCAACTAAGACCTAAACAGGTGACAGGCTTGGGACAACAAAGGAAAAGCTATGTTCCATACAGAGGTAGCTAGCCCATGTAAAAAACTGCAGAAGTGAAAGACAGCTTTAGAGCAGGGACAGTAACTTTTCCACCATAAGACTGCTGTGGAAGCCAGAAAACGCTAACATCTAGGAGAGTCCAGCCCAGTGTTAGCGAACTTTTAATGATACAAACAGCCTACTGTATCATGTGTGCCATAGGTTCACCACCACTGGTCTAGCCTAATGCTGGGTAGAGTCTGGCCAACTACTACTGCTGTAACTGAGTGCTCCTCCTGCCTCAGTGAGAGCCTCAGTCTAATCCACTGCCTTGACAGGGCCCTGGAAGGACAAGATGACACGAGGGGAAAAAGCAGAAGCTGCAGCCGCAACTGCATGGGGAGGGCAGCCTCCACCACAGGGTGGCACCAACAGGGAGAGAAAATAAAGCCAGATGACTGGAGGCTGGAAATGAGGCCATAAACAGGAGAGAATGTTCCAGGGAACAAACCCCTGGGCTTCACTACAGTGAGGCAGCAGGGTAGGGAGGAGAAGCTGCTCAGAGAAGACAGCTTTTTTTTTTTTTTTTAATGTATTTAGTTATAGGGTCTCACTATACAGCTTGGACTCACAGTGATCCTCCAGTTTTCAGCCTCCCCAGTACTGGGATTCCAATCCCGCACACCCGGACTCTGGCCAACTCAGCCTGACCTGGGGTTCAAACTGCGGTCCCTGTACTTGCCTAAGCTTGATTAAGCAGGTGCTTTAGTCCCCTGCACTATCTTGCTGACCCCAGAGAAGACGGGGCTTTCTTGAGCAAAGACTTGTGACAGAAAGGTGCAGAGGCCCAGGTACCTGGCTCAGAGGGCTTGTCCACATCTCCATTGACACAGGGCCTACTATCGGCCAAATTGTGAGGTGAAGTGGTGGGCTGTAAGAGCAGGTTGCTGAAAGTGGGGGCTAGTCGGAAGCAGCGCTTGGTCTGGAACATCTGGGTGGACATGGCTTGCAGATTGCTTGCAATGCTAGCTTCACTGGGGCCCAGGGGGCCATTGAGGGAATCGGGAGCCTCTGGTCTGGCCCGAGGGGGCTCCAAGGCTGGGGACCGGGTTCCTTCCTCATCCTCCATATCTTCCAGGTCTGACCGGGACTCCTGGCTGTTCATTTCTGAGTCTGTCTCAGCATCAAAGGCTGTGCCCCCCACTTCCAGACTCTTGTCAGAGCCACTGTCCGAGCCTTCACTGGCCCGAGCTGAGTCATGGCTTGAGTCTGATTCAAAGCCTTCACTCAGGTCACTGTCATCACCAGCTTTGGGTGGGTGGTGGTGACGGCGGCGGCGGCGGCGGCGTAGGCAGGAGAGGCGGGAGAACTTCCGGCTCTTTCTCCCTTCACCTATATGGGGTACTGTGGGAGGAGGTTCAGGATCTGGTTCCTCTTCTTTCTCCAGTGATTCCTTGGACTCTGGCTCATCTGTGGAGAGAGGAAGGTCAAGGGGAGCTCCAGAAAGAATGGAGACTGGAAGTTTAGTGGGGCTCTACAACACCTCTTCCCCACTGAGTCTCTCCCTGCCCTCCCCAAACCTATCCAACCACCCTCCAGCCCAAACCTCCCATTCTCTCCCACCTGCACCATCACTCTGGAATGCTGGGACGGGGTTCTCGCCCTCTTCCAGCTCAGCCTGCAGTCGTATGTTGACGTGGTTGACGAGGTGGGAGAAGAGGGCCAAAGTAAAAGCAATAGCTGCACTGTACTGCTTGGATCCTGAGCCAGGAGAGGTAGGCGTCAGGGTCCTGGCCCCAAATGAGGAGTAGGCACCATCAATTCCAACCCTGCCTCACCTGCTCTCAATTCACCCAACAATCACTACTTATTCTACAAAGCTCCTTCTGGGGTAAAAAGCCTTCCCAAGCCCCAAGAGCATCATCTCTCCCACACTCCAGAACACCAGTTCACCCTACATGCAAATATCCTCTTATTTGATCTCATTCTCCCCAGACAGCTCAAGAGCCTACACACACACACACCCCTAATGTTCTATACACACCCACCAGAAAGGTTCCAGAGTGATCCTAAAGCAAGTATGAAATATTGGACCCTCAGTTGAGCTTGCTGGTCTTATTCTACCCCACTCCCAACAGTTTGTGGGAGGTGACACACCCTAGAAGGTGCCACAGGGTAGGTGCTCAGCCTTTACTCCCCCACAGCCAGCCAGTGACCCAGACAGCAAAAAGGCTGCTTGCTGAAAATTTACCAATAAGGAGCTGCAAGAAAGGCACTGAGAACCCCAGCATTAGGGTCTAGGGGACACAAGGAAGCTTACCTGCTCTCTTCAAGCTGTGCACACCCATGAGGCAGATGATGACCATCTGGAAGAGGAGCAGGTCTGGGAGGAATGCATACCCACTCTCGCACTCCTCTTCCTCCTCACTGGCCAGGCTGAGGCTGGGCGAGGAGGGCAGGTAGAAGAGACACAGGTTGAAGTCTTCCAGGACTGACTGGCAAAGGGAAGTGAGCTCAGAGTCCACAGAGCTACAAAAGAGCAGAAGTAAGGGGAGGTCAGTGAAGGGCAGCAAGAGGAAAAGACTTGACAATACAAATGCAAAAAAAAAGAATAAACGACAGCTATGCTTCAATTGAAAAAAAAAAAAAAAAGAGGACTTCAGAGATAGCGGGGGGTGAGGGGGAGCACAGCTGGACTGATCTCCAGGTAAAATGTTAGGGTAACTCAATGGCAGTGCTTGTCTAGTGCACAGGATGTCAGGGCCAGAGTTCTGTCCTTAGCATCACAAAACAAAACACAGCAAGCAGAGCAGACAGTACAGGAAGGGTATGGGTGGCTTCCCACTCACTACTCCTGCAGCACCCATTAAGCACCCACCCTGTGTGCAGTAAGCTGCTATGAGCAAGGGTACAGAACCCTTGGGCACAAGTCAACCAAGTCGAGGATGGCATAACTGGCTAGAGGTTGACCCATGGAGGGCAGAGCTCTGCTGTCCTCTGCCTCTGGAAGCCATGTGTACAGTACAGTCCTGGCTGAGTCCTCAGAACATGGTGCTTGCTTTTTTTCTCTTCCACTTACCTGCTTTTGGGCTGTAGGAGGCTCTGCAGGTACATAAAGTTCACTAGCAACCTTTTAATGTCTTTGCATCTGCAATGATAGAGCCCCACGTAAACAAGGAGTAGCCTCACTGAACTGATGGCAGAAAGCAGGCACTGGCCCCAGGCCCACTCACCGCTTTCTGCCAGGAGAGAGTTTCCGAGTCTCACACTTCTTGAGCTGGTGGTACATTTTGGCTGCCTTATCATACAGCCGCTTAAGGTTTCCATAGGCCCCCTCAAAGGACACTTCTGACTGGATGCTGAAAAGACACAGGGGTAAGCCGTTGTATCTTGGCAGGAGAGGTGGGGAGGGGAGTGTTACTCTGCTATGACCTTTGGGGCAATGTTCCTAGTAAGTCTTACCAAACACAGCTTCACCTTCCTTGTACACACACACACACACACACACACACACACACTCTCTCTCTCTCTCCTTCCAGATTAATCTGAATAAAGACAATGCTTTTACTTGTCTCCCTATATTATTTGTGAAGGGGACAATTTATCCTACTCTGTTACAAACTTAGTAATGCCAAAATATGTTATCCT
>NW_004524608.1:1329164-1334304 GCF_000260255.1 Octodon degus | reverse complement strand
GCCAGCGGGAGAGGTGTGAGGTTTGAACTCCAGCAACCTGAGGCTGACAGCTTTGTGGAAGCAGCCACTTAAAGGCCTGAGCTAGGGCCAGGCCCCCTGAGGATCTTTTTAGAGGCCACTAAGGTACTATTTTATCAAACATATCACATTTGTTTTCTTTCAGGAAAAGACAAATATTCTGCACAAAATTTAAGTGTACAGTCATTTTGGCTGCTTATGTACCTATAAATCCCTGTGGCTCTATGAAAAGTAGCAGAGCTGTGGCAGAGTCACCCTGACTTGAGAGACCCCTTGATCTAGCTTCCTCTCCTACTTATCCCACCAGGAGCTGAAGTTCCTCAGAGCAGGGGTGATAACAACAAGGCCTAATAACAGGGCTGGAAAAGGAGCTGGTGAATACTCACCAGCGCAGGTAACAATACATGGCTTCCACATTGTAGTACTTGCTGCCTGCAAGGGTGCCAAGCTGGTTGAAGGGCATTCCTGGAGAGAAAGCATTCATGCAGCCTGGTCAGTCAATAATCCCATGCCTGACCCAAGCTAAGCACCAGGGAACTCAAGGGAGACCAGCTCAGTCTGCAGGCAACTCTGGTGTCTCAGGTGATCAGCACTGTTACTCTCTTCCTCCAGGGTATTACTGACCCTTCTCACTTCTCATCAGCCTATTCCTGCCTGGTGTGGCAGGGTTACCTCCATCAATGTGTATAAGCTTTTCACTTCCACTGTGGCTTTTCAAAGGACAGTGGAACTGTACAGAGCCCTCTTGCCTCCCGTGGCTCCATTTTTTAGCTCTGAGTTCCTTCCTACCCCATCTGTCACACAATCACATCCCCTCTCACTGCACCTCCTGTGTAGAGAGCTAAAGTAACCTGTCCTTTTTCTACAAAGACTTCATGGATAAGAGAGCCATCTTCTCCCCTTTCTCTTCTGTCTCCCTCCTTAGTTAAGACTTTCCCATGCCTCTATTTCCTATGTGCTACAAGGCAGATGTGGGCACCAAGGTGACGCATAAGAGAGCTGAGAGTGAAAAGCTTCAGGGAAATGACTGTTTGCCATCTCAACAGCACTGTCTTTCTCTTAGAAATGCTGCCAGTCAGATCCCAGCAGGGGTTCACTTACCAATCTGGGGAGCTACTGACAGGGCTTGATAGTAGAATCTCTCAGCAAGCAGCTCAGTGTCTACACCAGCCAATTCATTCTGATAGCGTGCTACAGGATAGACAGGAAGGGAGGCTTATGACTGTTTCAGAGAGGCCTCCCCTTCACTGGGAGCCTACCCTGAAGAGCTATGACCAGGGTATGGGAGGTGGAGACCTGAGCAAGGAGGTAGACTAAAGGCTACCTGGCACAGTCCTAAACCTGTGTGACTACAGGAAAATTACCCAAATTACCCTTGCTAGTGGGTTCAAAAGGTAAAGAGTACTTGGTGTTTGTAATGTAGAAAGGTTGTTTATGTCTTCCCCATAAAGGGAAGCTGCAGTACATACAACAGCTTGAAAAGACTTCTGATACTTATTTTGAGAGACACGGTTAAAGGTACTCTCATCTACCCACTGTGAAATGTCTGCCTCCATGCACAATGCCCACTAGAAACCAAGGGAGGGCTCAAGGTAGACACCAGGGCCTCAAGTCTTCAAACAGTAATACACCTTACAGCCACCTGAAGCAGCACCAGCATCTACAAGGAGTGTAGACTTAGGAGCCACAAGCACTTTCTAGTTCAGAAACATCTGTCAGGTACGTAAGCACTACCTAAAGTTTTGCTGAAGTTCTTATTCATTAAAGGACCCATAAAGATAAAAAGCAAGGGCCGGCCCAGCGAGATATAGCTCAGCAGACTAAGTGCTTAGGTAAGCGTAGGGACTGCTCTTCAATCCCTGGAACCACATGCCATGCTGGCCCAGCCCTGCCCCTGCCCCTGCCCCCACCCCCACCCCTGGGTACACTGAGCTGGCCACTGAGACCAGGACTGGTGGTGCATGCCTGTAATCCCAGCTCTGGGGAGGCTGAAAACTGGAGGATCACTAACAGTCCGAGCTGCATAGTGAGATCTTGTACCAAATATATAAAGTAAAAAATGAATAAAAATTAAAAAATAACGATTAAAAAGTATCCAACAAGAAGCCAGGGCTGGTCAAATAGCTCAGCAGATTAGAGCGCCTGCAAGCAGGTGCAGGGGCTGGGGGTTTGATCCCCGGGGCCTGCTGTGCAGGCACCACCCCCAGGGCACAATGAGATGGCAATTGAGACTGGGTGTGGTGGCATGTGCCTGTAATCCCAGTTCTTGGGAAGCTGTAAACAGGCAGATTACTATGAGTCCGATCTAGTAGTGAGACCCTGAACACCCTGTAGACCCTTCCCTAAAATAAAAAAGGAGGTAGGGCCAGGGAGATGGTTCAGTAGAATAAGCGCTTCCCTTGCAAGTGCAAGGGCCTGAGTTCAATTCCTAGTTCTGCTTAAAAAAAAAAAAAAAGGACGAGGAGGAAGAAGAGGAGAAAACAGCAGCAGCAGCCAAGCATGAAAGGCTGAGGCAAGAGGATCACCCCGCAAGTTCAAGGCCAGTATGGGCTATACTGTGAGAACCTGTCTCCAAAAAAACAAAAAGACATCAAGTTAAAATCCTTTTGGGCCTGGGAGATGGCTCAGTGGAATAAGCACTTCCCTGGCAAGCGCAAGGGCCTGAGTTCAATACCCGGTTCCACCAAAAAAAAATCCTTTTAACCCACTACTACAACAGAGATCATCCCGACTTCTCAAAGCTCAAAAGTACCTCAGCTTTCCCATGATCACTCCTCATATGTGCCTAAGGCAGGCTGGTGAAACAAAGGATCACAGTAAGCAGACCAGAGTGGAAAAGCCAGCCATGGTGATGCATGCCTCTAGCCCTAGCACAACATGTTGCAGGAGGATCATGACTTCAGGACAGCCTGGGTTACAGAGTGAGACCCTGTCTAAAAGAATAAACAAAGACTGGAAGGGAAAATTCATCAGAGGCAGAACTGTTTTTTCTGCTCTTTAATCATGTAAAAGGTGGCAATGTAGCTTGGTTCTTTCCAATGGCCCAAAACAGAGGAAACAAAAGGCATGGATTCTTACATAGATCTCCCAGGTACACTAGACATCGGTGACAAGCCATCTGGGCCCAGTCCATCTCCTTCCCTGAGGCAGATACTGGCTTCTTACATCCTGAAAGAGGGAGGGAAAGAAGTTTATAAGCCCATCCCTACCTTCACCTGCTCTCCCAGGTGGAGAGAGGAGAAAGAGCACAGGACCATCCTTGGAACTCTGACTTCTGGAGCAGAGAACCTGCTCATCTAGGATTCAGGATGACAAAGAAGCACAGGCAGGACTCATCTGCAGGACAGGAAGGAACTAGGTAAGGAGGGTTGGGCCCTATCCCAGAACAGGGCCCTAGAGGAAGGTCATTTGAACAGGAGCAAATTCGCTCCTGTAACACAAAGACTGAGTTCCTTGTGTGGAAGCTACCTATGTAAAGATAAAAGGGCTGGTGATGAGAAGCTAATCTGCCAAAGAACTAAACGTGAGTGAGCCCAGGGAAAAGTGTCTCGTCTCGAGAAGAAAGAGGTATACTAATAGTATTTGGACAGGATACCCTGTCTGCTTCTTGTACTATGGATAACCACTAAGAAGGTAACAATGTACAATGCATTGATTATTGAAACTGTCCTATTAATCAGCTTTGAAACTGTCTCATTCATATTTCTCAATAAAATTAAAAAAAAAAAAAAAAAGCCTCATCTCTAAGTAGTGGGGGGTAAGCAGAGGCAACAGTGGCCCCTTGTCTGCCCATAAAGGAAACCAGTGATCTTGCCTCAAGCTCCTTACCTGAGGACTGGTGATAGCAAAAGCTGAATATATCTGGGCTCTCCTCCTTCCTCTACCCTGGAAACCACATTTACTTTCATCTCACAGCAGAAATCTAAGTCACATAGCTGATAAGTGGCACAGGCAGGATTCAAAAAGAAATCTAGCTGGGGAGATAGCTCAGCGGCACAGCACTTGCCTGGCAAGCACAAGGTCCTGAGTTGTTTTGTTTTGAAGTCCTGAGTTTGATTCCCAGTACAAAAAAAAAAAAAAAAAAAATCTAGCTGGGTATGGTGGCATACAATTGCAATCCCAGCACTCAGGAAGCTGAGGCAGGAGGCAGGAGGATCAGGCCAGCCTGGGCTATTTATATAGCAAGACCCTGTTTCTCCAGCCACCGCCACCCAAAATGACAAAGAAATCTGAGCCAAGTGTGTTAGTCCACACAAACAGTATCAGAACTTAGAAGGCTGAAGCAGGAAGTTCATGACCTTTTAAGGCCAGTCTGGGCTACCTAGCAATATCTTGTCTCAAAAAGCCAAAACCCAAACCAATATAAAATGAAACAAAAAAGAAGTCTGGACTCTGGATCCAGGAATCACCTCCTAGGTCACTCCTGCTTGCAGCCTCTCCTAGTTTTGCAGCCTCCATTCTGAAAAGTGCCCCCCAAACTTCCCAGTTACCTCTTAGTTGTTCACAAAGACTATGAAAGAAAAGTTACTATGGCTGAGAACTGACCTTCTGGAGCTCTCTAGAGCTTTGGACCAGCCCTGGCTATCTGGTGAAGCCTGAGGACTCTACCTCGGCATAATGCTTCAATGGAGCCAGGCTCATGTATGCTAGCCAGACACTGGGGCACTGAGCTCCAGCCACAGAACCCTGTTGCTCTGGATACATTATGTGTACAAAGCACAGATGCTCGGCTTCTGACCAGCAAATACTGCAATGTGGTGGCTGACAAGGCCATGACCTCCACCACTGAGCCACGACGTCCTGACAAGGGTGGTGGGTGACATGGCTGTGGAAACAGACCAAGACAATAAGTTAGGGAGCAGCTCTACAAAGTGGATCACACTTGTAATTACATCACTCGGGGCTGAGGCAGGAGGATTGCTGTGAGTTTGGGCCCAGCCGAGGTTACATAGTTCAAGGCAAGCCTGAACTACATAATGAAACCCTGTCTCAAAAAGAAAAAGGGGGGGAGGGAGCTGGTGAGATAGCTCAGTGGTCTAAAGCACCTGCTTAGGCAAGCTTAGGCAAGCATGCAGGGACCTCGGTTCGATCCCCAGCACCACATGTCATGCCAGCCCCGCCC
>NW_004524608.1:1324937-1326363 GCF_000260255.1 Octodon degus | reverse complement strand
TTACAAACTTAGTAATGCCAAAATATGTTATCCTAACTTTATAAAAGGCAGCATTTCACAAACATCTACTGCCAACAGGTACAATTACTGCCTTATTGCAGTCATTTCTCCCAGCACGCACTCAAAGCTCACACTGAGCAACCGCTGTCAGGGACACAGTGAACCCCAATACCATCAACACTAAGGATGGGGAAATAGAGCTCAGAAAACAAGTACACTGCTAAGGTCATACTGACAACCTAAAGCAAAGTCTCCAATCCCCTCCATCTCACTACAAAACCAAGGACCTGCTAGACACAGTGGTGCAAAGGCAGAAGGACCACAGGCTCAATGGCAGCGGACAGTGTTTAACAAGACTCCATCTCAACATAAAATTAAACAAACTGGACTGGGTGTGATGGAGCACACCTACGATCCCAACAATCTGAGAGGCTGAGGCAGGACGGCCACGAGTTCAAAGCCAGTCTGGGCTACATAATGAACTCAAGGCCAGCCTGAACTACACAGTGAGAATCTGTCTCAAACAAACAAACAAAAAAACTGTGGAAACAAAAGGACTCATGGAATCAGTGCCCGGATGACAGCAGAGGATTTAGCACAAGTCACTTACTACATGACCTTGAGCCCTTAATTTCTTTTTTTCTTTTTTTGGCGAAACCGGGGATTGAACTCAGGCCCTTGTGCTAGCCAAGCAAGTGCTCATTTTACTGAGCTATCTCCCCGGCCCCCTAGTCCTTAATTTCTCAGGTCTCAACTTCTGTAGTTTTATGAAGCCACTGCCCATTTCGTATTGTTACAATATTATTGTGAAAATTCCCCATTCATTCAATTAGTCAACAAATACTACATCTCATTAAATTCAAAATTAGAAAATTTCATTCAGTAAGCAAAATAAAATAAAATAAAAACAAATATACTGATAAAAAAAATATCAAAAGGGGGGCCCAGGGGCCAGGGAGATGGCTCAGTGGAATAAGCGCTTCCCTGGCAAGCTCAAGGGCCTGAGTTCAATCCCTGGTTCCGGAAAAAAAAGGGGGGGCCCAGGCGCAGTGGTACCAGTCTGTAATCTCAGGACTCAGGAGGCTGAGGCAAATAGATTGCCATGAGTTTGAGGCCATTCTAGGTTATATACTGAGTTCAAAACCAACCTGAACTCAATCTATCTCAAAAAAAAAAAAAAATCAAAAAACCAGAGAGGGGTTGGGGAGATAGCTTGGTGGTCTAAGTGCCTGCCTGGGAACTACAAGGACTGGGGTTTAATTCCTGGTATCACATGTGATGCAGGCCCCAGGAACCCACTAGGCAGGCCACCAAAATTGGGAGTTGTGGCGCATGCCTGTAATCCCAGTAATGGGGAAACTGAGATAGGAGGATCACTCTGAGTCCAAGCTGTGTAGTGAGACCCTGTACCAAATAAATAAATAAA
>NW_004524608.1:1304065-1316082 GCF_000260255.1 Octodon degus | reverse complement strand
CGGATCAATCCCCCAGCATCACATGCCAGCCAGCCCCGCCCCCTGGTGGGCTGAACTGGCCACACACACACACATACACAATTAAAAAAAAAGGGGGGGCCGGAAAGATGGCTCTGTAGAATAAGCACTTGCCTGGCAAGCGCAAAAGTCTGAGTTCAAATCCCTGGTTCCACAAAAAAAAAAGAAAAAAAAAAAAGAAAAAGAAAAAAAAGAAGCAAAACTACAGCCAGTACTCCAGTTAGCAGGAAAGGGATCTGCACTATCTTGAAAGAATGTCCACCATTTTCCAATGTTTTCAAAGATTTCAATTTTTTCTTTTTGCTTTTTTGGGGCAGGGTCTCCCATATGTAGTTGAGACTAGCCTTGAACTGTGTAGCTGAGGCTTGCCTTGAACTTGTGGGGATCCTCCTGCCTCAGCCTCCTGAGCATTAGGATTATAGGCGTGACACCACACCTGGCCAAAGACCTCAGTATTTTTATCAAATAATGGAAAATAATCAAAGGAGACAGTGATAGCAAATTTCAACTTGAAAAAGAAACAGTGGAATAAGCGCTTCCCTGGCAAGCGCAAGGGCCTGAGTTCAATCCCCAGTTCTAAAAAATAAATAAATAAATAAATAAATAAATAAATAAATAAATAAATGAAACACAATTAATGCCATCAAACCCACTCTAGAAGGTCCGGCAAGATAGCTCTGTAGACTAAGTGCCTGCTCAGGACCTGGGGATCCCAGGCATTACATGCTACGCTGGCCCCACCGCCAGGCAAGCTGAGCTGGCCACCGAGACCAGGTGTGATGGTGCACCCCTGTAATCCCAGTGCTGCAGAGGCTGAGAACAGGAGGATCACTATGAGTCCAAGTGGAGTAGTAAGACCCTGCACCAAATACATAAAAATAAATAAATAAAATCCTAGAGCCTTCTGTCCTTCCCTTACCTCCACAACGGTTCATAATCTCAGGCCTTTCTTCTTTAACACCTCTACCCTGACTCAAAACACTTGTATGAGACACATCCAAGTTTCGTATAACATTTGTAGGTGTGCCTAGAACTCTGTCAAGCTGGGGCACAAGCTGTTCCAACCCTGAGAAGCACAAAGGCCAGAGAAAAGCATGAGAACCTATTTGCTTCTCAATATTCCGTTTCAGACACCAAGCATGGTGTTACATGCCTGTAATCTCAATACCCTGGAGGCTGAGAGAGGAAGATCTAGGATGGGGTATATAGTGGGTTCCAGCCTGAACTGAATAGTAAGACCCTTTTTCTAAAGAGCAAACAGCTGGGTGTGGTAATGCACACCTATAATCCCAGCACTTGGGAGGCTGAGGCAAAAGATCACTGCAAGATCTAGGCCAGCCTGTGCTACACAGTGAACTCAAGGTAGCTTGAACTACACCATGAGACCTTGTTTCAAAAAACAAAACAAAAACAAAGAACACCTTTCAGGTCTCACTGACCTATAAGGGGGTCGGTGACATGGGTCCAGTCAATGCAGCACTGCAGCTCCAGCTGGTAATGGGACTGGATATAGAGAAGAAGATGCTGGTAGAAGCCAATACCAGCAACCAGGTGTGTCCTGTAGGCACATTCCAAGGTGCTTCGGCTGTGGATATGCTAGAGGTTGGCAAAAGAAGGGACTATCTCAGCAATAGGTCAGAGTACCCCTCCCTCCAAACCTATTTATCATACTGAGGAAATAAATTTAACCTCCTTTGTCCTGAATCTCATCCACATCTCTGAAATCAGCCTTTCCTCGCATCTGAAACCTGTCTTCTTTCTCCCAATTAAATCTGACCACTTCCCTCCTTTCATCTTTTTCTGGGCTACTCCGGGCCCACTTTCAAGATGAAGCTTCCTTCCTTAGCTTCCACATTCTAGGCTTTTGTCTTACCTTTTTGTTTGTCTTGATGAGCTGGATAACTTCATAGTACACCTTTCTCCATAGCAGCTCCTCAGCCTTCCTCCCATAGTCAACTGGATGAAGGAACATAAGCTTGACACAGAGCTCACGCAGCCTGTGAGGGGAAGGAAACATGAGAGACTGCCCATCCCAAAGAGAGGGCACAGGAAGTAAGGGTTGGAAGTATGTGCACTACCCCCATCAATGAATCCACACCCAGTCAGCATGAACACAACAGTAATGGCCAAGGAAAGTAATGAGAATAACAAAAGACAAGCAGAAAGCAATCAGAATTTCAACAGTATTCACCCTTACCCCTACCCACCATGCCTCTTTCCCTTTCTTTCCCTTCACTATGTAGTATGGCTAATTGGTTTAACGCATAATCACTTTTTTTTTTTTTTGGCGGAACCGAGAATTGAACTTAGGCCCTTGTGCTTGCCAGGGAAGCACTTATTCCACTGAGCCATCTTCCCCGGCAATCCCCCTGGCTTTTTTTTTTTTTTTTAACAGAGGGTCTCATTATATAGTTCAGGCTGGTCTGGTCTCATGTCATTACCCATGAAGATTTTCTTGCCTCACCTTCCCAAGTGCTGAGATTACAGCTGTGCACCTCCATGCCTGGTCCTCATAAACCATTCTTTTATGCATATGTATGTGGTACAGAAGATCAAACTAAGGGCTCCCACATGCTAGCCAGGCATTCCACTACTAAGCTACAGTCTCCACTTCTTTTTTATTCTGACAGTCTTGCTAAGTTGTTTATGCTGGCCTTGAATTTACAATCCTGCTTCATTTTCCCAAACAGCTAGGATTATAGGTATGTGCCACCACACCTGGCTTCTATGTATTCCTTTTTCAAATAAGATCTCACTGTGTTGCCCAAACTGGCCTTGAAAACATTTGCAATTCTTCTGACTCAGCCTCCCATGTGCTGAGATTACACCAGGCCCCTGGCTTTGTATGCCATTATTATGGCACCAGCCCAACAGATGTAGAAGCTACAGATGGAGCAGGACGTCTAGCTACTCTTTTGTTTTTTTTTATTTATTTATTTATTTATTTATTTATATATTTATGTATTTTTCGGAACCAGGGATCAAACTCAGGCCCTTGCGCATGCCAGGGAAGTGCTTATTCTACTGAGCCATCTCCCCGGCCTCTCGTTTTTACTTTTTTCCCTATTTATTTATTAATTTGATACAGGGTCTGGCTACACAGTATAGACTCAGGAGTGATCCTGCTGTCTCAGTCTCCTCAGCGCTGGAATTACATACGTATGCCACCATGCCCAGGGTTCAGGGCCAGCACAGCATGTGGTACTGGGGATTGAACCCAGGCCCTTGCGCTTGTCAGGCAGGTGCGTAGACTGCTGAGCTACCTCCCGAGCCCTCCTCTTTTGTTTTTAAAGGTAGGAGAAACAAAAACAAAAACAAAAAAACCCCAGAAACCTGGGCATGGTGGAGCACGCCTATAATCCCAGCATGTGGGAGGCTGAGGGAGGAGGATGGCTGCAAGTCTGAGGCCAGCCTAGGCAACATGGTGAGTTTAAAGCCAGCCTGCTGCTGGGGATATAGCTCAGCAGCATAAGCACCTGCCTGGCAAATGCAAGTTCCAGGTTCAATGCCTGGTACTGCAAAAGTAAGCCTGAAATACAAAACAAGACCTATCTCAAAAATACCCCCAAAATAAAAATAAAAAATAAAGGAGAGGGGCTGGAGAGATGGCTCAGTGGTCTAAAGCACCTACTTGAAACAAGCTTGGCAAAGCACAGGGACCGCGGTTCAATCCTCCAGCACCACATGCCAGCCAGCCCCGCCCCCTGGTGGGCTGAGCTGGCCACACACACAATAAATAAATGTAATAAATAAATATTTAAAAAAAATAAAAATAAAAATAAAAAAAAAATAAAGGAGAAAGCTGGGCACAATGGTGCATGCCTATAATCCTAGCACTTAGGAGACTGAGGCAGAGGACTATTTCGAGTTCAAGACCAACATGGGCTACAAAGTGAGCTCAAAAAGATTTTATAGCCCATTATGGTCCCAAAAGATAAAAGAAAATATATGTTCATGTCCAGAACGGTTTTGCATAGAGAGAGGCAGGGAGACAGTAAGGATTTGTAGTTCTGAGTCTCCAGCTTACTTGTTCCTCAGGCTAATGTTCTCAGGTTTGAACACTTCTTGATAAGCGGTTTTGTTGCAAAGAATGAGGTCAAGTCGATGCACAGCCTCCACCACAGCCCTGCAAGGAAACAAAAACAAAGAGCCCTGAGCGATGTTCATAGATCATCTCAGATGCTAACTCAAAGGAAAAGCTAAGGAAGTAGGGATGAAGAAAGCAGGCACCACAGTGGGCTGAGCTCTGCACATGACAGAAACGATCACAGTCTCCATTCTGATATGGCAACCCCACTATGTAGTAATGACAGAGACACTTTCAGGTGTCACAACATGGGGGCCACTGGGGTTGCTCCTGGCATCTAGAAGGTACTATTAGACTTCTTACAATGTACAGGTCAGGATGCCATAAGAAAGAATTATCCTACCTAAATGTCAATAGTGCCAGGGTAGAGAAACTCTTATGATACTAGAGAGCAGATTCTTCCAATGCACAGGCTGGACGCCAGGAAAAAAATCCAAAGTCTGTGCCCTGCCTGTGTCTCTTTGGGCATATAATTTTTTTTTTTTCTTTTCTTTTTTTTTTTTGTAATGTGATGCAGGGTTCACTATGCAGTCAAACTTGTAGTGATCCTCCCGTCTCAGTCTCCCTAGCACTGGGATTACAGACATGTGTTACCATGATGGGTTTAGGGGCCAGCACAGTATGTGGTACTGGGGATTGAAATTGGGATTTAGCACTTGCCAGGCAGGTGCTTATACCGCTGAGCCCGGCCCACCTACTCTTTTCTTTAAAAGTTATCTTATGGAGACTGGGTGTGGTAGCGCATGCCTCCAATCCCAGCACTTGGGAGGCTAGAAACAGGAGAATCACTCCAAGTCTTATCTGTGTAGTGAGAGCCTGTAGACCTTGTACTAAATACATTTAAAAAATAAAATGAAGTATAATTAAAAAAATAAAAGTTATAGCAAGTTCAACATGGTTGGGGCCAGGGAGATGGCTCAGTGGATAAATGCTTCCCTGGCAAGCACAAGGGCCTGAGTTCAATCCCCGGTTCCACAAAAAAAAAAACAAAAAAAAAAAAACAAAACCATGGTGGTGCACACTGGTAATCCCAATACTTGGGAGACTGAGGCAGGAAGACTGCTGTGATTCTTAGGCCAACCTGAACTGCACAGTGCAATCCTGTCTCAAATAAATAAATACATACATAAAGTCATCATATCAGTATATGTATAGATAGTAAACACCTACCCAGAAGACTTGTGTGGATTAAATGCAATCATTTGCCAACAGCTTTAGACTATAGTAAGCATTCAACAAAGAGTGGTAAAATGGCTTATTATATAAGGACTTGTAATCTCTGACATAAGGAAAGGCTTACTTGATATAAAATTTTGCTTTGTAATTGCAGGATAGGTGAACTAGAGAGGACTCCTGAGCTGCTTAACCGTAAAGTTTCCTGGTGTCTGCTAAAGGATTATTTGTACAGCACAGTAAAAAGTATAGGCTTAGAATCAAACTGCATGAGTTTAAATCCTATTTTTCTCCCTTTTTTTGAGATAGGGTCTCAAAATGCAGTCCAGGCTCACCTTGAACTCACTGTGTAGTCCAGGCTGGCCTTGAACTTGTGGTGATCCTCCTGCCTCAGCCTCTCAAGTGCTGGGATTATAGGCATATGCCGCCTTGGCTGGCCTCTCTTATTTTCACAGCTATGAAGTTCTAACAGAACAGCCAATTTCCTTACATCTTGGTTTACCCTATAAAACTGGGAATAACAAAATCGATCACCTATTTGGTAAAAGGTGAAAGATTCATTCAACCCGAAGAGAAAACAGAACATCAGTCACCTATTTGAGGGGATTAAATCAGCTCATACATAACCACTTATGGCAGTGCCTGCTACCTAGTAAACACCCAACATGTCTTAGTTTCCCTCCTTTCTGTTACAAGTTTGAAGAGGAGATTCCAACTAGTAAGAGATGTCACCACACCAAGCAAGAATCACGGAAACTACGGTGATGGCCAATAAGTCCAAAAAGGAGATGTCATCTCTGGAACAGTAAAACCCAGAGGACCATGCCAACAGCTGTGAGAACACATGTATTAGTTTTTTTGTTTTTTTTTTTTTTGGTGCAGGGTCTCACTACACAGCCCAGAGTCATAGTGATCCTCCTGATTTCTGCCTCCCAAGTGCTGGGATTACAGGTACGTGCCACCACGCTCAGAATCTATCGCCAGCTCAGAGCACCCGGGGGGCGGGGCCGGCATGGCATGTGGAGTCAGGGATCGAATCCTGGCCCCTGTGCTTACCTAAGCAATTGCTTAGTCCGCTGAGCTATACCGCCGGCCCTTGAACACATGTAACAGACACAGTTGTGGACACCAGAGCAACATAAAAACAAGAGTGATCATTCCCCAATAAACTACACATGCTTCTGAAGAGTAGGCCACAGCAGGTCAGTGCTCCACAGAGATGGTGGCTCAGGTGGTACACCTTGAAGAGTTGACCTGTAAGGCCAACTGATGCCAGAACTCAGGATAAAGGGTAGAATGGTAATCACAGTTTCCCACAGGCCATCTTGAGAGTTCAGTACTTCTCCAAACACCTTCTGGGCTGCCTAGAGAGGGAAGCCAGGTCCTTCTAGCCTTAAATGCCAGGGCAGCAGCAGTGATTTACTCGATACCAGCTTACTTCACAGGGTAGGGCTTTTTTTGCTTTTAGGAGACAGGGTTTGCTCACTGTGTTGCCAGGGTGGCCTCAAATGCTTGGACTCAAGATCAAGAGATCCTTGTGCTTTAGCCTGCTGAGTAGCTGAGATGACAGGTACAAACCTCTGTCCTTGGCAGGGCACTGGAGGGATCTTAACTTCAGTGCTAATGGGAGATCTAATAGGAGCAGGATTTTTTTTTTTTTTTTTTTTTTTGTCCTAAGGATTGAAGCAAGGGCTTTTTTTTTTTCCACCAATGACTTTTACGAAACCTCAATTTCAGCCAAAGGATGTGCCTTTTATTTAAAACTCAAACTCTCCTTAGATTCTCAAGCCAAATAATATAAGACTAAAGATGTAGTGTAGGGCTGGTGAGATGGCTCAGTGGTCTAAAGCACCTACTTAGAACAAGCTTAGCAAAGCACAGGGACCTCGGTTCAATCCCCCAGCACCACATGCCAGCCAGCCCCGCCCCCAGGTGGGCTGAGCTGGACACACACACACACACACACACACACAAATAAATAAAAATTAAAAAAAAAAAAAAAAGATGTAGTGTAGTGGCATTTAATGTGCATGATGAGGCCCTAGATCTGATTCCTTGCACTGTTTAAAAGGGGGCAGGGGAGATACCCTGAAAACAAAAACCAGTAAAATATACTTTCTTAATAATTACTATTTTGGGGGGCCGGGGAGATGGCTGGGGCTGGGGGATGGCTCAGTGGAATATGCACTTCCCTGGCAAGAGCAAGGGCCTCAGTTCAGTCCCTGGTTCCGCCAAAAAAATAAAATAAAATAGGAATTAATAATTACTATTTTGGGCTGGGGAGATGGCTCAGTAGAATAAGCACTTCCCTGGCAAGTGCAAGGGTCTGAGTTCAATCCCTGGTTCCGCAAAAAAATAATAATGAGAAGAAGAATTACTATTTTGTGGCACATGCCTATCACCCCAGCACTTGGGAGACTAAGGCAGGAAGATCCTTGCAGGTTCAAGAGCAGCCTAGGCTACAAAGTGAGTTCAAGACCAACCTGCACTACATAACAAAACTGTCTCAAGGCTGGAGATGTAGCTCAGCAGCAAGGCACCTGCTGTCAAAATGAGGTCCTGACAAGTACAACGTCCTGGTACCTACACAGACACAAAGACACACACACACACCTGTCTCAAAAAAAAGAAAAAGAAAAAGACAAAAACTGAGCTAATAAAGTAACTGGGACTTCCAGTACCCATTTCCTGCTGCTGCTTTTTTTTTTTTTTTTTTTTTTTTTTTGAGACATGGTCTCACTATGCAGTTCTAGCTGGCCTTGAGCTCACTTTGTAGTCCAGACTGGTCTCTAACTTGCAGCGATTCTCCTGCCTTAGCCTTCTGAGTGCTGGGATTACAGAGGTGTACCACCATGTCCAGCTTCTTTTACTTTTTTTTTTTTCTTTTACTTCTGACAACCTTAAATTATTTCAGAATTTCATATCTGTAAACAGCTAGGTACGTGATTCCCAAATTTACTGACGTTCTATGACAGGTTCATGGTCTTAACAACATATTTGTCTTAGGCAGAGAAATCAGATCTTCCTCCCAGTTCCTCTCACCAATCACCACTGCTTTAATAAATAATAAAAACGCACTTGGCAGGGCCAGCAAGATGGCTCAGTAGAATAAGTGCTTGCCTGGCAAGCACAAAGGCCTGAGTTCAATCCCCGGTTCCACAAAAAACAAAACAAAAAAAAACAACGCACTGAGCATGAGGGTGCAAGCCTGTCATTTAAGCACTTAGGAGGCTGAGGCAGAAGGATTGCTATGAATTTGAGGCCAGCCTAAGATACATAGTGAGACCCTGTCTTACAAAACCAAAAAACAAAAATTAGTAAGAGTAAAACCAGAGACTGGCTGCCTCCAATGTTCAGCCTACTCTAAGTCAACAATACGCTATTACAGGCAGAGATATCCACTGCACACATGAAGCAAACATACAAATACACCAGCTCAAGTTAATCCTATGGTGATACTGGTATGAGAAAGAATTCCACTTGAGAAAAATCAGAAGGCTGGGTAGAGCCAAACCCAAAGCTGGAAATAAGTAAGGAATATTGCAGACACTGCCCACGCTCTGTCTGACAGGCAGCACTGACACTCAGCAGCATGACAAGGCACACGTGCCACAGTAGCCGCCTGGGGACTGCTCCAGGCAGCCCACGGTGGGAGCCATGGGGTTGCTGGATTGGATCACTTTTCTATTTCTGGAGCAGCCTATACTCCCCTTTGCCTTCAGGCCAAAGATGACAAGATGCCTACTCCAGGAGGAAAAGACATGTGTTTGACCCAGTCTGAGGCTCTAAGGGCAGTTTTCTCAGGCAAATACCTCTGTTCAAAAAACCTGAGCTAAATAAAAACCCTACACCCTAATACTAGAAGACTAAACACTCCGCTAGGTCTCTATACCTCAGCCTACTGTGGTCCAGTTCTGGGGCTCATGTTCTAGTTGATCTACACAAAAGCTCCTCCACCTAAGATGGGAAGAGTTCATGCTGGTCTGTTCCCTACAGAGGGCCAAAGGGCTGAAGATGTGACTGGAGGGCTGTGGGTGGCACTGTGTAAATCAGAAACCAGGAATGGAAGCTGCTTGGCAGGAGACCGTGGTTATGAGGCTGGGATCAAGGTAGGGACCAAGGTTCCCTGAAATGGGTTTCCATGGCCTAATAACACTCTAGATCCAAAGCCCTTCACCGTGCTTCCAAGCCAACACAACTAGCCTGCTAGTCCATTTCCTCTAACAGTCTCCAAAATTGGAGTCATCAGAAACTTCAAGATGTAACCAATCTGAATCTTTTTCTTTTTAAGGAAGAGGAAACTGAGGCTCAAGGTCACACAGCCAGAGCGTGGCAAAGCAAGGACCCGAACTTGGCTCCCTGGACTTGAGTCAAAGATTCTTCTCTGTAAATCCTATAGGGTTCTAAGCACCGTTCTCTTCCGGGTTCTTCGTTGTGAACCCCAGCCTAACCTATCAAACCCCTCTCGCCCCTAATTTCTATCCTCGTTACCCCAACTCTGCAAAGCCCAGCGCCCACCGCGGAGGGGATTCCTCCACGTGCTTCCCACCACCTAGTGCCTCCCGCCAGGTCCATCCCAGGCTACAGAACCCCGCCCCCTTTGGCGGTCCCGTGCTATCCAGAACCGCGCCCTCCCGCCCCGGCCCCCGCCCCGCGCCCCACCCCATGTGCCCCCTCCGCCCGGTACTCAAACCCTGGCCCCTCTCACCGGTAAAGCCGCTTGGTGTGGAGAACCTTAGCTTCGGGTTCGCTGCTCTCCCCGGTGGGGGGGCCTTGGCTCATGGTGCCCGAGCCCACGGGCGGCTCCCGGTCACAGACTCCCGCCGCCCGCCACTACCGCCGCTGCTGCCGTCTCCGGCCGTAGTCGTATCCTCCTCTGCCGCCGGCCCTGCTCGGCCGCCATTGCTGTGAGGCGGCTGTCTGCGACGACTCCGCCTCCAACTACCAAATCTCGCGATAGCAGCCGCCGTGCTGCGGACTAGTGACCAAATAGTATCAAATCTCGCGAAATCGGTTTCCCTCCAGGGAAGTTGCCAGAACTAACTCTGGGCGGCATGGCCTCTTTCCGGCTTCTCCGAGCCCTTGAGAAAAACTTTATTGACAAAGGTTAACGGACAGTGGGAGAGGCGTCTGATGTAAACTATTGGGGTAGGTAGACTCACAGCTGGAAGCTTGGCTTTGCTGTGCCCTCCAGTGGGTATTTGGCTCATCCTGCACCCTAATACCGCCACACACACACCCAGTTGAGCCAAGCCTCTAGAGATTACTGGATAGAAAAATTCCAGTACCTCCCCATAATTTAGATAAACAAAAAAGTGTGTAAGAATGTGTAGCAAAGGTTCCTTGGAGAGGGCTGAACATCACAAAGGACTGCGCCTCTAGAAGATGCGGTTTTTGTAGGAGCATCTCAACCCTTCAGGTTCCCCTCCTAAAGATTTCCAGCTAAACCTGACCTCTGCCCCAAACTTGTGCTGCGTCTGGGGACACAAGCAAGCCAGACCCTGTCCTTCCCCTCACAGAGCTCAGATGCCTTGGTCTCTCACAGCTATGGTTAGTCTCATGAGAAGTCACTCCCTCATATTTCTGTTCCCAGATCCTCTCATTAAGGCACCTCTGGACTGGGGATATAATAGGACAGTGAGTTCACAAAAAAAAAAAAAAAAAAAAAAAAAAAAAAAAAAAAACAGAAAAAGAAATCACCTCCTATCTAATTTAAGTTAGGGAGCTGGTGAGATGGCTCAGTGGTCTAAAGCACCTATTTAGAACAAGCTAAGCCAAGCAAAGCACAGGGACCGCGGTTCAATCCCCCAGCACCACATGCCAGCCAGCCCTGCCCCCTGGTGGGCTGAGCTGGCCACACACACACAAAATTGATTAATTAATTAATTAAAAAATAATAATAATAATTTAAGTTAGGGTTTTCCTGTTGTTTTGTTTTGTTTTAGAGTCTCACTATATAGTTCGGAATGGCCTTGAACTCACCAGATAGTTGAAGCTTACCTTGAACTCACAGCAGTCCTCATACTTCATCCTTTCCAGTGCTGGGATTACACGTGCACACCACCACACCTGTCTTGAATCCTCCCCACCCCAAACCTAACCTAAAATCAAAGTGTTCTGGGGCTTGTGTGTGTGTGTGTATATATATATATACATATATATATATATATATATATATATATATATTTTCCCAGAACTGGGGATTGAACTCAGGCCCTTGTGCTTGCCAGGGAAGCGCTTATTCTACTGAGCCATCTCCCTCCCCTGCCCTGTGTATATATTATAATGAGACTCAAATTTCCATTCTACCACCATGCTCTGGAACCGGGGATTGGATTGAACTCAGGCCCTTGTGCTTGCCAGGCAAGCACTTATTCTACTGAGCCATCTCCCCAGCCCCAACTTTTCTGTTCTTTTTTTTTTTTAAATTTTATTTATTTATGTATTTATTTGTGTGTATGTGTGGCCAGCTCCGCCCACCAGGGGGCGGTGGTGCTGGGGGATTGAACAGCAGTCCCTGTGCTTTGCTAAGCTTGTTCTAAGTAGGTGCTTTAGACCACTGAGCCATCTCACCAGCCCAACTTTTCTGTTCTTGAAACAGCCTAAGTCCCACCTACTGGCCTTTCACTTGCATTTACTCTGCAGGGAACACTCTTACTTCTGACTTCCCATCATGTTGCAGCTCAAATGTCACCTCAATGAAGTGTTCCCTGTTGAAATGGTCTTAATGTTTGAAAAG
>NW_004524608.1:1297924-1303085 GCF_000260255.1 Octodon degus | reverse complement strand
GTGTGTGTGTGTGTGTGTGTGTGTGGCCAGCTCAGCCCACCAGGGGGCGGGGCTGGTTGGCATGTGGTGCTGGAGGATCGAACCACAGTCTCTGTGCTTTGCCAAGCTTGTTCCAAGTAGGTGCTTTAGACCACTGAGCCATCTCACCAGCCCCCCCTCTTCGGCCTTTTAATGCTCAAATTTTTAAACTTTTTCTTTTTTCCTAGTACTTGGGATTGATTCCAGCCTTTGCAATTAACTATACCTTCAAATTCTTATTTTCTGAGACAGGGTCCTGCTAAATCACTAAGTTGCCTAGGTTGGACTTGAATTTTCAGTCCTCTTGCCTAAGCCTCCCAGAGTGCTGGAATTATAGGTGTGGATCACACCTGATAATAAACATTTTCAAATGAATAAATGTTTATAAATTCCATCTCTTTTTCTAGGTATTCCCATGATTACTCTAAGACCCAGTGGTACATAACCTCCCTCCTCCCCCTCTGCTTGCCTGAACTGGGAATCTTCATACATCCCAAGTATCTAGAACATAAATTTAACTTCTAAGGCAAACTGCAAACCTTCCACAAAGGATGACATTCTTCACTACTTTTTCTGTCGGCCAATTCAGCAGGGGCGGGCCTGCCCCTTTAATTTGGGCCCCACCTGCTCTGGTCAGACAGGTTTGGAGACACAGGTAGAGGGAGTCAGCCAGAGAGAAACACTTGCAGAGCCAGCAGGGAGCTAGGCAGCTCCTTCCTGGATGCTGGGAATCCTTCACCTCTCTCCAGATGAAAAGTAAGAGGGTGTCATGGGTCCAAATAGCAAGGGTGGGAGAGCCCTCGAGGGAATGAAGCAGGGGAATCGGTCACATCCAGAGTGAGCTAGATGGAGAGCAGCAAGGAGGGCAGAAAGACAGGAGAGAAGGAATGAAAAACAGCCATGATTAGACCTACAAGGCAAAATGGGTAGACCCAGGACCTGTGGAGGTGACTGGGATGGGATAATGAGGCATTTGGAAACTGACCAAGCACCTAGATTACAGACAGAAAGACTGAGTGTGCTGCAGCTGCCAGCTCCTTGGGACAGATTTGCCAGCCATAGCTGCTCTCAGTGGCCAGGAGAGTTCCAAGCAGGCCCTTTTGGAAGTGAAGGGAGAACAGGTGGTGGGACAGTAGAGGAGTAGTTTCTCTGTCTACCAGGAGATCCCTGGTGGGAAGACACTCTCGACAAAGTTCTACTACTCCTGTTCCTACTATGCTGGCCATGACCCCAGGGTTTCTGGTGTAGGGGCAGAAGCATGGGTGGGGCTGAGGGAGGCCACAGCTGCCAAATCCTGTGCCCCCTGACTCACCCTGTCCTGCTAGACAGCATTTGATGTTGAAAGGGTGTCTCTATTGCAGCTGCTCACTGCCTGCCTGCCTGCCTGCCTGCCTGCCTCCCTGTTTCAACACCATATTCTCCCTAAGGTCCCAGAAGGGCCGGAGCCCTCCAGCCCATCGGCCCTGGAGAGTCTCCCTCCATGAACTGTTCAAAAGGCCAGAAGACAGGGGCTTCTGACAGAGCTTTCCTCTGCTCCTTCCAGGATGACATGACCTTGCGGTGGACCCCAGGACTGGTACCCCAGGATGACAGAACCTGAGACCTTGGCCCTTTTGGAAGTGAAGGGGCCTAAAACCCCAGAGAAGAGCTCTCCTCAGACTCTTCTCCTCAGTGGCCAGCAGTCAGAAGGGGAAGGTGGAACTGAGTCCCCTGGTGTTGAGTCCCTCAGAGTGGGGTCTTCAGTTGGGTCTCCCATTGGCAGAGAGGGGACTGAGGATGGGCTAGACAGCACAGTAAGTGAGGCTGCCACTTTGCCCTGGGGGACTGATCCCCAGCCCAGTGCCCCATTCCCTGACCCCCCTGGCTGGCGGGACATTGAGCCAGACCCTCTTGAGTCGGAAGCACTCACCAAACCAGAGGAGCTGCCTGAAGATGACAGTAACTTGCTGCCTGAAAAGGCAGCCCGGGCCATTGTGCCCATTGACCTACAGTGCATTGAGCGAAAGCCCCAGGAGGACCTCATTGTGCACTTTGAGGCAGGGGAGACTGAGCACAGAAACTTCCTGCCCCCTCGTGCCACCCATCCTGAGCCCCCTGAGTGCAAGTGGGCCGAGGCAGTCATGAGGCCAACAGGCCGGTCCTGCAGAGGCTGCGGAAGTTGTGGAGGCCGAGAGGGGATAAGGGCTGTGGCCTCAGTGGGAGCTGCTCTCATCCTCTTCCCCTGCCTACTCTACGGAGCATATGCCTTCCTGCCTTTTGATGCCCCACGGCTGCCCACCATGAGCTCTCGCCTGGTCTACACTCTGCGTTGTGGGGTCTTTGCTACCCTCCCCATTGTACTGGGTGAGTCCTAGACCCTGGGAGAAGAAAGGGGCATCTGGGAAGAGAGCTTGAGGGAGCAGGATCTGCCTGGCATTCACTCAGCCTGAACCATAGGCCCTCCTACACTTGACTCTTGGTACCCATCTCCCAGGACCACCTCTGACCCACTGCACAGTGCCATGCCCATGCCTCTCCACTGTGCACCCCATGCCAGCCTTCCTGCTTTGGCTCCTGTCTCCTGCTTCTTCTGACCCTATGTGCTTCCCACCCCACCAGGACTCTTGGTGTATGGCCTGAGCCTGCTGTGCTTTTCTGCCCTACGCCCCTTTGGAGAGCCAAGGCGGGAGGTAGAGATCCACCGGCAGTATGTGGCCCAGTCTGTCCAGCTCTTCATCCTCTACTTCTTCAACCTGGCTGTGCTTTCCACCTACCTGCCTCAGGACACCCTCAAGTTGCTCCCCCTGCTCACAGGGATGTTTGCCATCTCCAGGTAAGTACGGGCTGGGGAAGGAGGTGATGCTGCTACAGTGAGATTCTCATTCTCTCTGTCTCTCTGTCTATATCTGTGTCTGTCTCTCTCTTTCCCTCTTGTCCTCTCCCCCTCCTTTTCCCTGTCCCTCTCTCCCTCTTCTTGTCCCTCTCTCTCTCCCTTTTGGAGCCTTTTTTTTTAAATTTATTTATTTATTTATTTATTTATTGTGTGTGTGTGTGTGTGTGTGTGTGTGTGTGTGTGTGTCCAGCTCAGCCCACCAGGGGGCGGGGCTGGCTGACATGTGGTGCTGGAGGATTGAACCGTGGTCCCTGTGCTTTTGTTTAGCTTAGCTTGTTCTAAGTAGGTGCCTTAGACCACTGAGCCATCTCACCAGCCCCTCTTTTTCTTTTTTTGAAACAGGTTCTTGCTACATAGACCATTCTTGCTTTAAACTCACAATGCAGCCCAGGCTGCTGAGCCTTAACTCTGTGAATCTCCTGCCTCAGCTTCCAAGGCTTGAGATGACAGGTGTGGGCCACCATCTTGGCTTCTGTATGTGTATGCATATGTGTAGTACTGGGGATTAAACCCAGGGCCTTCACACTGAGCTCTACCCCCAGTCATTTTAATTTTTTATTTTGAGGTGGGATCTTGCTAAATCCCTAGGCAGGACTCAAATGTGTGATATTTCTGCTGAAGCCTCTCAGGGTGCTAGACTACAGGCATGCACCACTATGCCTGCCTTTTTTGCTCCTTTGTTTGGTTTTTGAGTCAGAGGCTTGCTGTGTAGTTCGGGCCAGCCTTAAACACACCACTGTCCCAGTTCAACATCACCTGAGGCCTGGGGTTACCAATGTGCACCACCACACCTATCTCAGAAAGTACTTCTGAATTTCTGGATTCAAATGGAGGTGTTTTATAGGGTGTGGTGATGCATGCCTATAATCCCAGATGGAGACAGGGGGATTACTGCCAGTTTAAGGACACCTTGGGGCCACATAGTTCAAGTGTGGCCTGAACTACATAGTGAGATCTCCTCTCAAAAAACAAAACAAGATCAGTGGACTGAAGTGCCTGTTTAGGCAGAGAACAGCAGCTAGGGTTTGATGCTGATCCCTGCGTGCCATGCAGGCCTCGCCCCTGGGGCATGCTGAGATGGCAACTGAGACCAGGTGTGGTGGCATAGGCCTGTAATCCCAGCACTTGGGAGGCTGAAAACAGGAGAATCACTAGAGTCAGATCTATGTAGTGAGATCCTGTAGATCCAGTACTAAATACATAAAAACAAAAACAAATAACAAAGAGAGAGAGAGAGAGAGAGAGAGAGAGAGAGAGAGAGACAGACAGACAGACAGACAGACAGACAGACAGACAGACAGAGAGACCAGGTATGGTAGCACGCACCTGTAATCCCAGTACTGGGGAGGCTAAAGATGATATAGGGGAATGAAACTCTCCCAACCTGAAAGTTATGTGGGATGAGTTCGTGTTCTCTAAAACTGAAGAATGAATTTCAATAACAAATTGAGGTTAAGAGCAGAATATTTATGGGGAGAAAGCAAGCTTCTGTCTGAGAGGGACAGAGGGAACTTGAGTGGGTTGTCCCTGGGAAGCTATCTCTTCTAGGGACTTTTATAGAGTAAAACCATGCAGTGAGGCAGGTCTAAGGTGGAGAACATGGGAACTCACTTAAGTGGGCATGAGGCGGGACAAAATCATGGTCAACCAATGAGATTACAAGCTCAGGTAAAATTGATTAAATCCAAGACTAAATGGGAAAGCAAGTCATGCAGCAAGCAGCATGAATGTGGGAGTTTATCCAGTAGCCAACCAGTAGCAGTTAGATTAGTGACTCCTCCTGGCTTCCTCAAAGTGATGATCAGTCCCAGATGGTTATCTTTAGGGAGGTCAGCATTTGTTTGATCTTTGGTCTTCAGGTCTGGCCCACGGCAGGAGCATCTGTCGCTCTTACAGTTGTAAGGTATCTTGTCTTCTGCGTTATCTCCTTGAGGGCCTAGCCCTGCCTGGCTGCCTGTAATATTTCTAATTTAGCTGCCTACAACAAAAACAGGAGGATCACTATGAGTCTGAGCTGTGCAATGAGACCCTGTACCAAATGCATTTAAAAAAAAAAAAAAAAGGAAATGTTAGCTAGGCATAGTGGTGCATGCCTGTAATCCCAGCACTCAGGAGTCTGAGACAGGAGAATAATTGTGAGTTTGAAACCAGCCTGGCTAGGCAACAAGGTGAGCTGAAGGCCAGCCTAAACTGTATAGTGAGACTCTGTCTCAAAAAAAAAAAAGATAAACAAATAAATAAAAAAGGGGGGGAGGAGCTGGAGAGATAGCT
>NW_004524608.1:1294293-1296859 GCF_000260255.1 Octodon degus | reverse complement strand
GAATCAAAATCTCCTAACTGTGACCTGCATGCTAGTTTATTTATTTATTTATTTATTTATTTTTGGTGGAACTGGGCATTGAACTCAGGCCCTTGCACTTGCCAGGCAAGCACGTATTCTATTTAGCCATCTCCCTGACCCCTTGATTTTTTTTTTTTTTTTAATAGTCTTTCTAGGGGCTGGAGAGATAACTCAGAGGCATAAGCACCTACCTGGCAAGCACAAGGACTGGAGTTCCATCCTCAGCCCTATATGCCATGATGTCTCCACCCTGGATGCCTGGGCACACTGTCTCTGCTCCAAAAGCAGGCGCCTACTGTGCGGCCCCGGAACCAGGCATGGTGGCCAGCACTTGGGACGCTGAGCCAGGGAGATCTCTTGGAGTTTGAGACCAGCCTGGGGGCTACAAAGTGAGCACAAGGCCATAAGGGCAGCCCAAACTGCATAGTGAGACCCTGTCTCAAAAAAAAAAAAAAAAAAAAGTCTTTGGTTTGTCTTAGTCTATGCTTGCTGTACAGAAAGGTCACATTCATAGTGAAGAGTTGGTACATGTACACAACACATCTTAGTTCTTTTTTTGGTAGAGCCAGGGATTGAACTCAGGCCTTTGTGCTTGCCAGGGAAGCATTTTTCCACTGAGCCATCTCCCCAGCCTAAAAACTTTATGTATTTTTATTTTATTTTTTTGGTGGAACTGGGGATTGAACTCAGGCCCTTATGCTTGCCAGGGAAGTGCTTATTCTGTTGAGCCATCTCCCCGGCCCCCACAACTTAATTCATTTCCCTTTCCTTCCTTCCACAGTGGATCCCCAGCAGGGGAAGTTTTGTGGTAGCTAACCCATCCATTTGGTATTCAAAGCTTCAAGTCTGCCTGGAGCTGGCTTCCTTCCTCTCATTTCCTTTCTCTCTACAATGCACTAAGTGGGAGTGATGAACAGGCTTGGGTTCAAGTAACTGCTTTGCTATTTCCCAGGTGTGACCTTAGACCCCTTTGGAATGTTTAGCTTCTTTATCTGCAAATGGGCAAATATACAATGGGACACACCACAGCTGTACAAGAATGAGGAAACAGCTTATATTTAAAGTGCTCTCCAAGGGGCAGGGGAGATGGCTTAGTGGAATAAGTGCTTGCCTGGCAAGTGCAGGGGCCTGAGTTCAATCCCCAGGTTTTTTTTTTTTTTGGCGGAACCGGGAATTGAACTTCAGACCCTTGGTCTTGCCAGGCAAGCACTTATTCTATTGAGCCATCTCCCCGGCCCCCTAAATCCCCAGTTCTAAAAAAAAAAAAAAAGTTCTTAAAAAAAAAAGTGATCTCCAAGATAAATGACATGAGGGCTCAGGTTGTGGCTCAGTGGTAGAGTTCTCACCTTGCATCAAGTGTAAGGTCCTGGGATTGATCCCCAGCACACACACAAAGATAAATGATATAGGAAAAAAGTCAGCATGCAGAGGTCTAGATAGTATGCTGCCATACTTAAAGGAAAATAAAAACTTTTCACTCAGGCTGGAATAGAGCTTGGTGGTACAGTGCTTACATGAATGAGGCCCTGGGTTCCATTCCCAGAAGTACGAACATTTTATTTATTACAATACAATCAGTGCACACCTGTAAACCCAGAACTTTGGGAAGCTGAGGCAGGAGGATCATCGTGAGTTCAAGACCACCCTGGGCTACAAAGTGAGCTCAAGGCCAACCTGAACTGCACAGTGAGATACTGTCTCAAAAAGACAAACAAAAATACCAACCAAACAAAACAATGTACATGAAGAATCTGGGTGTGGTAGTACATGCCCAGAATTCCTGCACTAAAGGAAGCTGAGACATGAGGATCCTGTCAAGTTCAAGTCCAGCCTGGACTACATAGCAAGACCCTTTCTCCAAAAAAAAAAAAAAAAAAGAATGCACTAGAAACCACAATACTGAATACTTCAGATGCAAATGGGAAAAAAGGTAGCAATCAGTAAAGGGAGTAAGATACTTTATGATGTTCATTGGATTTAGAGTCATGTGGATATACAGTTCCTCAGTTTTTTTCTGGTACTGGGGATTGAATCCAAGGCCTTTGAATGAGCTACATTCCCAATTATTTTTATTTATTTAATTTTAATTTTAATTTTTTTGCAGAACTGGGGATTAAACTCAGGCCTTTGCACTTGCCAGGGAAGTGCTTATTCTACTGAGCCATCTCCTCGGCCCCTCCCAATCATTTTTAATTTTTAATTTAACTTAATTTTTTTTTTCTCTTTTGAGATGGTCTCATTATGCAGTTCATGCTAGCCTTCAACTCACTTTGTAGCCCTGGCTGGTTCTGGGACTCGCAGTGAGTGATCCATCTGCCTCAGCCTCCTGAGTGCTGATGATCGAGGGGAATGAACCTCCCAACCTGAGAGATGTCTGTGATGAGTTCATGTTCTCTAAAACCGAAGAATGAATTTTAGGAACAACAGAGGTTAAGAGCACAATATTTACTGGGGAAAAGAAAGGGACATCCAAGAGAGGGACAGAAGGGAATCTGAGTGGGTTCCCAGGGAATCTGCCATTTCTAGGGATTTTTTTTTTTTTTTT
>NW_004524608.1:1286681-1293365 GCF_000260255.1 Octodon degus | reverse complement strand
AAAAAAAGGTTACAAATAGTTACTCAGGTAAAATTGATTAAATCATGATCAAATAGGGAAGCAAGTTATGTAGCAAGTGGGCATGAATATAGAATAGGGGCTTTTCCTGTTGGGGGCTGGGTTAGTGACTCTACTTGTCTCTTTCAAGATGACTGATACTATGCAGAATATCAATCCCTGATGCCCATCCCTAGGGAAGTATGTGGCTGCATTTGTTTACTCTTTTGTCTTGAGATCTGGCCCAATGAGGTGTCTGTTCCAAAGCTGCAAAGTCATCTTGTCTTCCATATTGTCTCCTTGAGGGCCTGGCCCTGTCTGACTGCCTATAATATTTCTATCTATGTAGCTGCCTCCAACACTGGGATTTTAGGCCTGTGGCACCACGCCCAGCAGTTTTTAAAATTTGGAGACAGAATCTCACTAAATGCCTAAATTGGCCAGGCTGAGCTCAAAACTTGCAGTCTTCCTGTCTCAGCCTCCCAGAGTCCTACAATTACAGGAATGTGCCATCATGCCCAGCTACCTACTCAAAATTGTAAATTAGTAACTCAAAACTATTTTTTAAATTATTTTTTTATTTATTACATTTATTTATTGTGTGTGGCCAGCTCAGCCCACCAGGGGGCGGGGCTGGCTGGCATGTGGTGCTGGGGGATCGAACCGCGGTCCCTGTGCTTTGCTAAGCTTGTTTCAAGTAGGTGCTTTAGACCACTGAGCCATCTCTCCAGCCCAGTAACTCAAAACTAAAGAGGAGAAATGTTTTTACCTCAGAGGAATATGGGAAAATCAAAATAGTGCACTTACAGTAATGAGCCCTGTTCCTACCACTCTATAAATGCATAAACTTTTTTTTTGTCTTTTGAGACAATGTCTTGTTATGTAGTCCTTGCTGGCCTTATACTGGCAGCAATCCTCCTGCCTCGGCTTCCCGAGAGCTGGGATTACAGGTATGTACCACCACACCCAGTGTGGCTGTTTTTAGAACCAGTGATAAGTCACCAACCCTCTTCTCCCTGCCATGAACCTATTCTCCACTGGTTGACACTTGTCCTCCTGCAGGTTGATATACTGGCTGTCCTTCGCTGTGGGCCGCTCCTTTCGAGGCTTTGGCTATGGCTTGACATTCCTGCCGTTGCTGGCCATGCTGGTGTGGAACCTCTACTACATGTTCGTGGTGGAACCTGAGCGCATGCTCACAGCCTCTGAGAGCCGCCTGGACTATCCGGACCATGTCCGCTCCGCGTCAGACTACTGGCCACGACCCTGGGGCTGAGCAGCTCTGACCCAGACACACCTTTCTCTACCCAGCTGCAGGTCTTGGCTATGCCCCTAGCCAGAGGACCTTGGTGACAGGAACCTTGCTGCCCCATAGGGTTCTGTGCAATCAGAGACTGCACCCACCTTGGCTATCTTTTTGCTTGGGGAGTCTGTGACAGGTATAAGGGAGGGGCTTTTTTTTGGGGGGGGATAGGATTTCAATATGCAATTGAGGCTGGCCTTGAATTCTCAGAGGTCCTCCTGCCTCAGCCTCCCAAGTGCTGGGATTACAGCTGTGTACTACCATAGTTGGTGACCTTTTTTGCAGGGAAAGATATGGAACTCTAACGCATACTGAGGACAAGGGACCAAGACAGAAGTATGGCTCCTTCCTGGGCCACCTCCCACACTGCCCCCAGGGCTCTAGATGTGGGGACTTTGCTCTTCTCCAGCTCCCTGTGACATATACTAGTCTCGTATATGTCAGTTATGGAGACAGAGGAACTCAAGGCCATTGGAAACACTGCTCATGTTTGCTGAAGACCTTCCTGGGGGTCTGGGTTCAGAACATGCCCCAGGTAGCCCTAAAGGCCCATTAGCCTCATTAACCTCTGAAAGCTGCCATCTCCTTCCACCAGACCTGTGCAAGCTCCTGGGACTTCCTGGAAGTCACGTGTTTCACAGGAAGAGAAGAGTGCACAGGAAACCCTGTTTCCCAGAGCAGTGTGCATGTGTGTACATATGTGTTCCTGTACATGCAGTGCCTGGAGTGTAGGAAGGTGTGGCTGAGGCTAACCTACTTTGAGCAGATGTAACAATAAATCCCCAGCAGTCTTCACTGGTTCTTTCTCCCTCTTTGCACCCCCAGCCTTTAGTGTTTCTCCTTGTCTGATTCAGACTGCACATGCTGGAGGGTGGCTGGCAAGAGCCTGCGCTCTAGAGGAACAGAACAAAACCCAGTGAAACGGGGCCTCCAGTAGGCCTGCCTTCCAAACCCCTCTCTTCCCCCTCCCTTTCCCTGGAACTAGCCTCACACCAACCCAACACCACTTACACACTGAGACTGAAACCTTGTGAAAAAATAATTCTATTTCATGCTGGCAGACACAGTAGCCAGCAGCCAGCAGCCAGCTGGGCCACTCTTTCAGGTCTTTGAATGTCATCCAGTGGAAAGGGTTTTGTTTTGAGGCAGAGTCTTATTACATAGTTTAGGCTCGCCGTGAACTATGTAGCCCAGGCTGGCCTCAAACTCTCAGTGATCCTCCTGCCTCAGCCTCCCCAGTGCTAGGATTACAGGTGTGTTGCACCAGGCCCAGCTTGAGAAAGGGTATGGAGGGAATGACAACATGGAGGGACAATCCATGAGGGACTTTCTTTTAGCAACAACCCAAATCCCTCCCCAGTGTGTACAAGAAGTCCCACCTAGGAGTCCTCAAGAAGTTGAGGTAGACCATGAGGTTCTCAAGAAAAGCAAGATGGGTGGGGAACAAAGGCTGGAAGGAGCCAGCCAGCGGGAACATTGACCTTCCAAGCTCCACATTCAAGGCACTCATGGCAGGTCCAGTCCTGCCTTAGTTTATGGACTGGTACTCTGAGGAACGTTTTCGGCGCAGGAGCAGGACCATGCCTCCCCCCAGCAACATGAGTCCTGGAGTACCCAGAGCCACCGCCATGATTACCAGGATGAGGGGAGACAGTGCATCCACTGGAGGTGGGCCCACACCCAGAAGCATTGACCTGGAACAGGAGGGTGAGAACGAGGTCAGCAGGCTTAGAGGGAGGCCCGGGCTCAGTCTTCCTCCACTTCAGGCCCCAAACTTCAGGCTGCCCCTGGATTCTCACCAGCTAAGGTAATGTTGGTCCCAGTAGCCAGGGCCTGTGGAAGTCCCAAATGTCAGGCTGAAGGTACAGTAGTTTTGCTGGGGCCCAAAGAAGGCTTGGACAACAGATGACTGGGGAAGAGAGTGAGCCCAGGTTGGGTGAAGAGGGGAAGCCTGGCAGGACAGAGATGATGCGCGGCCAGCCTGCTCCTGGGAGAAAGCCACGGGTCGCCACTGTGCAAAGCCAGATGGGAGGGAGCCCCACAGCAACTGGTCCAGCTGCAGTGAAAGGCAAACAAGGCAAGGTGAGAGGGACCAGGGTGGTGGGTAGAGCTGGGGCTACCCTGGCCCTTGTCTGCCTCTCTCAGTCCCCATTTGTGACACTGTTTGAAGGGCAGCAGGAGTCCTGGCCTGGAAGTAAAGCCTGTATTCATCAGGGCCACAGTCCTTCCTCTGTAGAGAGGGTGGGTTAGCCTGCATGAGCAGTTCCTTGGAACCCTGCAAGTCTGCACCCAGTTCCCCTCCTCTGCACCCCCAGGTCCCTGTGGAGATCCCTATCTGCAGATGTAGTCACAGCCTTTTGTCTGTCTCCCTTGAGGCAGAAGGTGGGATTCATTAGTACACTACCCAGCACTTAGAGAGCCCAGAGAAAGAGTTGCGAAATGCTAAGTGCTTGAATGCTTCTCTGAGGTCCTAATATGGTCCCACCTACACCCTGGTCTCTGACTGTCCCTGTCCCACTGGCCAGACCTGGAAGACTGCAGGTGCATATTCATCATCGATGGAATGCTGCTCCTGAATCATGGGGCAGCCAAGGTCCTGCTGTAAGGTAGCCACCTCTATCCCAAAGAGGGAGCGGTTTCCTCGGGGCAAGGCCCCTACCAGGGCCACTTCTAGCTGGCAGGTGTCTGCTGTGTGCAACAGGCGAGGGGGCTGAGCAGGTCGGCCAGATCCAGCAAAGGCCTGGACCTAGAAAGGAGACATAGGAGGTGTGGGAGTAGACCTGATACCTGGGCTGGGGGCTATACCTGTCATACGCCCACCCTCAGAAACTAGCCTTTGACTCCCCTTTCTCCACACTCACCCTGAAGGCCAGGCTGCCATTGGCAAAAGCCCCTCTTGGGTCATCTTTAGGGTGGCCCTGAAAAGTGGCGCTCAGGGCATCAAGATGCAATGAGTCAGTGATGTTATTCCATGAGAACTCGGCCAAGGAGTACGGAGGATATGGTTTTCCAGGGGGCTTTGCTGCAGCATCTGATGTACTGTCAAACTCAAGGAGCTGAGGGAGAAGTGGGGTGGACCTGGGCTTGTCTTGGCTCAGGTGTCTCCTGAGCCACTCACCTCCCCCCCCCCCCCCCGGGCCTCCCATCTGAGTCTACCTCCCCCACCCAGTCCATCTCTCTTGGATAAACTTTGCTCCAAGCTCCTTCCTTTCCTGATCCTCCTCAACCCCCTCACCCTGGTGAAGATGAGGGCAGAAGAAAACTGGATACTGTCTTTGGGGAGCACCATCAGGGCTCCATCTGGCTCAGGAGACAGCAGGCGGGTCCAATTGATGCTCAGCACACTGTGGGAGGTGTTGGTGGCCACCAGCACCACTGCTGGAGTCCCCAGGGTGCTCCACACATAGTGCAGGGTGGAGTTGGTGCCTACTGCCTGGATGTGCAGCAGATTCTGGGGACTGCCTAGCCAATCTGGTACATCCAGAGATACCTAGAACAGGAAATAGTACAGGGGCAGGGACAGGATCAAGGAGACACAGCAAAACCAAGCTTGAGAGTCAGGAGGGGAGGAGACTGTGCTAGGGAGTGTGGGGCCTTGCTTGCATAGGAAGCTAAAGAAGTCCTGAAAGTAGGCAGAGAGTCAAGATGGAGCCAAAGGATTATGGGTAGTCAGGATTGCCTGGACCTGGGGGGAAGGAAGCCAGGGCACAGAGCTGAGAAGACAAACACCCCAACATTTTCCTTGACCTGGGTCATTCAGGGCTAAGTCAGGTCCAGACTAAGCTGGAAGGCAGGAAGCCATACACCTGCTTCATTCCACAGTCCCTCCTCATGGCTCACAGCTGCATCCCGGGTTTTGTTTTGTTTTGCGTATTGGGGATTGAACTCAGGACAGGCAAGCGCTTATTCTACTGAGCTCTCTCTCCAGACCCTAAACAACTGAGCTAATGGGCAGGCCCCCATGCATGCGGTTCTAGGGTGAAGAACGCCTCTCTTGTGGCCACCCTTCACCCCATGATTGCCCCAGAGTGTAGCATTTCCGGAAACCTCTACTGTTGTGGTTCTAGAGCCCTCACCTTGCGGGTCTCCTCTCCCTGCAAGCCAGACGGGGCTGTAGACAGAAGCAGGCTCAAGAGGAGCATGGGGCTGGTGGCACAGGGCCCCCAGCCCCAGCGGGCCTCCCGACAAGTGCACATGCGGCAGCCGCTTCAGCTGCGGAAGAGACCCGAAGAGTCACATGACTGGGATTCAGCTGATCCCTTTGGAGGGCGGGGCGCCACACCGTTTCTTAAAGAGCCTGTCTCCTTTAACCCGAATTTCTGTAAACGTTGGAACAGAACCAGAGACGCTGGAAGTGCATCATTCCCAAGAAGGCTGCAAGCAAGACATTGCAGAATAGAGATAGAGACACCCTCCTGGCGTCTCCTACGTAGCTAGTCCCACTGAAGGTCACCTGTATTGAACATTGTCTAGATTGAAGATCTAAACAAGATCTGAGTACATCTCTGATAGGCAGATCCGGAGAACTGGAAGGAATTCATAGGATGGCGCATAGAGGATTCTGTCAACCTATTATTTATTGAGCACCTGGTATGTACACTTTAATCCTACACGAGCTCACCATTGAATTGGGGAGATTCCTCAGAAAATTAGAGAGCAATACATGTAAGAGAGTAGTCATATCTAGCCAAAGGCTCATTTGTGTGGCACTGGGATTTAACTCAGGCTCTTTTATTCTACTGAGCCATGTCCCTGGCCCTATTTTTTTTTTTTTTTTTTTTGCTTTTTGAGGCAAGGTTTTGCCATGCAATTCAGGCTGGCCTTGAACTGGCAGTGATCCTCCTGCCTCAGCCTCCCAAATGCTGGGATTACAGGCATGTGCCACCATGCCTGGCCTCTTTTGAAGATATTGATACTCAAGAATCTGTATGTGGGCTGGCCAAATAGCTCAGCAGATTAAAGTGCCTGCAAGCTGGCACAGGGGCCGGGGGTTTGATCCCTGGGCCTGTGGTACCAGCACCACCCCTGAGACATGCTGAGATGGCAATTGAGACTGAGTGTGGTGGTGCACATCTGTAATCCCAGCTCTTGGGAGGTTGTAAACAGGCAGATCACTAGGAGTCTGATCTAGTAGTGAGACCCTGAACACCCAGTAGACCCTTCTCTAAAATACAAATAAATAAATATCTGTATGTGTTGGACCGAGGAGAGAGCTTAGTGACATTAAATGCCTGCCTGGCAAACGCAAGGTCCCAAGTTTGGAAAAAAAAAAAAAAAGAATCTGTATGTGAATGGCATCCACTATTCTCTGACTTGCTTTTCCATTTGACTGTCCTGTATCCACTCTTGGACCTTGATCACTCTTCTTTTTTTTTTTTTTTTTT
>NW_004524608.1:1284514-1286581 GCF_000260255.1 Octodon degus | reverse complement strand
GGGCTGGCTGGCATGTGGTGCTGGAGGATTGAACCGCAGTCCCTGTGCTTTGCTTAGCTTAGTTTGTTCTAAGTAGGTGCTTTAGACCACTGAGCCATCTCACCAGCCCTTGATCACTCTTCTTGCAGTTATGCTCCATGAATATATTTAACCAGAAATTTGCTGATACAGTCCTATTTTACTGGGGCAAACAACACTGGTAATCCTCATACATGTATTTCAGACAGATATTCGTAGCCAATTCTGTAGGGCAAACATCCAAGAGTAGCATGGTTGGGTCAAACTGTAATTTCCATGAGGCTTAACAACATTCACACCATGTGTTTGAGAATGCTTCCAAGTATTTCCCAAATTGGATTTTTCTCTCTGAATAACTGTAGAAAATTGTGCAGTTTTTTGAGATGGGGTTTCATTTTGTAGTTCAGGCTGGCTTTGAATTATGGAGCTCAAGCTGTCAAACTCACAGCAGTCCTCCTGCCTTTGTCTTCCAACTGCTAGGATTATAAAGTGGGCCACTACACCCTGCTGTCATTTGTGTCCCTGGAGCAACTTCTATCCTTTACCTGCTTTGCTATAGTCCTTTTCATTTGCAGTGCTGGAAATGGAATCCTGGGCTACAAACATGCTGGACAATAACCCTTGAGCTACATCCAGTTCCAGGCCAGGTTTTGCTTTTTTTTTTTTTCTGCGGAACTGGGGACTGAACACAGGCCCTTGGGCACTTATTCCACCGAGCCATCTCCCCAGTCCCTTAACTGACAACTTCTGAAAGTTATTTAAGAACATTCTTATTTTATTAAATGTATTTAGTACAGGGTCTACAGGGTCTCACTACATAGATCAGACTCATGATTCTCTCATTTTCAGCCTCCCAAGTGCTGGGATTACAGACATGCGCCACCACACCCAGTCTGTCACGGTCTCCAGCACAGCATACCTGGATTGAACCCTGGCCACTGAGCTCTGCCTAAGCAGGTGCTTTAGTCCACTGAATTATCTGGTCAGCTCCTCTCATTTTATTTACTTATTTTGGAACCTAGAGCCTTGTACTTGCCAGGCAGGTGCTTATGCCACTGAGCTATCTCTCTGGCCCCAATTCTCATTTTCATGTTGCAAATATTCATGGTTTTTTCTTTTTAAGAACTAGAGACTGAACCCAAGGATACCACACTACTGAAATTTAGCCCCTTTTATTTTTGACTTAAAATCTGCAGTTTTCCTGCCTTAGTCTCCAGAGCAGCTAAGATTTTAGATGCATTCCACCATGTCTGGCCTTTTTCTTTTTTTAATTAAATTACTATTAGTTTAAATTTATTTTGCAGGACCAGGCATTGAACTCGGAACCTTGCACTTGCAAGGCTGATGCTCAAGCCACTGAACTATCTCCCTGGCCCTATTAATTTAAAATGTTTATCTTTTTTTTTTTTTTTTCAGTACTAGGGATTGAACTCAGGGCCTTGAGCTTTCCAGTAAAGTGCTTATTCTACTAAGCCATCTCCCTAGAACTCTTTTCTTTTTTAAAAATGTATTTAGTGCAAGGTCTACAGGGTCTCACTACGTAGATCAGACTTGCAGTGATCCTCCTGTTTGCAGCCTCCCAAGCGCTGGGATTACAGGCATGCACCATAATTTTTTTTTTTTTTTTTTTTGAACTGGGGATTGAACTCAGACCCTTGCACTTGCCAGGGAAGCGCTTATTCTACTGAGCCATCTTCCAGGCCCCTAAAATGTTTATTTTTTACTTTATTTTTGTGGTACCAGGGATTGAACTCAGGACCCTGTGCTTGCCAGGTAGCACTTATTCTAGTGAGCTATCTCCCCGGCCCCAAATGTTTATTTTTTTAAGATAATCTTACTGGTACATTTTAGGTATACATAGCAACATTCATCATAAGAAATTTGTACTTATATATTATGTATCTTTTTTAAAATTTTATTTGTGTGTGTGTGTGTGTGTGTGTGTGGCCAGCTCAGCCCACCAAGGGGCAGGGCTGGCTGGCATGTGGTGCTGGGGGATTGAACCGCGGTCCCTGTGCTTTGCTAAGCTTGTTCTAAGTAGGTGCTTTA
>NW_004524608.1:1282670-1284019 GCF_000260255.1 Octodon degus | reverse complement strand
AAATAGCTTAGAAAATATTCATTCTGAATGATTTCCAGAGATCATAAACTCAATGTGTAGCAGCCAGGCAAGTAATGTACTAAACTGAGGCAGTCTAGATTTAAGATTACAGGGAGTAAAAACATTCATAAACTGTGTCCAAGCTTTAGAGAAGCTTTTTTGTTGTTGTTGTTTTCCTCAAATATGCATGGAAGGAACAACTGGGATGAGGGAAAGGAGAAAAGAGAAAGGAAGAAACAAAGCAATGTATATACACAGGATAGCTGGATTGCTACTGGTCTATTGAAAGGAATGGTTAGTGCTTAACTCTTTTTAATTTTTTTAATTAATTAATTAATTTTTTTTTTTTTTTTGGTGGAACCGGGGATTGAACTCAGATCCTTGCATTTGCCAGTCAAGAGCTTATCCTACTGAGCCATCTCCCCAGCCCCAGCACTTGTGTCCTTTAAGGCATCAACTCTGGGATCTGATAAGGGACAATACAAACAAGTGTTAGATCTGGCACATGCTTTTAATTCTAGCTACTCAGAAAGCTGATAGGGGATGGGGAGATAGCTCAGGAGAATAAGCACCTGCCTGGTAAGCACAAGGTCCAGAGTTCAATCCCCAGTACTGGAAAAAAAGAAAAAGCTGAGACAGGAAGATGTAAGTTCAAGGCCAGTCAGGACAAAGCACTGAAGAAAACTCTCACAAAAATAAAAAGGGCTGAGGGTACAGTCCAGTGATAGAGCATCCCTGGGTTATCCTCAGTACTGGAGAAAAATTTAATATTATTTTATGTGGGGAAGACAGGAGCGGACAGGATCTGGGAGAAGACTCAACAAAGTTAAAGAGGTAGCAAAAATATCCATCTAATTACTGAGTTTAGTGAACAGAATCCATGCAGACTTTTTTTTTTTTTTTAAATCTTTATTTTGTACAGGGTCTCATTACGCAGCTTGGACTCAGTGACCTTCTGGCTCAGCTTCTCCAGTGCTGGTATTACAGATGTGTGCCACCATGCCTGATTTTGGTTGCCAACTCAGCATGGCGCCAGCACAGCATGCAGTAGCAGGGATTGAACCTGGGTCCTTGTGCCAGCCAAGGCAGGTGCTTAGACTGCTAAACTATCTCCCTAGGTCTCATGAAGATTTTTATTAAATCACTGCTATATTTTAGAGTAAACAGGGATTTCAAAAGCTGAGTCCGGGTCTATCTAACATGCCACAGATTTATTTTTTTCTTTTTTCTTTTTTTTTTTTTTTTTTCTCAGGGTCTCACTACATAGCCCACATTAGTAGTGATCCTCCTGATTTCTGCCTCCCAAGTGCTGGGATTACAGGCGCGCGCCACCGCGCCCGGACTCCATG
>NW_004524608.1:1281421-1281925 GCF_000260255.1 Octodon degus | reverse complement strand
AAAAAAAAACAATAAAAAGAAGGTAACTGTAGGAAAGTCACCCAACATTATCCATCAGTATGCCCTAGGTTTGTTTATGCTTTATTTTTTCTTTCAGGGTTTGCTCCAAAAACTTTTTAATGTTATATTTACCTAATGTTTACAAATAAAAAAAATTATCATAAATACTTTTACTTCTATAAGGGACTCAGGTCAACAATTTCTGACATTGCCAGTGAAGAGGAAGACCCAATACTATTAGGGACTACTGGACTCTTTTAGAATATTTTGCTGAGTTAACATACCTATAATATTCAAATAATGGAACTAAACAAGAAAAAGGGATACAGATGAATGTCCATTTTGTATCTGTGTATTCAAAATGGTTAGGATGGATAGTTACATTCTCTTAATGAATAGAGGGATCTGCTCTAATAGTATTTGTAAATAGGATATCATGTCTGCATCTTGTTCAGCAATTAACCACTAGGAAGAATGTATGCAATGTGTTAATTATTGAAACTG
>NW_004524608.1:1280023-1280826 GCF_000260255.1 Octodon degus | reverse complement strand
GGAACCGGGGATTGAACTCAGGCCCTTGCGCTTGCCAGGGAAGCGCTTATTCCACTGAGCCATCTCCCCAGCCCCCTCTGTATGCTTTTTTAAAAAGGAAGAAGGATAAAGAAGAAATGGCAGAGTCTTACCATATATTGGGTGTGGCTCTACGTGTAACCAGATTGGGAACACCTGGACTTCAGACAGGTTCCTCTTGTTGTTTAGGAGATGAATACAGAGTACTGTTTCCTTTTATTTTGTGGTGCTAGGGCTGGAATGCAGGGCCTCATACATGCTGGGGAAGTATTTTGTCACTGAGCTATATCGCCACCCCTAAAGAGGTGTTTCCTAATCTTTACAGAATCATCCTTGGAACTCTAAATCTTCCAACAAGATCTAGTGAAATATCTGAATGCCCCTTGAAGAAGGCAAATAGAGGCTTGATGACCTCATTCCCATCTTCTGTCCTCCCCAATGTGTTCTGCCTATTCCTACTTGCCAGGAGGTAGAGATATGACCCAAGGTTGAAAAACACGTAAGAACTATCTCAAATGACTTAGATTTAATCATAGGAAGCAAACTAAATGGAAAGCTTACAATAGAGAAGAATTACATGTCAGTGCTTTCTGCAAACTGAGCTGGGACAGAGAGGGACTGGGGGCTGCCCCTCAACCTGATCCCTTCCAAACAAAGACGTCCACAGTGTTCCTGGCACACTGGCTGAGGAAAAAGGGAGACTGCTGGTCTGTGTGCTGAAGTCGCCTTGCCCACCATTCACTCCTGGCCAGCATCAGGAGCCCCACCTTGCCGGCTCTGATCAT
>NW_004524608.1:1270635-1278023 GCF_000260255.1 Octodon degus | reverse complement strand
TGATCCCTAAACTTTTATACCTTCCTACTTGTGCTGATTTAGGGGACTGTACAATGTGTGAAAGGAAATTTACGTGCCCCCCCCTTTGATATTTTAGGGAAGAGTCTACAGGGTGTTCAGGGTCTCAATACTAGATTCAACTGACTGGTCAGTAGTGACCTGCCTGTTTACAGTCTCCCAAGAGCTGGGATTACAGGTGCTCTCCCCACCACGCCCAGTCTCAATGTGCCCTGGGGGCAAGGCCACCAAGGCAGTCCCTGGGATCCAACCCTAGTCCCTGGGCCTGCACCTGCTTGCAGGTGCTATAATCCGCTGAGCTATTTGGCTGGCTCTTGGCAACTTGCCTTTGAAAAAGTTACAGAGACTCACTGAGGAAAAACAGCACTATTTATAATTTCAACTTAGACTGTGGCTCCTAATCCCAGCACTCTGGGAGGTAAAAGTAGGAGGATCACCAAGGTTGAGTTCAGCCAGAGCAACTTTAAGACACTGTCTTAAAAAAGGGTTGGCAACTTAGCTCAGTATGAAAAACCACCTTGGGTTTCTGGAGATAGGGGCATGCTGTAACATTCAGGCTGGCCTTAAATTCAGATCCTCCTGCCTTAGCCTCTCAGTGGTAGGATTTCAGGTGTATACTATCAGGCCTGGCTCTTAGATTATTGGAGTAATGAAAAAGTTACCAACACAAGAATGATTTGAGGTACTCTGGAAACTCTCAAGAAGTGAAATGACCTTCAACTGGTCACATTTCTTTTCTTTTTTAAACAAATGTATTTAGTACAGGGTCTACAGGGTCTCACTACACAGATAGGACTCCTAGTGATTCTCCTGTTTTCACCCTCCTAAGTGCTGGGATTACAGGTGGGTGCTACCACGCCCAGGCTCAGTTGCTGTCTCAGCACACACAGCAAACCAGGGGCTCCAGGGATCAAACACCAGTCCTTGAGCCTGCCTAAGCAGGCCCTTGGTCACATTTCTAAGGCTGACTCACCGACAGAATTTCTTTGCTGGCTCCTCTGAGGAGGATGGTGCAGGCCTTGGGGTCTTTGCACTCAGTGATGAATGTAAAGTACTCGTCTCCAATTTTCTTGATTTCCAGCAGGCCTGCTCCTGTCCCAACATCATCTTCTCTCAGCTCTTCTGGTCGGCTAACTATACGGGCCCCACAGGCTCTAGTGGGTGGAGGAAGTGGGGAGATTTCAGACCCCTAGTCTATGGTCGGAGGCTGTGGATGATTAAGGTTAAAGTAGACTGCTAGAAAAATCACTTGACATACCCTGGATGCCTGTTGGAGAAGATTTCAAACATACACAGGCCAAATTTCCTTAAATTAATAGACTTTTTGTTGTCTTTTAAATTTTCTAATTTTTTTTTTTTTTTTACATTTATTTATTATGTGTGTGTGTGGCCAGCTCAGCCTACCTGGGGGCGGGGCTGGCTGGCATGTGGTGCTAGAGGATCGAATCGCGGTCCCTGTGCTTTGCCAAGCTTGTTCTAAGTAGGTGCTTTACACCACTGAGCCATCTCTCCAGCCCCTGTTGTCTTTTAGAGATAGGGTCTGGCTATACAGCTCAGGCTGACCTTGAGTTCACTTTGTAGCCTAGGCTGGTATTTTTCTTTTTTTTTTAAAAAAATGTATTTAGTATAGGGTCTCACTACACAGATTGGACTCATAGTGATCCTTCTTGTTTTTCAGCCTCCCAAGTGCTGAGATTACAGGCATGAGGCACCACCTCCAGTTCCAACTGCCTCTCAGCATGCCCCAGGGGCAGGGCCAGCACACCGGGGATCAAAACCTGGTCCCTGTGTCTGCCTAAGCAGGCACTTTAATCCCCTGAGCTATCCGGCTGGTCCCTAGACTGGTCTTGAACTCACAATAATCTTCCTGCCTCAGCCTTCAGAGTGCTGAGATTATAGCACCATCATGCCTGGCTAATAAAGTTTTATTAAGCTGCACACCCAAGGCAACTAGTCCTCAATATCATAACCATATACTGATGAATTCAAAGTATTCTTTGTAGTCACTAATACTTGGACAAAAGAATTCTCTTAAGTATCTAATGCATACACAAGACAGGATGGCTATTTCTAGATATAGCCCATCTTGTCTTACCTAATTAGGTCTTGAAGCTAATAACGGGAAGGTGATTAAGTATGTATGGCTATTAGACTCATTTTTATTATTTATTTATTGGTACTAAATAAATTGGGATTGAACTCAGAAAGCTTGTGCTTGCCAGGCAAGCATTTATTCCATGAGCTCTCTCCCCAGCCCCGTAGACTCAATTTTAATGGGACCGATTTGTCACTGCTTTCCCTAATCCATGGATAGTATAGACATACCTGCCTACAACCATTTCAGGGCATGTGAACAACCTGAATCTGTGACAGACATTAAGTACAGTAGGCTGTATGGGGGTGAGGGTGCTGCTAAGAGGGTGTTGCTATACAGTGCAGGCTGGCCTTGAAGTTGCTTATGTAGCCCTGGCTGGCCCCTAACTTAAGAGATCTTGTCTCAGACTCCTCAGCTCTGAGAGTACAGGTGTGTGCTACCAAGCCCAGTTTAGTTTGAATGGCACATCTTTAGGACACTGGGCAGGTGGCTTGAAGAGGACAGTGGAACCCTGCCCCTTTCCTCTGCCACTTATGGCCATGGCACAAGTGATTTTATAGCATCACGTGCTCCACCATGATGTGCTGCTTTGATACAGGCCAAAAGCAATGGAGCCAACTGATCAGACTGGCTCCAAAATCCGAGTCAGGTTAGGCATGGTGGCACGTGCCTGTAACCCAAGCACTCAAGAAGCTGAGACTGGAGGATTGCCACAAGTTCAAGGCCAACCTGGGCTACACAGTGAGTTCAAGGCCAGCTGCACTATGTAGCAAGACCACATCTCAATCAATCAATCAATCAGTCAATGGACAAAATAAGTCTGAGTCAAGACTTTTCTCTTTGTAAGTTGATCCCTAGTATTTGTTAATAGTGACATACACATAAAAACTAATGTGGTAGGGCATATTTACTTTTATATAAATTAGTACTAAAAATGTGTGGTATTTGAATATAGACATCAGTGCAAACATAAATGCAGTCTAAAGCTGCATAAATAACAGTCAGAGTTTGAGTCAAGGAACTGATGATTGTGCTCTTCTGAAACAGTTAAAACATACTCCTCTAGAAACATTCATTCAGCAGTACCAGGAGGACAGTTAACAACAGTCTTTGACATGACGAGCTAGTATTTAGAAACGTGTTGGGACATTTACCACGGTAGTAATTATACACCCCTAAGTACAACCTGCTCACTAATGGTCAGGGCCAGCATTGAAGAACTGAAAATGGCTAATTGCTGCATTACAAGCTACAGAAAAGGACAGACACCTATCCTCAGCTCATTTTACCTGTTATTGTATTCTCAGATAATGACTACATTATACAGTTACAAAAAAAAGGAAATACATGGGAAGGAAGAATATCATTTCTATCCGGCCTACTCACCTAGCAATCCTATTATTGTCTGTTTTCCGAACTCTACGGATGGCTGTGATGTTGGCCCGCAAGAGGTAGTGTTGAGCCAAATCTGTAAATCCAAGAACAGAGATGTCAAGCTGGTTGCTGGACTCCTGGGTTCTGAACTGGCTTTGTTCTAAGTAGTCCATCATACTTTTATTAGATTAGAAAATGAATGTAATGCTACCTGAAATACCCTTTTCTGTGATGACCACGTCAGGCTTCAACTGGATGATGTCCTCACAGAGCTGCTGAATGTACTCTTCTTCCATCTGTAGGACTCGGGCAAAGTCTTCCTCTCGTGTAATCTCAATGTCAGTCTGTGAGGAAGAAAAGGCAATAATTTATAAAAATCTCTTGCCAGGCGTAATGGCACATGCTCATAATACCAGCACTTGGAAGCCTGAGGCAGGAGGATTATCTGTTGAAGGCTAGGCTGGGGCTAGCTACACAGTGAGTTTAAGGCCAGCCTGAACTACTCAACTAGAACAATCAATCCATTCCTGGACTGGTGAAGCTCACGAGGGTCACCCCAATGACTATACTCCTTCCTCCCTGGGCCTCTCTGATATACCCCAGAAAATATAAAATACAATGTTAAAGCTGTGAGCCAGACATTGTAGTGCACACTTATAATCCCAGTATTCATGAGGCCAAAGCAGGAGGGTCTCCACAAGGTCAAGGCCAGTCTAGGCTACATAGTTAGGTTTATGTTATCAGGAACAGTACAGCGAGATCCTTTCTCATAAAAACCAAAGTCAGGGTCAGCCAAATAGCTCAGTGGATTAAAGCACCTGCAAGCAGGCGCAGGAGCTGGGGATTCGATCCCTCGGCCTGCTATGCCAGCCCCGCCCCCAGGGCACACTGTGATGGCAACTGAGACTGGGCGTGGTGGTGTGCACCTGTAATCCCAGCTCTTGGGAGGCTGTAAACAGGCAGATCACTAGGAGTCTGATCTAGTAGTGAGACCCTGAACACTTATCCTGTAGACCCTTCCCTAAAATACAAAGACGAATGAACAAACAAAAAAAAAACAACCAAAACCCACTGAAACTATTTTCAAGGAATACTGTCACAACTGTCACATAGCAGGCACACGGTAAACATACCTTTTACTTTCTTTGTCCTATTAGCAATCAGGTTCAGCTTTAAAGAACAGGGCCAAGAACCTTACCTGGCTTTCTCCTTTCTTGTATTCCAAAGACGAATCCAGCAGTATAATTCGAGGGTTTTTTATATGACGCCTCATTCGTGAATGGGTCACATCCTTGTTAATCATGACGCCACGCAGGACACACGAGTCTTCAATGATGCCCCCAGGTATCTGAGGAAAAGAATCCACAAGCAAGAGGAGATTAACTTCTCAATTCCATTCCAAGTTTTTTTCCCCCTCAAACTACCACCACTTTTAAGTGTCTAAGGTACCTTTTTACTTTTGTTGTTTTGTATTTTAGGGAAGGGTCTACAGGGTCTCAATAACAGATTGGACTCATAGTGATCTGCCTGTTTACAGCCTCCCAAGAGCTGGGATTACAGAGAACAGTCACTTGATTTTTTTTATTTTTTGGCAGAACGGGGGATTGAACTCAGGCTCTTGCGCTTGGCAGGCATGTGCTTATTCTGCTAAGCCATCTCCCTGGCCCCAAAGGATTACAGGTAAGGTAACTTTTTCTTATAAAGTCCCAATTAAAACAACTGTAAAAGACATGGGTCTCTCTTAAAAGATATTACCATAGTGCCTTTAGGATTGAGCTCCATCTACTGGACAAAGCTAATACCTTCTGGTTTTTTTTTTTCTTTTTTCCTTCAAATTTAGTAGAGACAAGACAAAGTACAGGCTTATCATCACTTTTTTTTTTTTTTTTCTTGTGGAACCAAGGATTGAACTCAGACCCTTGTGCTTGCCAGGGAAGCGCTAATTCTACTGAGCCACCTCCCCAGTCCCATCACTTGTTAATATAGTTACATATACAAATGCAAACAAGGAGATTATCAATAAGACTTTCCCTTGTCCTTGTAAATCTTTTGGCATAGGGACAATAGCAAGAACACAAAACTTATTTCAGGGATTCTTCCTTGATAGCCTCTTTTATTTTTATTTTTTTTCAGAACCAGGGATCGAATTCAGGCCCTTGCGCTTGCCAAGCAAGCACTTATTCTACTGAGCTATCTCCCCAGCCCCTAAAAAAAAAAGAAAAAATTTAATTATTTATTTTTTGGGGCCAGGGAGATAGCTCAGCAGACTAAAATGCCTGCTTAGGCAAATGCAGGGACCGCGTTTGATCCCAGTACCACATGCCGTGCCAGCCCCAACCCCAAGGGAGGCTGAGCTTGTCACAGTCCAGATGTAGTGGTACACATCTATAATCTCAGTGCTGAGGAGGCTGATAGCAGGAGGATCACCTCGAGTCTGGGCTGCGTAGCAAGACCCTGTAACAACCAAATACGTTAAAAAAAAAAAAAAAAAAAAAAATTAAAGATTTATTTGGTATAGAGCCTCGCTATGCAGCTCGGGCTACCATAGCATGCAGTACTGGGGATCAAACCTGGGTCCTTTGCTTGCCAGGCAGGTGCTTAGATCACTGAGCTATCTTTCCAGCCCCCTTGATAGCTTCTTTTCAGGCTGCAAGTATATCTTTCTTCCTGGTTTTAACTACAGATATCTGGCTCTGATTTAAAAGTAGTTCCTACACAAGTGGGATAATTTATGCCCAGAAATAATTTGTGAAGCACATACTGGAAGAGTTTTACCTTTTCCACTTTTGCATATTTCTTGATGTCAATTTCTTTCCGACCATTTTCCTCCAATTGTACAGTCTTGACAGCATCCAGGGCAATATTACAAGCCAAAGAAGACCACCGACTGATTACTTTGGTAGTAATGGAGCTATTGATGATATTTAGCATCATATCACGGTTATTGATGTCAACAGGGGTGCTGGAGAAAAGCAAGGCGGGTAATACGGTTAGTGGACAATTTACATATTTGAAGTGATACTTCTTGGCTCACTTCTTGCTTCTTTGCAGAAAACCTGAAAGGGAGATAAACAGTCAATGTTATCTATCCTCTGGCTTTTCAATAAGATAATTAACCCTGCTAGGTGCAGTAGTACAGGCTTAGAGTAACAGCACTTGAGAGGCTAATGCAGGAGGTTTGCTGTGAGTTCAAGATCAGCCTGTGCTACAAAGTAAGTTCAAGGCCAGTATGAACTGCACAGTGAAATCCTGTCTCAAAAAGACAAACAAACAGCCCAGGCAACTCAGTGACTTTAGTAAGACTCTGTTTCACAATAAAAAAGGACTGGAAACAACCCAACACAAAGACAGTGGGTTCAATTCCTGGTACCACAAAGGAAAAAATGATTACAACTCATTCCTAGAAGGTGTTATAGTTTTGGAAGCAATCTATTCCTGTGTCTGATAACTCTATATACATACAAAGCTTACAACAAAAAAGATTTCTTCCTTACCTCCTGCTTCAACCAAATAAACTCTTCGCTGTTTATAACTTGTATCAATGAAGCCTTTGCCTACACAGAACTGCCTTTTGATTAAACCACCAGTTTTACTCTTTCCAAATACTACACTGTTGGGGCTGGGGAGATAGCTCAGTAGAGTTAAGTGTTTGCCTGGCAAGCGCAAGGGCCTGAGTTCAATCCCTGGTTCCGCAAACAAAACAAAACAAAACCAAAAAACCCCTACTACATTGTCTTCTACCCAGCACCCTAAATCATGGTATATCAGTGGTTACTTACTGCTTTTGTATCAGCCTAGTCTCTCCTCACAAGATTATAAATTTGCACATGTCAAGACTACCTGAAGGGGCCGGGGAGATGGCTCAGTGAAATAAGTGCTTCCCTGGCAAGCACAAGGGCCT
>NW_004524608.1:1267866-1268368 GCF_000260255.1 Octodon degus | reverse complement strand
TGGCTTGAGTTGTGGGGATCGAACCACAGCAACCTGAGCTTGACTGCTTTGTTGAAGCAGCCACTTAAAGAACTGAGCTAAGGGGCAGGCCCCCTCTACCTTCAAAATAAAAACAAAAAACCCCCCTATACCTCATCCTCCAAGTATGCTTGTCAAATTACTGTAGGCAGTATAATACAAAATCTACATGTGCTGGGGATTGAACAAGGGCCTTACACGTGATAGGCCGGTTTTCTACCATGGAGCTCTATTCCTGGCCACGTAGCTTTTACTTTTTTTTCTGGTGGAACCAAGGATTCTGGCCCCTAGGTTTTACTTCTTTTTTTAAAATTTTATTTATTTATATTTGTGTGTGTGGTGGGTGTGGGTGTGGCCAGCTCATCCCACCAGGGGGCGGGGCTGGCTGGCATGTGGTGCGGGGGATTGAACAGTGGCCCCTGTGCTTTGCTAAGTTTGTTCTAAGTAGGTGATTTAGACCACTAAGCCATCTCACCAGCCCCTA
>NW_004524608.1:1265454-1266706 GCF_000260255.1 Octodon degus | reverse complement strand
ATATCATCCAGTGCTTTGCGGTAAGCACTGATCACCACTGTTGGGTGCATCTGCTGTTCCAGAAAGTGCTCAGCCACAGACAACATCTCCCCCGCTGAAAAAAAGAACACCATATAAGCATTTTAACTTATTTCTGAGGGGTTCTTTCGGGATAGGGTCTTGCCACATAGTTCAAATTGGCCTTGAACTCACTATGTAGTCCAGGTGAAACTTGAATTTATGGCAATACTCTTTCCTCACTCAATCTCCCAAGTGCAGGGATTACTCCAGTACCATACCTGGCTACACATATTTTATTTTTTATGTATTTGGTACAGGGTCTCACTCTGTATCACACAGCTCTGACTTATAATGATCCTCCTGTTTTCAGCCTCCCCAGTGCTGGGATTACAGGCGTGCACCACCAAGCCTGGTGTTGGTGGCCAGCTCAGCGTGCCCGGGGGTGGGCCTGGCATGGCATGTGGTGCCAGGGATTGAACCCTGGTCCCTGTGCTTGCCTAAGCAGAAGCTTAGTCTGCTGAGCTATCTCGCTGGCCCTCCACACATATTTTTAAAAGATAACCTCATAAAAATAATAAAAAAAATAGCATCTGAAGTAAAGAAACAACTGCAGAAAGAAATAGAGCAAATCAGATCAGAAATAATCTCTGAAGTAAAAAAAGAAATGTTAACTATAATGAAAGAATTACTAAATGATTCCAAAGACATTGATAAAAAATAAGGATTTTTTTGTTCCTCGCATGCCTTCAGGGCATGTTTGGCCAGCGGGAGAGTTGTGAGGTTCGAACTCCAGCCACCTGAGGCTGACAGCTTTGTGGAAGCAGTCACTTAAAGGACTGAGCTAGGCCCAGGACCCCAAAAATAAAGAATATGGAAAAAAATAAATAAAAGATAACTTCATTATGCTTCTAAAAAATACTTTCTTCTCTAAAAACATGCCAATTAGCTATCAACATTTTTGAAACTTCATACTTTCTATAAGCTAATTAATAAAAAGAACATCCTTATTATAGCTACCTTCTGAATGGTCAAAAATTGTTTTCAGTTTACTCATTTTTTGTGGTCTAAATTTGCCAGGTGCAGTACTAGCCACCTAATAAACATAGTACTCTAGGAGACTGAAGCAGGAGTATTATAGGTTCAAGTCCAGCCTAAACTTAAGGCCAGACTGAACCACATACAGAGCCCTTTGCGGGAGAGGCTTCCTATTAAAAATGTTCATCAAGAGGCTGGGGAGGGGCTGGTGAGATGG
>NW_004524608.1:1262862-1264594 GCF_000260255.1 Octodon degus | reverse complement strand
TGTTGAAACTGTACTTCCGATTTGATTTGAAACTGTCTCATTGCTATCTGTTTATCAATAAAACTTTGGAAAAAAAAAAAAAAAAAATCAAAAATCCTTCCTCCCCTCCACAGAACCAGGGATTGAACTCAGGCTCTTGCACTTGCCAAGGAAGAGCTTATTCCACTGAGCCATCTCCCTGGCCCCAAAAAGTCCTTATTTTGAAATAAGGTTTCCTCTCAGCACTTGGCAGGCTAAGGGAGCAGGACCATTACAAGTTTGAGACCAGCCTGGGGTAAAAAGTGAGCTCATAGCCAGCCTGAGCTGCAGAGTGAGATCCTGCCCCTTCCCCCATGAAACAAGTTCTCACTATATTCCAGGCTAGCTTTGAACTTATGACTCTCCTGCTTTAGTCTTCCAAAGTGCTAGGATTTATAGTATTAGTGATTGAACTCAGGTCCTCCATACTAAACTACATCTTCTGCACCCACCCCTTTGATTTTTGGGGTCTGCTATCAGACTGGCCTTGAATTTAACAATCATCCTCCTGCCTCAGCCTCTAGAGTGCTCAGATTATAGGTGTGCAACACCACGCCTGGTTCTTTTGAGACATTCTTACAAATTTTCCCTAAGCTAAGCTGGGTTCCAACTTACAATCCTCTTACCCACCAAAATATAAACCTTTCTAAACTGTCTTTTCAACCTTCCATTCCCCTCTTACCAAGAATAATTACTGATGTGGTCCCATCTCCAACCTCTTCATCTTGTGTCCTGCTAATTTCAATCATTGACTTGGCTGCTGGATGCTGGACTTGAATCTGAAAAAAAAAAATCTGATCAGCACTGAATCACCGATTCAAAGACTCTCAAGCTTCTTGATCTTATTATTCATATATTCTTACCTTTATTGTTTTAGTATAGTTCAAGATTTTTATTTTCTTTATTCTTTTTATGTATTTGGTGTAGGGTCTCACTACACAGCTTGGACTTCTAGTGATCCTCCTCTTTCAGTCTCCCCAGAGCTGGGATTACAGGCATGAACCACTAGGCCTGGTCTCAGTGACTAGCTCAGGGAGCCCTGGGGTGGGACCAGTGTGGCACATGGTTTGGGAATTGAATCCCAATCTCTACGCTTGCCTAAGCAGGGACGGTCTGCTGAGCTATTTCACTGGCCCATTATACCTTTAAGATTAACATCCCTCATCTCTAGTACTGTTGGGAGGCAAGGTTTAAAATACTGTACACAGGCCACTTTTGCAAGTGCTTTTTTGGTGGGGGGATATAGATTGTCAGAACTCAATTATTAAGTTTCTAGAGGACAGAACAGTATCTTCTAGCTTATTTACTATACCACTGTGGGTGAACTGTGTTATTTATTATTTAAGACAGGGTTTCAGTGTGTTGTCCAGGCTGGCTTTAAACTCACTATGTAATCTACACTTGCCTTAAACTTGTGGTTATCCTCCTGCTTCAGCCTCCTGAATGCTGGGATTAAAGGTATGTACTACCATACCCAGCAAACATATGTTTTTATTTTTTTAATTTTAATTTATTTTTTTTGCAGTACCAGGGATTGAACTCAGGACCCTGCGCTTGCCAGGCAGGTGCTTATCCTACTGAGCCATCTCCCTGGCCCAAAAGTTCTTTCTATGTCACTTGTGTTGTCTCCATCTCTCTCTCCCTCTCTTTTTTTTTGCGTTACCAGGGATTAACTCAGGACTCTCTGCTTGCCAGGCACATGCTTATTCTACTG
>NW_004524608.1:1257619-1262267 GCF_000260255.1 Octodon degus | reverse complement strand
AAAGAAAGAAAGAAAAAAAGAGCTTAGCTTACCTTCATCATGGACTTGGGTCCCAAACATGTTCGAATGATATCTGCAATAGTCTAATGGGAAGGAAATGTAACACATGTAAGTCCAAATGTGAGTTGGACAACAATCTCCAGAGCCGGGGTTTTAACAATTATACCTCAAAAAGTGGTGTTTTAGATATAGTAAGGGACAACTTTTCCCAAGGGAAAAAAAAATGTGTAAATACCCCCCACCATGCTTTAGCTTCTAAGCAGTCTAAGTTTTTAGTGTTTCTTTCCATGACAGTGGTCTCTGTTCCACTCTGAGATCTCAGGCCATTTTACTGTTTCATTCAAAAGACATTTATGGAACACTTGTACAGTATCTGCAGTCAAATGCTCTGCCCTACTTGTACAATATCTAAGATGGATACTAGAATACAATGAGGGAACCAATTGTGTTTCCACTCAAATTAATCTGATATGAGAGACAGCAAATGATATCAAAATATATGCAGCAATAGGATTATGCACAGGTTAATATAAGATCACTAGGCTTAACTCATAGGACGAGGTGTGCCTCTTTACCTCTACCACCATAAAGAAATCTTCTTTTGGCTAATAACATACTCTAAAGTCTAGAACATAGGAAGTTAGTGATACAAACAGATATAAAAATACTAGAGAAGACAGCCAAAGGCAAACTGCTGTAACTCTTAAAAAAAAAAAAAAAAAAGATACCTTAGCAGCATTGATGTTTCCAGATTGAACTTTTCTTCCAGATTCACGCTTTGTATTCTGGCCTAAGATGCAAGGAGGAGAGGGGAAGAGAAAGGTCATTAGCTCTGGACAGCCCTATTGTACATTCCCTAACCTTTGTAAATAAACACAAATTTTAAGAGTATATATACAAACTAAACCTTATCAATTTATATACTTCAAGTATGTGCAAGTTATTTGCCAATTATGCCCCTAAGTGGTTTTGTTTGGTTCTGGTTTTCTGAGACGGGGTCTTGCTATGTAGAGGCTAACCCAGAACCTGTAAGAATACTCCTGCCTCGGCCTTCCTAGGACTGGGACTACAATCTCATGTGCCACCATGTCTGCCTCCTTCAAACTGTTAAAATGCAACATTTATACTGAATAGCTATTTACTTTATTTCAACCACTGGCATAATAAGAAATAACCCACAATGCCTCAACTTTGCAATCTTGGTAAACACTTTCCCTCTAACATTATCATACTTACAACAGGGATTCATAAGTCGAGACCCATTAATGGGTTTCAGTAGAATTGCCACCTCCCCAATATTACATGAGAAAATGAAAGATACTGCTTTTTTGGGTGGGGAGGGGGAAAATCCAGATACTAGATTCTCAAAGGGTTAGTGACCTTAAAAAAGTACCAACCACTGCTTTATGTAAATGGGAAAAATTAGTCCAGGGGTCGTGGTACACGCCTGTTAATTCTGGCGCTGGGGAGGCCAAAGCAGGAGGATTGTTGTAAGTACAAGACCAGACTGGGCTACAAAGCTAGCTCAAGGCCTACCTGAGCTGCATAGGGAAACCCTGCCTCCAAAAGACTAAAAGAAAAAAAAGAAAAAATAATAAAAAAGGAAGAATTTAGGGACCCAAATTCTCTTGCTTGGATAAAGGAGATCATACTCTTCATAGTCCAAGCAGAACTGACTCATGGAGCTCCACTGCATGCTGTAGGAGGAGAAATCCGAGGAATGAGAACACACACTATTACAAAGTAACGTAATTTGAAAGATAAAATTATAGTCACTGCATACTTGGATATAATAAGAATATCTCAGTCACTAATTCAACAACTTTAAGAGCTGGCCACATAGTTTGATTGGGAACCTAATCAGTCACAGGCATTAATGCCAGAGATTAACACAAACCTGTAAAGCACTTTATAGACACATCACTCACTTCAGGGCTCTCTCATGATTATAAACAACCAGTACAATGCCAATTTTCTTCTCTTCTCCAATTATACAATCTCTTACAATTTAAGTTTGTAAATCTTTCAATCCAGTCCAATCAAATACAAACATGTATCATAACCTTCAGGATTTACATTTGTCTCAGTGATAACATAAACTATGTGGACTCAGAATCCATCAGAATACCCTGCACTCCATGTGATTTTTTTTCCTTGAAAAATGATGTTCAAAGTACACATAAAATAAACTGTCACAAGCACTGTTTATACAGCACATACTATGGGAGAAGAAAAGGCCAGCCAGTACTGTAGGTCCTATAGATGGGTTACAGAAGTTACCAGCGGGACGTAGTGGCGCACGCCTGTAATCCCAGCACTAGGGTGGCCGAGGCAGGAGGATTACTGCGAGTTCCAGACCAGCCTGGGCTACAAAGTGAGCTCAAGGCCATCCTGAACGACATAGCGAGACTCTTAGTCTCAAAATGACCAAAAAAAAAAAAAGTTACCCATAAAATGGAATCATACCAAGAGAAAGACAAGAGGGAGAGCGGTGCTCGTTATTAAAAAATAAAGGGTAGGGGCCGGGGAGATGGCTCAGTAGAATAAGCACTTCCCTGGCAGGTGCAAGAGGCTGAGTTCAATCCCCGGTTCCAAAAAAAATAAAATAAAAAATAAAGGGTATTCCCGAAAGAAAGAGAAAACCAACACACAAATGGGGAGGGGGGGATTAATGGGTTAGCGGGGAAAAACTGCGTCTAAATCCAGCGGTAAAAGCGATCACTTTAGGAACAGGGTTGCTGAAAAACTACAACGGGTTGACATTTGCCTCTTTCAAGTAGCTCACTACTGATCTTCCAGTGGATGAGGCGCTACCACCCGCACAACACACATGCAAAACTTAAGCAGTCTGTCAGTTGCCACATCGCTAAGGGACGGCCAAGGATGGAAAGTTTGGTCTAACCTTGGGAACCACCATTCATTCAGCCAAACGCTTAAGTCGTGCGGGAGGGTGAGGGGCGTGGAGAAGGGTGGCGGCGGGGAACCGAGCACCGAGGGTTGGGGCACTTCTGGGACAAGAACGAGGAAAGACCAGAGACTCCGTGAGGGAGGATCTGTGCGCGCTTGCGAAGGGGGGCAGGGGACGTGAAGGGAAAAAAAGGTGGGAGAAGGATCTTCCAAAAGGAGACGATGACTGAAAGGCTCGGTGGCCGGGTCATAGCGGGACCGAGCAGCGGGAATACTGAAAAGTGTGGAGAGAAGGGAGCAGCACAAAGGGGATCCCATCTCTGACTTCCCCAGAACTCACTGAGCACGAGCACGGGACGGTGGCCCATCATGGCGGCGCGTTGCAGAGCCAGGTACTACCCAGAGGAGAGGGAACCGGCAGAATCTTCTGGAGAGAGAGAGAGAGAGAGAGAACTAGGGACTAGCCCAGAAAAACGCTGCCTCCTCAGGGTTGACACCTAAACCCGCTACCTTCCGAGTCGCTACCAATCACCGCACCCATCTCATTGACTGGCACATAAATAGACCAATCGACAGTATTAGCCCCGCCTCCTACGCTAGAACGTAAGGGCAAGCTAGATAGAGAGAGCATGATGATGGAAACGAGAGGGCAGAGGCACTTGCGCAGTAGCGTGGCCGCGCCCGGCCGCGTGCGGAGCGAATGTCAGCGCATGTGCTGAGGCGCCGGCCGTTAGCAGGCACGCTACTGCGCCTGCGTATCAACTCCTGGGCGGGTGCTGGGATTGGGGTCATTGTGTTACCGCTATAGGTGAGGCCATGAGTCTGTGCGGTCTTTCGGGTGCTTTCTGGCGGTGAAGGTTAAGAAAGGGCGCGACCTCTTCTACTTTTATTGTAGCCTCAGCGACTGGGAGGAATAGAGAGGTGGAACTGTTAAAGGCAGTTAAAGGAAGAACTGTCGGTTGGTGCAGTAGTCCAGTAGCGCAGGCTTGGGCGCGTTTGGAAGGCAACAACTCCTCCCGCAGCGCGTCATGCTGGGCGTTCTGGTTTGTTGCCTCTGAACTCGTTGCAGTATGTGGATCTTTCCTTTTTTAGGCAGATGATTTCTACCGAGGCTGTGAGCAGTATTGGAGGACGATGGCTTACATTTTTACCAAGTTATCCTATCTACAGAGACATTTTCTTTAATATTCCCTACAGTAACTTAAGATTTTCTGTCCCTGTAACGACCCTCCTCTCGCCTTCATTATCAACCAAACCCCTAGTCTGTTGGAGATGCTGGAGTTCTTCAATTACCAGATTAGAGAGGAGAATGACAGTGTAGCAATCAAACACGTAGGACACAGGAAGAATTGCCCATTCCTGAGGTTTGGATTTGAGCTGTTTTGTTCAGCAAAAAAGAAAACTAGGGGCTGGGGAGATGGCTCAGTAGAATAAGCACTACCCTGACAAGTGCAAGGGCTTGAGTTCAATTCCTGGTTCCGGAAAAAAAAAAAAAACCAAACGGAAAAAAAAAGAACTAAAACTGGAAATTGTTTGCCAAATTAGTGAAAGAAACGTGAGAAAACGAATAATTTAAGGACAATCACACTTCCTTTTCTCACATGGGACAGTCTGAAATGTGCAGAAGAAAACTTTTTTATTTTGGCAGAACCCTTTGCGCTTAGCCAGGGAAGCGCTTATTCCACTGAACCATCTCAGCCCTCAGAAGAAAACTTCTGATACTGTCAGTAGTAAAAAAAAA
>NW_004524608.1:1256258-1257199 GCF_000260255.1 Octodon degus | reverse complement strand
TCTCTCTCTCTCTCTCTCTCTGAGACAAGGTACTGCTATGCAGTTCAGGCTGGCTTTGAGCTCACTTTGCAACCCAGACTGGTCTCGAGCTCACTCCTGCTTCAGCCTCCTGAGTGTTGGCATGTGCCACCACACCTGGTTAATAATTATTTATTGAATGAATTTATTTTTGACCCTGCCAAAAATAAAAAAAAATATGACTTGGAAAGCTCATATGATTGACAAGTGTATTTGCATGGAATTAGCACATTTTTCTTTTTTTTTTTTTTTTTTTTTAATGTGGAATGCTTTACACATTTTCGTATCACCCTTGGGCAGGGGCCGTGCTAATTTTCTCTGTATCATTCCAGTTTTAGTATATGTGCTGCTGAAGTGAACACTAGCACAGTTTTCAAATAATAAGAAACTGAAGGGCTGGTGAGATAGCTCAGCAGACTAAATGCTTTTTCTTGGCAAGCTCAGGGACCAGAGTTCGATCCCTGGTACCACATGTTGCTCCTGCTCCCTGCCCCCCATGCATGGTGATGCACACCTATAATCCCAGCACTGAGAAGGCTAAAAACAAAAGGATCACCAGAGTCTGAGCTGTGTAGTGAAACCCTGTACCAAATACATAAATTAAAAAAAAAAATTGTTTCAAGGTGCATCTATTAACCTAGAAATGTCCCTAGCTTATCTTTTATGGCATAGTAGTATTCTGTTGTATTAAACACACACACATACACATACACACACACACACACACACACAATCTTTATCCATTCATTGGTTGATGGGCTTTGAGCTGTTTCTAAGATGTAGTTATTGCAAACTTTGCTGCTATAAACCTGAGTGTGCCTGTGTCACTGAGGTATGCTTTTCTTTCAGGAAGATCACAAGAAGCAAAATAACTGTTGAATGGAAACTTTAGTTTTCATTTTTAATTCAATGTCTTCCTTTTT
>NW_004524608.1:1253924-1256042 GCF_000260255.1 Octodon degus | reverse complement strand
TTTTTTGGCAGAACTGGGGATTGATCTCAGGCCCTTGCGCTTGCCAGAGAAGTGCTTATTCCGCTGAGCCATCTCCCCGGCCCTCATTTTTTCCTTTTTTTTTTTTTGGCAGGACTGGTTTTTTTGTTTGTTTGTTTGTTTGTTTGTACCAGAGATTGAACTCAGGACCTAGCACTTGTTAGGCACGCTTATGCCACAGAGCTATCTCTTTGGCTTATGTTCTTGATTTTAGAATGAAAGCCTTTGGAGGCTGGGGATATAGCTCAGTGGCATAAGCACCTGCCTGGCAAGCAAAATGTCCTGAGTTTAACCCCCAGTACCACAAAAAAACAACGATCACTTTTACCATGCCTGTAATCCCAGCTCCTTGGGAGGCTGTAAATGGGATTGCTACAGAGTCCGATCTATGAAGTGAGACACTGTACACCCTGTAGACCCTTACTAAGATACAAATAAAACAATAAATAAAAATAAAATAGATAAAGAAAAAAATCTCAGCAGTTTGCAAGTTATTTAGAAGAAAGAAAGCTTTCAGTTTTTGTTCATTTGATATGTTGGGTATCGGTTTTTCATAGATAGCTTTTATCAGATTGAAATAAAGACTATTCCAATTTTCTGTAGGATCTGTACCATGAATGGGTCTTGGACTTTCTCTAATGTTTTTTTCTGCATTCATTGAGATGGTCATATGGTTTTTGACCTTTGCTCTGTTAATATGGTGTATTATATTTATTGGTTTGCATATGCAGAACCATCCCTGAATCCCTGGGCTGAATCCTATTTGGTCATGAAGTATAATACTCTTGATTTGCTGCATTCTGCTTGCCAGTATCTTATTGAGGATTTTTGTGTCCAAGTTCATTAAGGAGATTGGCCTGTAGTTCTCTTTTTGGTTGGATCCTTCTCTGGTTTTAATATCAGGATAATGCTTGCTTCCAGAAATGAATTTTGAAGTATTGCTTCCCTTTAAATTTCACAAGAGTTTGAGTAGTGGCATTAGATGTTCTCTAAATTTCTTAAGGGCTGGCCAGATAGTTCAGTGGATTAAAGCACCTGCTTAGGCAGATGCAGGGACCGGGGTTCGATCCCAGGAGTGCCGTGCCAGCCCTGCCCCTGGGGTATGCTGAGATGGTGAATGAGACTGGGCGTGGTAGTGTGCTTATAATTCCAGAACTTGGGAGGCTGAAAGCAGGAGGATCACTATGAGTCTGATCTGTGTAGTGAGACCCTGTAGACCCTGTACTAAATACATAATAAAATAAATTTCTTGTAGCATTTCAGCAGTGGATCCATCAGCACCTGAGGTTTTCTTTGTGGATAGGTTTTTAATTGCATCTTCAATTTCATTGACTGATATTGGGGTTTTTCACTTTTTTTCCTTTTTGAGACAGGTATTGCTATGTAGTTCAGGCTATCCTTGAGCTCACTTTGTAGTTAGTCTGGTCTTGAACTTGCAACAGTCCTCCTTCCTCAGTCACCTGAGTGCTGGAATTATGGGCATGAACACCCATACCCAGATGATATTGGGTTATTTTAGAATTTTACTGGGGAGATAGTTTGGTGGTCTAAGTGCCTGCCTGTCAAGTGCAAGGACCCGAGTTCGATCCCTAGTACTGCATGATGCTGGCCCTAGAACTCCAGGTATGCTGTGCCGCCCTGAAATCAGGCATGGTGGTACATGCCTGTAATTCCAGTGCTGGGGTGGCTGAGACAGGAGGATTTCTACAGGTCTGAACTATGTAGCAAGACCCCGTATTAAATATAATATAATTAATATTCATATCTTTATTCAGTTTTTGTAATTCGTGTGGATATAGGAATATTTCTTTTGTTTTATGTCTTATGGAATACAGGTTCTTGAAGTAGTTATTGATGATCTGGATTTCTTCAGGATTTGTTGTGATTTCACCCTTTTCATTCCTAATTGCATGGATTTGAGGTTTTTTGGTTTTTTTTTTTGAAACAGTTGGCTCAGGATCTGTCAATTTTATTTAATCTTTCATAGAACCAATTCTTTGATTTATTGATTCTTTGTATTATTTTCTTATTCAATTACATTAACTTCTGCTGTGATCTTTATAGTTTCCTTTCTTGTATAAGTTCTGGGTTTGACTTGCT
>NW_004524608.1:1247075-1252075 GCF_000260255.1 Octodon degus | reverse complement strand
TGGGATTAGAGGAGAATCTTGATTCTTGATCCTGTCTACCAGTCTATTTCTTTTGATTGCTGAATTGAGACCATTTATATTGATCCTTGTAGCTGACATGCAGTAACTTCAGGACATTTTGGAGTGCTGGTTTAGTGATCATGATTTGGGTGTTGTCTTGTAAGTATCATTTCTCCATCAAATTTGAAAGATAGTTTTGTAGCATATATCTCCTCCTCTTCCTCCTCCTCCTCATTCCTCCTCTTCTTCCTCCTCTTTTAGGGTTTGAAATACCTCATTCCAAGCTCTCCTTGGCTTGAGGGTTTGTGTGGAGAAATCTGTGATTCTAACACCTTTCAGTGTTCTGGTCTTGTGTTAAATTTCTGAAATCTTAACTATTATATTCCTTGTGTAGATTTTTTTTTTCATGGCTAATTTGAGTATGCGAAATTCTTTTTCCATGCTTGGAAAGTTTTCTACCATTCTCATTCATTCTCTCTCTCTCTCTCTCTCTCTCTCTCTCTCTCTCTCTCTCTCTCTCTCTCTCCCCCCTTGCTTTTTAAAAATATATTTAGGGGCTGGAGAGATGGCTCAGTGGTCTAAAGCACCTACTTGAAACAAGCTTGGCAATGCACAGGGACCGCGGTTCAATCCCCCAGCACCACATGCCAGCCAGCCCTGACCCCTGGTGGGCTGAGCTGGCCGTGCACACACACACACACACACACACACACACACACACACACACAAATAAATAAATAAATGTTTAAAAAAATGTATTTAGTACAAGGTCTGCAGGGTGTACAGGGTCTCACTACGTAGATCAGACTTGTAGTGATTCTCCTGTTTTCAGCCTCCCAAGCATTGGGATTACAGGCGCATGCCACTATGTCCAATCTCAATCACTGTCTCAGCACGCCCGGGGGGCAGGGCCTGCACTGCATGCCAGGAATGAACCTTGGCTGCTGTGCTCTGCCTACACGGGCACTTTAGTCAGCTGAGCTCTCTGGCCAGCCTTTGTACCATTACTCCTGTGGACAGGCTGTTTATGTTGTTTGTACTATCTTCTGCTTTTCATTGACTCAATCTTGTTATTCTTGCATTGTCTAGCAGCTATGGATTGATTTTTGATGGTCTCTTGCTAGTTTAAAGAAATCTTTCTTTTCATGATCATTAACCACAATCTGGGATTGCATCTTGCTTAAGTGCCTTCTCATTTTCAATTATTATGTTTAATTCCTGGGTTGATGCTTGTAAATTGCTTATGGCAGGTAGCTTTATTGGTAGTACTGAGAAGCCTTTGAAATGTCTTCTCAGATAGTCTTCCAGGGGTAGCTGGCTCGTTGAGTTTTGAGTCTGTTGCAAGATCCTACTTCTTCAATTTATTGGGGATGAGAAGTTGCTGCCTATTTGGCTTAGCTATGCTGGAGATATAGCTCAGTGGTACAGCACTTCCCTGGCAAGCACAAGGTCCTGAGTTCAATTCCAAGTGAAAAAAAAAAAATTTGGCCTAGCTCCTGGTTCCTTGCATTGGCTTATAGTATTATTTATTTATTTATTTATTTATTTATTTATTTATTGCAGTATCAGGGATCAAACTCAGGACCTTGTGTTTGCCAGGCAGATGCTTAAGCCACTGAGCTATCTTCCTGGCCCCCTATAGTACTATTTGTGACCCTTAGGCAATCTCAGTCTTGGCATACTAGCAAGAACAACTGATTATGTCTCCTTGGCTAAGGTAGTAAGTAATAACAATAGCATCAAACAGTCTAGAGAATATGATAATGATTACTTTACCACCTTTAACCCTATGAACTATATTTTGTTATATAACAAAATCTAAAACAAACCAGAAAATAGCATACATTAAATATATGTTTCCCTGAGAGATAACTCTGTACTACAGTACCTCTCTGGCAAGTGCAAGGTCCTGAGTTTGATTCCTGTTACCAAAAATAAATAAATAAATATAAAACACAAATATATGCTCAATCTAGCAATTTTACCCTTGGAAAATTTAAAGGGGATTTGGGGGAAATGGAGAAATAAAAGAAGAGAAAGAAATTAGAAGTAAAGCTAGAGGACAAAGGAAGATTATGCAAACTTTTGGAAGCTGGTGAAAAAAAAAAAAGACAAAAGAGAAGGAAGAAATAAAAACAACAAAACAGCAAAAAAAAAAAAAAAAAAAAACCAAACAACTATAAACAATGTTCACACTCAAAAACAAGAACAATGAAGGGAAAAAAGAAAAAAAAAATGTCCACTTCAGGGCATGTCTGTGCTGTCACTGGTGGACATAACAGGCAGACAGAGCCCAGATGCGTGTTGATTAATTCCAGTAAGCCAGCAGTAGGTTTATGGGCTGGATGGTGGCAGTTATTCTCAGCAAGTCTGTGCCTTTAGTTCCACTGAAATTCTGACTAGTTTCTGGCTGTGAGGCTGGAACCCAAGTTGTTCAGCCTGCAAAACTCCATTTGCCTACTGCTGGCTTGAATTTGGCTCACTAGTAGCTCAAATTCACTTCTTGGCCTCCTGCCAACTTGTCCTGAGCTCCGCCCTACCCTGCCACTGGGGGCTGCTAGATGGAGCCAACCTGCAGCTACTGTGAGTTGGCCCCCACTCCAAAATGGCAACTGGCCAGTTGCCACTTACCACCTCCTGTTTTGATGTCCTTCTCTTCACTTTCCCTGTGGGCTTCAGTTCTTGATACAGATCCTTGCTGGGTCCTGGCAACCCACTTCTTCTTCTTCCTTCTTCTTCTTCTTCTTCTTCTTCTTCTTCTTCTTCTTCTTCTTCTTCTTCTTCTTCTTCTTCTTCTTTTTTTTTTTTGTGGAACTGGGGATTGAACTCAGGCCCTTGTGCTTGCCAGGGAAGCACTTATTCCACTGAGCCATCTCCCTGGCCCCATTCTTCTTTACATTACTACATTCCTGTATGTGGACACAAAATCTTGGAAAGGCTTTCTCTGATGTTACCACTCCGCCAACTTCCCGGAAGTCTATCATTAGCACTTTTGAGCCAGGGTCTCATATGTAGCCTAGGGTGGCCTGGGTTGTTGTACCATAGCCTCTTGAGTAGTGTGATTACAGGCATTTGCTATCATGCTCAGATCTCTTGAACTTTTGAAAGGGAAGTCAGGGCCACTTTCAAACCATATTTCACCTACTTAGCAAGTGTTTGTTGAACATTGATATGCAGGGAGATGGCAGTAAACAATCACACAGAAACCCTTGCCTGCCTGAGCTTACATTGTACAAGAGGGACCTGGATAGAAATGAAACAAGCCAAATAAAACATGCCATTATGGGAGAAAGAAAACAAGGAAGAGGGAATGAGTTTCAGTGATTGGTTTCCAATTAGGACAGAATACAGCTAGGTGTGCCTCCTGAGAACGTGCCGGTGCAGCAAAGGCATAGCTGCTTGGGTTGTGGTTGGACAGAGAAGGCATCCTGCTGGAATCCTTCCAGTCTCAGTACGATGACAAGAATCGCTCTTTTGTTTCTTGTGTACTGTCACTGCTTCTCCTCCAGGAGTTGATTACAAGCCCAAGCGATGCCTAGGACTCCTCCAGTGCATGTATACTAACCTCTAGCTTCACGCCCCCCCTTGCCAGATGGCTGTTCTGGAAAACTTTGAAATATCCACCTGACTGGCTCCTCGGAAATAAAGCAAGAGCTCTTTGCTCTAAGACTTACAAACTTATTAAGTCACCTGTTCCAACTCCATAAATAAATGGTGCAACAAAGTTATTGTGTGTTTCTTTTTTCTAAACATTCTAAGTAGAATCTGGATAGAGATACAGGTATAGATCCAGATATAATCTGTCTGTGTGTTTGATTTTGGTGTCGGGGATTGAACCCAGGGCTTCATGCATGCTAGGTGCATGATCTACCACTGAACTATGCCCCCTGGTCCCAGGTCTGTGTATTTTACATTTGGTTTTTAATGATTAGTCTGTTAACAAGTTAGTAGGTGCTCACTGAATGCAAATCATTGTACAGGGAACTTAGGCATACGTATTATAGAAGTGACAGTTTGGGGGCATTTATTGCCTGATAAGACTGACATTTCACCACAATATTGAATGGAGTTCTGAGGAGATGTGGAGATTAGGTAGCTGGGTGTTGTGGCACTTGTGTGAAATCCTAGCACTCTGGGTGGCTAAGGCAGGAGGATCACAGGGCTGGTTTTTTTTTTTTTTTTCGGAACCAGGGATTGAACTCAGGCCCCTGTGCTTGCCAGGCAAGTGCTTATTCTACTGAGCTATCTCCCTGGTCCCAGGACCACAGTTTTGAGTGCAGCTTGAATAACCTAGCCAGCCTGAGATTTATAGTGAGTTTAAGGACACATTGAACTACATACCAAGACCCTGTCTCCAAAAAAAGTTAAAATTAAAAAGCTATGAGGCAGAAAAATGCCTAGAATTCTGGGAACATAAAGGGGTTAATGTGTTTGTAAAGATATGATTATGAGAAAGAGTAGAAGGAGAAGAAGGGCATGGTGGTGCATGACTTTAATCCTAGGACTCCAGAAGCTGAGGCAGGAGGATTGCCATGAGTTCAAGGCTAGTTTGAATTATATAGTGAGAACTTGTCTCAACAAAACAGTAACAGCAACAGAGCTGAGTATGGTGGTGCATGCCTGTAATCCCGGCACTTGGAAGGCTGAGGCAGGAAGATTGCCGTGAGTTCCAGGCCAGCCTGGGCTAGATTATGAGTTCAAGGCCAGTCTGAACTACATGGTCCCTGTTTCAAAAACAAACACAACAACAAAACACCACATGTAATAGTAGCTATCACTAAGACTACTATAGACAGTATGTATTTAAATTTACAATATCATGTCAGGCATGGTGGTGCACAACTGTAATCCTAGCACATGGGAGGCTGAGGCAGGAGGATCATTGTGAGTTCAAGAGCAGCCTGTGCTACAATGTGAGCTCAAGGCCAGCCTGAGCTGTGTGGTGAAAGCCTGTTTCGAAAGGACTATGTATAGGGCCGGCCAGACAGCTCAGCAGATTT
>NW_004524608.1:1242447-1246157 GCF_000260255.1 Octodon degus | reverse complement strand
CTCAGGATTTATCCTGTAGCCCTGTACTGCCCTTTGTACATCCTTTTGTCAAGTGTCAGACATGTGGATGAGTCACGGCCATTGCTTGACCAATTTGCTCTTTGTGAAAGCCTGAGAAAATGTTTTTTCTCTCCATGTGACTCTCCGCAGGCACACTATACATCATCAAACACATACCTCTGTGGCTCCATAATCTTGATCAGAAAATACAATTCCATATATGGTTAGGTTTCTACATTTCTTTGTAAAAATATGTACATCCTGGGGCTGGTGAGATGGCTCAGTGGTCTAAAGCACCTACTTAGAACAAGCTTAGCAAAGCACAGGGACTGCAGTTCAATCCCCTGGTACCACATGCCAGCCAGCCCGCCCCCTGGTGGACTGAGCTGGCCACACACACACACACACACACACACACACATAAATAAAATAAAAAAAATGTACATGCTTATTTCTACTTTTATAAAATTATCTTTCCTTCATATTCTGTAAGGACTTAAAGTTCAACATATCAATATTTGATGGAAAATACCTGTTCCATGAAATGCCAAAATATTTGATATTTAGACAGATAAGGTAAACCAAACTGCGTATATTGCAGGTTAATAATTAGCTTCTCTTCTGGAAGGTTAACAACCTAAGTTAGCAGTTCAAAATTGGAGAAAAGGAAGGGCTGCAAGGTCAGTCAACATTTTGGCCCTAGCCTTTCAAGGTCAGTGAAGACTCTGGACATAGGAGAACGTGTACTGTAACAACATGTAACTCAGTTGAGCTCAGCGGATTAAAGTGCCTGCTTAGGCAGACACAGGGACTGGGGTGGGGTTCAATCCCCAGCATGTCGTGCTGGCCTGCCCTGGGGGCGTACTGAGACTGTGATTAAGACTGGGCCTGGTGGCATGCACCTGTAATCCCAGTACTTGGGAGGCTGAAAATAGGAGGATCACTCCAAGTCTGATCTGTGTAGTGAGACCCTGTAGACCCTATACTAAACACATTTTTTAAAAAAAGACTATAGGGGAAAAAAAAAACTATAGGGGCTGGGGAGATGGCTCAGTGGAATAAGTGCTTCCCTGGCAAGTGCAAGGGTCTGAGTTCGATTCCCGGTTCCACCAAAAAAAAAAAAAAAAAAAGACTATATATAAAATGACCATTGTCATCTACTCCATTTACTTGGTTTCTGTGGAACTGAGACAAGTGAAACTTTCTAAGAACTATTATATATCCATCACTAAGTCCCAACAAAACTGCCATCCCTGTATTCGACAGTGGTGCTAATCTCTGAATTTTTTTCCAGGACACGTATTGCTTTTGATTTAATAAGGAGATCCTTTGGTTCATGAGTGTGATGATTGGGTGTTCATGCCTTATGCATGAGATGTGCCTCCCTCAAACTTTGCCACAAGGGGCTGAGGAGATGGCTCAGTAGGATAAGTGCTTGACTGGCAAACACAAGGATCTGAGTTCAATGCCCAGTTCCACCAAAAAAACCAAAAACAAAAAAAACCCTTGCTACAACTTGGGCACATTACCCATCTGACGTGGAAAAAAAAAATTTAATAAGGAAAGGACTTCTTGGCATTTCTGCCATAATAGCTGTGAAATATAGTTATCTGAATTATATTCCTAGCACCTGGTGAAAAACCCATAGGGTAGATCCATAAGCCTGGTAGACCCACTCTTTTTCTTTCTTTCTTTCTTTTTTTCTTTTCTTTTTTTTTTTTTTTTTTTTTTTTTCCTTTTTTTTTTTTTTTTTTTTTTTTTTTTTTTTTTTTTTTTTTTTTTTTTTTATTTTAGGGAAGGGTCTCCAGGGTGTTTAGGGTCTCACTACTAGATCAGACTCATAATGATCTGCCTGTTTATAGGCTCCCAAGAGCTGGGATTACAGGAGCACAGCCAGTCTCAATTGCTGTCTCATTGTGTCCCAGGGGCGGGGCTGGCACAGCAAGCCTGGGGATTGAACCCCCAGCCCCTGCACCTGCTTGCAGGCACTTTAATCCACTAAGCTATTTGGCCGGCCCTTAGACCCACTTTATTTTTTATTTTTTTATTTTTTTTATTTATTTTATTTGTGTGTTGGGGGGGGGGCCAGCTCAGCCCACCAGGGGGCGGGGCTGGCTGGCATGTGGTGCTGGGGGATCGAACCGCGGTCCCTGTGCTTTGCTAAGCTTGTTCTAAGTAGGTGCTTTAGGCCACTGAGCCATCTCACCAGCCCAAGACCCACTTTAAAACAGACTTGGGACAGAATTTCTCTCTTTATCTTCAACATTAATTGTCATTCTAACCAAACAACCATGAGTGACATTTCCTGTCCTTTGATACTAGTGTTAGCTCAAATTTCATAATACTAAATCTCAAAGGGCCTGGGCATGTCCTCTTTTCATTTGTCCCGGTACAAGGAAAATTTGTCAGAAATTCCTATGTTGGTCTTGTGGGTTTTTTTCTTGTGGGGAATGTATTTTCCTCTTTAGTTTATGGACTCTGGATCTTTTTTTTTTTTTTTTTTTGGCGGGACCAGGGATTGAACTCAGGCCCTTGCGCTTGCCTGGGAAGCGCTTATTATTGTTATTATTGTACAACTTTAAACATGTTGGAGGCTGGGGAGGTAGCCTAGCAGTCTAAGCACCTGCCTGGCAAATGCAAGGGTCTGGGTTCATTCCCTGGTATCACTTGCTATGCTGGCCCTGCCCATGGCGCCCCGTACTGGCTTCTGGGATTTCAGGTATGTGCCACTATCCGACATTCACTCTAAACCTTCCACTGCTTGGGCTTTCTCTGCCCTTCAATGCCATGAGACCGTTTTGGCATTTCTACCATACCCCCTGTAGTCTGACAAAAAGCCATCCTTCTCAATTAGTACTAGCTCCCAATGTCCCTGCCAGCACAATGGACTCCAAACATACATAAATAAACTTCACACTTGTAAATTCTCCCCATTCAGCTTTACATTGGGAATCAAACTCAGCACCTTGCACTTACCAGGCAGGCACCATACGCCTGAGCCATATCCCCATTCTTCACATTCTTTGATTCCATCTGTATTCTCCCAGTTCCAACTGATTCACATTAGCCACGTCATGTAGTACTGTTGAAGTGGACCTTATTTATTTATTCCTGGAGTAGTAACTGACCATCTTGTTTTGCAGAAATAACATAGTTATCCCTGGAAATAATGCAAGGTAGCAGAGGTGGTACTGGATAAAGATAAGTAATGCATCTTTTATTTTTTGTCTTTTTTCTTTTGTTTGTTTGTTGTTTTTTTTTACGGTACTGGGGATTGAACTCAGGACCTTGTGCTTGCCAGGGAAGCGCTTATTCCACTGAGCTATCTCACCAGCCCCTATTTTCTGTCTTTTTGAGATGGGGTCTTGTTATGCAGTTCAGGCTGGCCTTGAGCTCACTTTGTAGCCCGGGCTGGCCACAAACTCCAACTCATGATGATCTTCCTACCTCAGGCTCCTGAGTGCTGGGATTACAGGAATGTGCCACCACGCCCAGCAAGATAAATAATTTCTTGAGATGAATCTCTTCTGCAAGATCTTTTCAGGGCTCACATCAAAGGGAGGCCAGTTTCTTTCTTTTTCTTTTTGATTTTTTAAAATTTTATTTATTGGGGGCTGGTGAGATGGCTCAGTGGTCTAAAGCACCTACTTAGAACAAGCTTAGCAAAGCACAAGGACCACAGTTCAATCCCCCAGCACCACATGCCAGCC
>NW_004524608.1:1239340-1241647 GCF_000260255.1 Octodon degus | reverse complement strand
CCCCCCCCACTTCTGGCCAGTTCAGCCCTCCCTAGGGGCGGTGCTGGCAAGGCATGTGGTATTGCACAGTCCCTGCAGTTGCCTAAGCTTGCCTAAGCAGATGCTTTACTCCGCTGAGCTATCTCACCAGCCCCTGGAGTATTAAGAATCAAAAAGTTCGATATTCTTAGGTTTGTCAGCCAGGTGTGGTGGTACATGTCTATGATCCTAGCACTCTGGGAGACTGAGGCTGGAAGATTATAAATTTGAGCCCACCCTGAGCAAATCAATTACTTAGTGAAACCTTGCTTTAAAAATAAAAAGGGCTAAGGTCTGATCGATAAGGACTGTGGCACAGAAAAATAAAAAGGGCTGCAGACAAAGGGCTAATGTCTGGACTATATATAGAGAACTCAAAAAAATCAGATCCAACCCCCAAGATTTAAAACCCCAATACAGGGCTGGTGAGATGGCTCAGTGGTCTAAAGCACCTACTTAGAACAAGCTAAGCTAAGCAAAGCACAGGGACTGCGGTTCAATCCCCCAGCACCACATGCCAGCCAGCCCCGCCCCCTGGTGGGCTGAGCTGCCCCCCCAATAAAATAAATAAATAAAAATTTTTTTTTTTAAAAAAGAAAGAAATCAGGGGCTGGGAAGATGGCTCGTAGAATAAGTGCTTGCCTGGCAAGCGCAAGGGCCTGAGTTCAATCCCCAGTTCTGAAAAAAAAAAAAAAAAATCAACCAATAAACAATGTTGGCGGGGGTGTAGGGAGAAAGGAACCCTTCTCCAATGTTGAAGTGTAGACTGTTGTAACTTGTGGAAATCAGTGTGGAGATTCCTAAAAGAACTAGGCATATAGATTCCATTCAACTCAGCTATTCCCCTTTTTGATATCTTCATGAAAGAATTAAAAGCATCATACCTCAGTGACATATGTACATCCATGTTTATAGCAGCACAGTTTGTAACAGCTAGATCTTGAAAACAGTTCAAATGCCTATCAACAAGTGAATGGATAAGGGCTGGCCAGATAGCTCAGCAGACTAAAACGTCTTCTTAGGCAGAATGCAGTGGCTGGGTTTGGTTCCCGGCATGCAGTGCGGGCCCCGCCCCAGTGGGGCACACTGAGAGGGCAATTGAGAGTGGATGTGGTGGTGTGCGCCTGTAATCCCAGCACTTGGGAGGCTGAAAACAGGAGAATCACTATGAGTCCGATCTGTGTAGTGAGACCCTGTAGACCCCGAAGACCCGGAGAATGGATAAAGAAAATGTGGGATTTTTTATACAATGGAATACTACTGTACCATAAAAAGGATAAGTTTGAGACATCCCTAGGTAAATGGATGACTTCAAGACCATACTGTTAAGTGAAATAAATCAGACACACGTGTATAAATACCTCATTGTTTCTCTGGTGGAAGAAACTAAAAGTATACATAAGTACCAAAATGTATAATAGATATTGTGAAGTAGGAGAAAAATGTGCAAATGGAAAGGGGAATGGAGTGGGGAAAGAGGAGAAGAGAAAAAGAATGGAAGGAAAAATGGAAACAGAACCTTTGTAAGTAAGAAGGGGAAGGGGGTTGAGCGAGGGGAAGGTAACGGAAAAAAAGAACCAAGGTATATCACCCACAGGCACAAGTTCCCTCTGATGAACGTGATTATTATGTATGCCTAAAATGAACTAATAAACTTATTTATTTATGTATTTTTTTTGTGGAACCTGTGATTGAACTCAGGCCCTTGCACTTGCCAGGGAAGCGCTTACTCCACTGAGCCATCTCCCCAGCCCAATAAACTTAATTTTTTAAAAATGTAAAGGGCTGGGGATGTAGCTCAATGTGAAGATCCTAGATTTAATTTCCAGTATCACCACCAAAGCAAACAAACCGTCCGCTTCATGTACCCAAATGTCCCATCCCAGTTCTTTGGGTCTTGTTCTTATCTTGGTTTTGATGTTTGTTGTGAAATAGGATCTTGCTATATACCCTAGGCTGGCCTTGAACTTGTGATGTTCCTTCTGCCTCAGTCCCCTGACTGCTGGAATTGCAGGCATGTGGCACCAGGGTTTTGACTTTGACATAGGTGTCCTGTTCACACTGTATCCAGTCTCCTTTGAAGTTCTGTGAGTTAGGTCTGATATTTGGTTTTCAGCAGCATGATCTTCCCTGTCACTAAGGTGAGAGTATTATTATTATTTTTTTTGGGGGGGGCAGAACCGGGGATTGAACTCAGGCCCCTGTGCTTGTCAGGGAAGCGCTTATTCCACTGAGCCATCTCCCCGGCCCCAGTTCTTGAGGCATTTCTATAGAAACCTTTAACTTTCG
>NW_004524608.1:1236236-1238795 GCF_000260255.1 Octodon degus | reverse complement strand
TATTTTTTGGTTTTTTCAGACAGACTCTCTCTATGTAGCCCAACTAGCCTTAAACTCTCAGCAATCCTCCTGCCTCAGCCTCCTAAGTGCTTGGTATACAGGCATGCACCACCACAATGGGTTCCCCTTTTTTTTGCATTGTCACTAAAGAATGATCCAGTTCCAAAATCCTACCATGAGGGTCTACATTGCAGTTCGGAGCAATTTTTTAAAAAAATTATTAGTATTCATGGTCTTATTTTTGGGGTACTAGGGATTGAACTCAGGACCTTGCAATTGTCAGGCAGGTGCTTTTGCTGCTGCGCTATCTCCTTACCCCATTATTTTATTTTATTTTAGAGACAGGGTCTTGCTATGCAGTTCAGGCTGGCTTTGAACTCATTTTGTAGTCCAGGTTGGCTTCAAACTCCCAACGATCCTCCTATCTCAAGCTCCCAAGTGCTGGGTTTATAGGCATGAGGCACTACACCTGGCTCAAATTGTTTTAATCAGATTCTCCCAAAAGCAAATCCTGGACCCAGGTTTACAAGTAGCATTTTATTTAGTTGTCCAGATTTCCAAACTGCCAATTTTCCAGACAGTAGATATGCAGGTCAGGGGGAATAGTATGGGGAGGAAGTAGAGGTGAAATCAAAGTCTGTAGTGACTGGCATTCGGTCTCACAGAATGTTCTGTGGAGCTGTGTGAAATGCATCTCAGAACTACTAGTGAGTGGATCAAAGATTTAAATATTAAAACATAATAAACTATAAATACTAAAACAGAAACACTAAATCTGGAGGAAAATGTAAGTAAAAATCTTAAAGACATAGGAATAGGTAGAGAGTTCATGAACAAAAGCCAAACTACAGGGGCTGGGGATGGCTCAGTAGAATAAGCACTTGCCTGGCAAGTCCAGGTGTCTGAGTTCAATCCCCGGTTCCGAAAAAAAAAAAAACAACTGCATAGGAAATACTTCAAAGAATCAACAACTGGGATCTCATCTTTTTGAAAAGTTTCTGCACTTCAACTCTCCAACAAAGTAAAAAGAAAACCTACAAACTGGGAAAAAATTATAGCCAACTGTCTCTCCGACCAAAGCCTTCTATCTAGAACATATAAAGAATTTTTAGGGGGCCAGGGACATGGCTCGGTAGAATAAGCACTTGCCTGGCAAGTGCAAGGGCTTGAGTTCAATCCTTGGTTCTGAAAAAAAAAACAAAACAAAACAAAAAACAAAAAACATATGAAGAATTTTAAAAAATCAGGCACCCCAAATTCAAAGACCCAATCTAAAAATGGGCATCTGAGATGAATATACATTTCTCAGAGGAAAAAATACAAATGGGAAGTAAATATATGAAAAAATATTCAACATCATTGGTTACTTGAGAAATGCCAGATAACTCACTGTATTAAAGCATCTGCTTAGGCAGGGCATAGCAGCCAGGGTTTGATTCCTGGCTTGCCATGTCAGCCCTGTCCGCGGGGTGTGCTGAAACTGTGATTGAGACTGGGTGTGGTGATGTGTGCTTGTGATCCTGGCACTTGGGAGGCTGAAAACAGAAGGATAACTACGAGTCCAATCTACATAGTGAGACCCTGTAGACCCTGTCCTATATACATTAAAAAAAAAAAAAAAGACAAATGCTGAAAGGGCTGTGGAGAAAAAGGAACCCTTCTCCACTGTTGGTGAGAGTGCAGACTGGTACAACCACTATGGAAATCAGTGTGGAGATTCCTTTAAAAACTAGGGTTGGAGATCCCATTCAAGCCCACTATTCCCCTCCTGGCTATTTTTCCAGAAGAACTGAAAACCTTATAACACAGCAATACATGTGCACTTATGTTTATAGCAGCACAATTTATCATGTCTAAATCCTGAAAACAACCCAGATGCCCATCAACTCAAGAATGGATACAGGAGATGTGGTATTTTTACACAATGAGTGCTATTCAGCTATAAAACAGGATAAATTTGAGTCTTTTGTCAGTAAGTGGATGTAACTAGAAAACATACTCTTGGGGCTGGGGAGATGGCCCAGTGGTGTAAGTGCTTCCCTGGCAAGCGCAAGGGCCTGAGTTCAATCCCCAGTTCCGCTACAAAAAAGAAAAAAAAGAAAAAAAAAGAAAAAAAAAACATACTCTTAAGTGAGATAAATCAGCCCTGTATGTGCAAACATTGTATTGACTCCTTAGTGTGAGAACCTGAAAGAGAAAGATGGAATCTGAAGGGCACAATAGATACTGAGAAAAGGGAATGGATTTGCTTAAAAGGAAAGAGTTACTGAGTTGAGGACAGGAGGGAAAGAGATTTATCTATGTATGTAGGCAGGATGGTTTGGACAACTGTACTGTGCATTACTGCTGGTCTATGGAAAAAAGCAGGGCCGGCCAAATAGCTCAGCAGATTAAAGCGCCTGCAAGCAGGTGCAGGGGCTGGGGGCTTGATCCCTGGGCCTGCTGTGCTGGTCCCGCCCCTGGGGCTTGCTGAGCCCGCAATTGAGACTGGGCGTGGTGGCGCACACCTGTAATCCCAGCTCTTGGGAGGCTATAAACAGGAGGATCACTATTAGTCTC
>NW_004524608.1:1190222-1236136 GCF_000260255.1 Octodon degus | reverse complement strand
TGAGTGTTTCATATAAGTTTATACCTTTGGCACTGATCAATGACAGATTCTCCTCAGCAAACTGTCATTAATCCATTTACACTACTTACTGAAATCAAGAAAAATTACCAAAGAATTTTCCAAATATGTAAGTACATTCCTCTGTACATGTGATATTTAGCTTTCTTTTTTATTCTCTTTTTTTTTTCTCTTTCTTTTTCTTTTTCTTTTTCTTTTTTGTTCTTCCAGTTTTACATGCATATATCTGGTAACATGAATGGGTGGAAGACAACACTAAGTATTACAACAAATGCTGTGGAATTCATATTATTTTGTTAAGTGAAATCCTGTACCACTTGCAATTTTTTTCTGTTTTAACTCTAATTTGGACTCTCTTTAAAATATAAATAAATAAACACATGAGAAGGAAGGTCAGAGTGCAGGAGAGAAGAAGGAAGAGATAGAAGGATAACCTGTGTGTTTACTACTAGCATAGAAAAGTCCAAGGCAGGACACTGGCCAACCTAGCATTCTTCTGCTAGCTTGAGGAGAATTTGAGGAAAGAAGTTAGTCAAAAGTTCTCTTATAGCATCCTGTTTTCTTTTACTCATTACAGCAAATTTTTATGTCCTTAACAGATACACATCAGGGCCGGTGAGATAGCTCAGCGAACTAAAGCACCTGCTTAGTAAGCTTAGGCAAGCACAGAGACTGTGGTTCGATTCCCACCACATGCCACATCAGCCCTGGCTCCAGGGTGGGCTGAGCTGGCCAGAGTCGGGCAGGTGGAGTGGCACACGTCTGTAATCTCAGTGCTGGGGAGGCTGACAGCAGGAGGATCACCACAAGTCTGAGCTGTGTAGTGAGACCCTATAACAATCAAACACACACACACACACACACACACACACACACACACACACACGAAAATAAAACAAACCAAAACCATAAAAAAAAAAAAAAAGAACCATTAGTGAGGGGAAAGAAAAGGGGAGATTTTACTTACTGGCTGTGATCACCACTGGTCAAGAGTGACCCTGCTATTTTGATCTCTGCCATGATTCCAGGTTGCACATCTACGAGGCTTTATAGGTTCTTAGAAAGATGCCCCTGGCATAAAACAAAAGTATGCATTGAAGATTTTAAGGTGAAACTCTTTTTAGTTAGGCTGGTTGAAGGCTATATGAAGCTCCTACTGAAGCTCTGTCTTGAGGTGGAATCTAGATTTACAAAGTAGGTATTGTAATACAGTGGTACCTGGGAATTTATAGCTAATTGGTTCTGAGGGGTGTACCCAAAACAACCATATTAAACAAATTGTTCCATCTGGTAAGGGTAGTGAGTGATGAGGCAACCAACCTCCAAAAATTCTAGCTTGCAGCTTCAAATAAATTGTAAGTTCTGGGGCAAAAATTTCACTTCAGAATGTGCCAAGTACCAAACTGATGAATTTCAAAGCCGTTGAATGCCAAAGTATGAATGTATGTGATAGTGCTTTGGGATAGCCTTGGGACAATGTCGCAGAGGGAGTTGCAAAGGTTCTTTCTAGACAAGGGAAGATGGCTGGGATGCTGAGGCAGGATTCCCACCTGACCTCCCTCATGATGCTAGGACTCCATTCATTCCCGTTAAAATTCCTTTTCCCTGCATGTGGTACCCTAGAGGTTGGAAGTTTGCTGATTCTTCCTGTCCTGGTCCTGGCGCTTCTGATGGCTCTGAGGCTAACAGAAAGGCCTGGAGAAAAGCTCTGAGCACAACCAAGGCCCCTCATACCCTACTGTGTGTCCTGGAACCGACTGTTGGAAACTGGAATCCTCACAGCTTTAGCCAGAGCCTCCTAGGCCCAGTTTGAAACTGCCATCCTGTCAAATAAGCCTTTGCTCTGGGCTGTCTGTTACACAGTTTGGTTTTCCTATTCCATTAGGGCTCAGCATCAGTTGTTGATTTTGAGGTTTTGTTGAAACTGCAGGACTTAGGGCCTGGAGTCTTCTGTTCAGGCGCCCTGCACATCATCTTCCTGGGGCAGCAGAACCAAACCTACTGAAGGGCAGGCCGGTCTCTCCTTGGGCTGAAACCCAAAGCTTGGTGAGCATGAAAAGCAAACGGTTTCCAAGGTATTGCGATGAAGGCCTCATGAACAGGTAAGGCCCAAAGCAGTAGATTTTCCAGGACCTCGAGGCGCAGGGCAAGCTTGACTCATTTGCCTGATGTCAAACTAAACACCTACAGGGAAAAAAAAATGAAGGTAGGTAGGGTGGCTTTCTGTTTGTTTGCTTCTTTTTATTTATTTAAAATTTTATTTATTTATTTGTGTGTGTGTGTGTGTGTGTGTGTGTGTGGCCAGCTCAGCCCACCAGGGGGCGGGGCTGGCTGGCATGTGGTGCTGGGGGATTGGACTATGGTCCCTGTGCTTTGCTAAGCTTGTTCTAAGTAGGTGCTTTAGACCACTGAGGCATCTCACCAGCCCCTGTTTGTTTGCTTCTTTCAATCAGATTTGATTGGTACATTTTAGATATACATAATGGTCACATTCACCATAGAGAATTTGTACTTATACTTGATATTACTTTTCTATTTTTTCCCATCCCCCTTTCCTCTCTTCAACCCCCTTTACCTCCCCATTTACAAAAGCTTTGTTTCTTGCTTTGTTTACTTTTTCCTTCTTTCCTTTCCCCATCTCTCCTCTCTTGTTCTGCTCTTCATTTGAACTTTTTTTTTCCATTTCAAAATATCTAGTATGCATTTTGATCTTTATTTACACTTTCGATTTCTCACATCAGAGAAACAATGTGGTGTTTACACATGTTTGTCTGATTTATTTCACTTATGAAGATGAGTAGTTTTGTTTTGCTTTATTATAGTGATCTGTAACATTGCAATAGACAAGCAAAACCATGTCTGCTCTCAGGTTGGACTGGTTTGTCCTGTAGGCAGGTTGAGCCACATACCATACACCTTTGGTTAATAGGGTGGGTGAGCTTGGATCTACATTCTGTGAGCCTGGCTTCAAAGCTTCCCAAGACCTGTGGTTCTCCAACTTTGGTATTTATCTGAATCTCCAGAAAGTAGGCTGCTAGGCCACACTCCCTGAATTTCTGACTCAGAAGACCTGGGGTCGGGCTTTCAAACACTTCTCACAAGCTCCCAGGGAGGGAGATGGTTGCTGTTGCTCTAGATTAAAGATCTGCAATTCTGGCTGTATACTGAATTTAGAGAGCTTTAAAAAGAAAGTTGAGGGGCCAGGGAGATAGCTCAGAGGCATAAGTGTCTGCCTAGGAATTGCAAAGTCCTGAGTTCAGTCCCCGCTACAAAACAAAACAAAATGAAAATCAGTGCAGCTAATTCAATCAACATCTTTGGGGTGAGACCAAGCACTGCTCTTTTTCAAAGTTCTTTCTTTTGGGTCAGGTGACTCTGATGTGTCCTCACAGTTGAAGACACTAATCCAGAGTCCACTAGGCAGGCTGGCTCACTTGGAGGTGCCAGTTCTGCCACTGGAATGGGAACTATCTGCTGGGCTTTTACGACTTTGCCTCACGGCTCTGGTGAGAGTGCTTGGGACCCCTTAGCCCGTTGGGCCCAAGGCTCTCCTGCTAGGAGTAGCCCAGCTTCCTAGCCCCACATCAGGAGGGCCAGGTCCTTCCAGGGAAGCAGGTCTAGATGAGAACACTCTTCCTGGACCTGGGCTCAGGTCTGACTTCTACAGCTTTCTCCAAGCTCTTAGGGAGCAGGTTCCACAGTGAAGACTGGGAGGTGGAGTCACACACACACACACACACACACACACACACCCCCGGCCCCAAGATCTCTCTTCTGAAAAGAACAAGTGGCCCCCTTTTTTTTTTTTTTTTTTTTAACATTTATTTAGTGTGTGTGTGTGTGTGTGTGTGTGTGTCTGTGTGTTTGTGTGTGGCCAGCTCAGCCCACCTGGGGGCGGGGCTGGCTGGCATGTGGTGCTGGGGGATTGAACCGCGGTCCCTGTGCTTTGCCAAGCTTGTTCCAAGTAGGTGCTTTAGACCACTGAGCCATCTCGCCAGCCCCTGGCCCACTTCTTTTTAAGATCCTTCTGGGCCAACCAGATAGCTCAGTGGACTAAAGTGCCTGCTTAGACAGAGCACAGTGGCCAGCTGGGTTTGATCCCCACGTGCCATGCTGGCCCCACCCCTGGGGTGCGCTGAGACCATGACTGAGACTGGGCATTGTGGCACGCACCTGTAATCCCAGTGCTTGGGAGGCTGAAAACAGGAGAATCGTTACCAGTCTGATCTGTATAGTGAGACCCTGTAGACCCTGTCCTAACTACATGAGAGAGAGAGAGAGAGGGAGAGAGAGAGAGAGATCCTCATCAAGGTGGCATTGCAGCTGCCTCCTTCTTTACTTCCCATCTCAGATGTGGCCCTGTTGCTGAACCCAGAACTTCAAATGTATTCAGAGCTTGTCAGAAACAGAATTTGGCTCAGGTGTAGGGGCACATGTTTATAATAACCCCAGCACTTGTGAGGATGACAGGCTAGCCTGGGCTACACAGTTTAAGGCCATCCTTAAAGGACTCCATAAGCTAGATCCTAAATAAATAAATAAATAAATAAATAAATAAATAAATAAATAAAATATGGAAATGGAGATTTAGAACCCAAAAGGGTTTTTTGGACACAAACCAGGGAGTATGTTCCCCAAGATATTTTCCCTCATATTCTCCCTTCCCCCAGCCTGTCTTCTCCCTTCCCCCAAACAGGATCTTCTGGGGTTTTTAATCTTCTGACATTTGTTAACCACTTGGCAGGAGTTTGGTGCAAAGTCAGACCACTAGTTTCAAGTAGTGACATGTTTTTTAAAATAACACAAGTTTAAAATTTTTTATTTATTTATTTATTTTTGGTTTTAAATTTTAAAAGTGGGCCAGGGAGATGGCTCAGTAGGATAAGCGCTTGCCTGGCAAGTGCAAGGGTCTGAGTTCAATCCCCGGTTCCACCAAAAAAAAAAAAAAAAAAAAATTTAAAAGTTAGTTTCTCATTACTGAAAAAGACTTTCTTTTTCTTTTTTTCCCCCTCCTGTTCTTTGCTTTTTTTGTTACTTTTGTGAGACAGGGTCTTGCTATATAGTTCAGCCCGGCTTTGAACTCTTGAGGTTCCCCATGGTTGGCCTCAAACTCACACCAATCTCCCTACCTCAGTCTCCCAAGTGCTGGGATTACAGGTGTGTGCTACCATGCCAAACTTTTCTTTCTGTTCTTGACTTTTTTCCATTGCTGTATAACCAACACATAGAAAAAGGCCCAACATACAACTGGTGCCTGATAAATATTTGCTGCTTACTTAAATGACTAATAAAATTAATAGATAAATATTAATGAGTACATGGGGAGGATATTATTGCTTATAGACTCACCTGTCTTTCCTTGCAGGCAGAACCTCTACCACAACCCACACTTAGATCAAAAGATTCACATCTACCAGGTGGTGGTCTGTAGGACCCAACCATGTTATATATCTTGACTAGAGCCTATGGTTGTGGTTGCAACATCTGGCCCAGGGTTGGCCTAAATAAATACTTGATGAATGAATAAATGAATAAAAATGTAGGGAAAATCAGAGACCAAAAGGTCTCCAAAGAGATGAACGAAGACAGCAGATCAGTCATATGGAGGTTATTGGAATCAGAGAAGCAGCTCCAGATGCTGGGAAAGCCCATCCCATCAAAGTCTCTTCCCCTCCCAGGGACAGCTCAGAGCAATGCTTGCTCCTGAACAGGGCTCAAGAGGCATCTCTAGGGCAGAAGATTGGGCCTGGGAGGAGGCCCCATTGCTGAATCATTACCTAAAGGCTATGTATGACCAGCCAACCTCCATGCCCAGCCCAAGAGCAGTCTAAAAAACATCCTGTCAACAAGGGCCACTGTGTCCCACAATGTCAAGCTGCGAGCTGTCGCCTCAGCCATCAGAGGCAGACCCATGTACCCCAGATGGGCACATAGAAAAACTGAACACCTAGAATCCAACTGTTCCCCAGCACCTATGCTAGGCTGGGAGCTCTAGTCATTGAAGGGAAGAAGTGAAGTGAACATGGGATAAATGGAACAAAGAAAGTCCCTTTGTAGACTGTTGATGTCAGGAATCAGAACCTAGTGTAGTGTTGGTGACAGGAGTCAGAACCTAGTGCGGAGGGATGAAGGAAGGTGGGGTGTGTGGATGGGGTGGTTCCTACCTGTTTACAGTCTCAGTGGCCCACGGCCCAGAAACCACCCACCTCATAGGGCCTTCAAGGCCTTTTGACTCCTGACCCCAGCCCCAGGCCCTGAACACAGGAGGCTTACAATGCCAGTCGCCTGCCATTCACTTCTTAGTACATTTCCTCCTTCTCCTTCTCTGCCCACGTCCTAGGTATCCTGCAGACATGTTTACCCAGGAAGCAATTCTGCATCTCCATTCTTCCCGCCTAACCCCATGGGCTCTGCATCCCCTCCTCTTGGGCATTTCTGCTTGGCTCCCACAGTTTGTGTTTCTTTGGGTCACACACCCCAGTGTTCTTTGGGTGACACTCTTAAGTTAACACCATGTTCCTTCCCTCCTCTCACCTACAGGTCCTGAACAGTTGCGGCCTTGGGCAAGAACACAAGGCGCCATTCCAGGGTCACTTCCAAGAGTCAGTCACCACCCAACAAAGCCAGCTATGCCGGGTCAAGGGAGACAGGACCTGGGGTGCGCATGCAGTCCCCGCCAAAATCCTGTCCAACACAAGCCAAGCCATAGCCCAAGCCTCTGTTCTTTAGCCTTTGGACCCAGCCTAGAGCAGAGGGAGGTGGGGCCTTGGTATGGGCGTGGCCTCAGTGGAGCGCGAGTTCCCGTGGGCGCAGCCTCGGGTAGGCGGGGTCTCCGCGCCGGCGGGATCTCTATGTAAAGAGGTTTGGGCAGAGCGCGGTCTCCGTGTGGGCGTGGCCAGCAGGAGGGCGGGGCTTCGCAAGGGAAACTTGTCGGGCTAGCCTGGGGAGTATCGGTGCACTGAGCAGAGCGTCTCGAACCCCAGCAGTGCCCGCGACTATACCACTCGGTACCATGGACGGGACTCCCCACCGCGCCGCACACCGGCGACTGCAACTGCCCCTGCTGTGCCTCTTCTTCCAGGGCGCCAACGCCATCCTCTTTGCCATCTTCGTTCGCTACGACCACGAAACCGATGCTGCCCTCTGGCACTGGGGCAACCACAGTAACGCGGACCATGAATTTTATTTTCGCTACCCAAGTGAGTGTGGAGAGAGCGCGCGGCAGACAGACCCCACGCTCCTAGGTGTCCCAGGCGGGGGCTTGGGGGATCAGATCTCCCCTCTGAGGAAATGAAGGGCCCCTTTTATTAGGGTCATCGCGTTCCGGGTGCAGGGCTGAGGATGGAGCTAGCATCGTATTTAGCCCATGAGACAGACAAAGATGAGGCGCAGAAACGTTAAGTGACTGGTTCAGGGTCACAGAGTCAGAAGTAGGGGCACTGGAATTTGAACTAAATCTAAAGCCCTAGCTTTGATCCCTCCCTGTCTTCCTCCCATTCGACCTTTTTGTGCTTTTCGAGGGTGTTGAGAGCCTTTGTCTTTTTAGGGCTCCACCCTGAATACAGGAAAGAAAATCTTGCTCTCAGGAGGGATAGGAAGATGGTGCCACCTGAGGGCCCTAATGGCAGGGATTAGGTACTAAGCTTTCCCAGCTAGGGGCAAATTCTTACCTAGTACCCCAAAGCTGACCCTCTTCCAGAGTCAGGGAGGACCAGCTAAACACATAGCAGCAGCCTCCAGAAATGAGAAGGAGGCTTGGCAGGGTTATTGGCCTGTTTCACAGAGGAGGAAGTTGGGTCTCAGAGGACTTATAACCCCCACTATATGAGAGGCAGAACTGGAATCACTTGCTGACTGACACAAGACTCAGGAGAGGGAGGTTGCCCCTCCGGTGGATATGGAGACCCTCCGTGAAGGTTGCGGGGGGGAGGTTCTTTTTTTGTTGTTGTTTTGTTTTTGTAGTGCTGAGTTTCTTTCAGACTTAGCTTTCCATCCCTGGAGCACAACAAGAAGACAGCATGGGGATTTCTGCCTGCCTCCCTGCCTGCTTGCCTGCTTGCCTGCCTTCCTTCCTTCCTTCCTTCCTTCCTTCCTTCCTTCCTTCCTTCCTTCCTTCCCTCTCTTCCCTTCCTTTCCTTTGCAATGGGACATCTCTTCCCCTGGTACTGAGGATTGAACCCCAGGCCTCGTGCATGCAAGACATGGAGCTCTTCCCCTGAATTGCATCCCAGCTCCTACCTCTTTCTGTGCTCTAGATTGCCATCCTGAGGACTTTGATCCTGATGTGGGGGTTGTTGGGGCAGGAGAAACTTGTAAGGTCCCTAGAGCCAGGGGCTTTGATGAGTCAGCTTCTTACCTGTCCCTATGTCCAGGGACAGAGTCAGGGTCACAGGAAGGGTAGCCACGGCCCTTTGATTAGGGAGATGAAAGGGAACCTGCAGCTCTTGGCGAGCTCTGGTCTGGCCAGTGCCAAGGACAGGTCCACTACGAGGTCTGTCTGGTCTGTGCAGTATAGGCTTTCTCAAGCCATCTATGTGGTCTACGCCCTCTCAAATGTGTGGGGAGAGCCAGTAAGGTCCTGTGACCTGCCCAAGGTCACATGGCAACTTTTCAAAGGAGCCAGGCTAGAAGTAGTCTCTTGATTTCTACACTAGGGCTTTTACAAACACCTTTTTTTTTAATTCCTTGAAGCAAGTGATGGAAAAAAAAAAAGAAGGTAAAGAAGCCATGATGACAATAGCCGTGAATACAAATATGAGAACAGGTTCTAAGAAAGAAAAAAGGGGCCGGGGAGATGGCTCAGTAGAATGAGCACTTGCCTGGCAAACACAAGGGGCTGAGTTCAATCCCTGGTTCCACCAAAAAAAAAAAAAAAAGAAAGAAAGAAAGAAAGAAAAAAGAATATTTATTTATTATTTATTTGGTACTGGGACTGATCTGTGTCCCAGAATTTTTTTTTTTTAATTTTGAGACAAGTTCTTGCTAAATTGCTAAATTGTTCAGGTTGGGCTTTAAAACTTGAGATCTTCCTGCCTTAACCTCCCAGAGTTCTGAGATTACATGTATGCCTCACCATGCCCAGCTTTTTTTTTTCCCCAGCTAATTTTTTTTAAAAAAATATTTATTTATTTTGTGTGTGTGTAGCCAGCTCAGCCCACCAGGGGGCGGGGCTGGCTGGCATGTGGTGCTGGGGGATATGAACTGCGGTCCCTGTGCTTTGCTTAGCTTGTTCCAAGTAGGTGCTTTAGACCACTGAGCCATCTCACCAGCCCCCCAGCTAATTTTTAAAACTTATTATTTTTAGTTTGGGTAGTCTTTTTTTTTGGGGGGGGGTGAGACATGGTCTCACTATTTAGTTTGGCTGTCTTTGAATTTACTACATAGTCCAGGGTGACCTTGAACTCACGGCAGTCCTCCTGCATCAGCCTCCTGAGTGCTGGCACCACAGGTGTGCACTATTGGGAAGTCTTTTTTTATTTTTTTGGTACTGGGAATCAAACTCACAACCTCATGCTTGCCAGCAGGTGCTGTACCATTGAGCTCCATCGCTGGCCCAGGGCAGTCTTTTTAAGAGACATCTCGCTCTCGCAGTCTCAGTCCTTTTAAAGACCTTACTTGAACAGAGAGGGATTTAGATCGATGGATTCAGGATCTTCTTGGGAGGGGTAAAATATGAGGATGTGACCAAGACCATAGTGGCTTGTGAGCTCTTCTGGGACAATATAGTCAATTGTCCTGAAGCTAGTGGGAGTGCAGTTGGAGGACAGCCTTCCCTGCTCCTCCTTCCTTTTCTTTCTGCTTGCCTTTTTTTTTTTTTTTTTTGACAGGGTCTCACTATGTAGTCCAGGCTGGCCTTGAACTCACAGAAGTCCTCCTGCCTCAGCCTCCTAGGTGTTGGGATTACAGGTATGTACCACCATACCTGGCTTCCTGCTTCTCATATTTTATACCTAGACTTTACAGATGAGGTAACTGTGACTTAGAGAAGCCAAGTACGTGGTCTGGAGAAAGTCAAAAGGTCAGAATAGGATGGGAGGAGCTAGAGTTTCAATCCAGTTTGTCAGATACCAATGGTCTGCCTTTAACTGCTGCCTTGTTCCATAATCTTGAGCTGTCATTCAATACAGGAAGGAACAGTATGGGAAAGAGGGAGGGCAATAGTTTCTCCAACCAAAGTCTTGTGTAGGTTTGGGGGACAGGCTCCATCCCACCCCAGAGTGGCCACCAATGGGAGTGTTTACAGGTCACTTTAACTATCACCATCCCCAGCTGGAACAGCCCCTCAGCAGGCAGGGCTCAGGGAGAATCTCTGTGTGTAGGATGCCCTGGGGAGGGAGGTTGTTGATGTTTAGACTTCAGTTGAAAGGTCAAGAGACTGAGTTTTGATTCCAAACAAACTGGATAAGGAGATGTAATCATTATTGCCATTTAAGACAAGTTCTGGGCAGTATGTTTGACATGTTATGGGCTCAATGTCCTTTGTTATCTTGCTGTCCTTGGCCATGAGGACAGATGTGGCATCCGCTTTACTGTCTTACAAGGAGGTAAGAATCAGGCAGTGAGGCCCAAGAGAATTTAGGCTTCAGGCTCAGCTCTATGTGTTGCCTCCCTCTTCTGTTGGACTGTGAAATGAGGGTGCTTCTGGCGCAGGTGGGACTACAGAGCTGCAGGAGAATAGGGCTCCTTCGGTGAGGCCAGGAGGCCTCCTAACCTCACTGCCCTTGGCACTGGGGCTGGTAGCCAGGCTGCAGACCGCATGCTCTGGCAGACAGTCAACCCTGCACCTGGGAGCTAACTTTCTGCTCTTACACACAGCACCCAGAGAAAGTGTAGGAGACAGCTTCTCTTAAAGGTATTAATTAAATCCCAAAGTTCATTAATAATGTTCTGGTTTGTTGATGCCTCTTCAGATTAAACAAAAAGTGACCATGATTTTTTTTTCCTTATCAAGGAAATTTGAGGTAATTTACAACAAAAGTTGTGTATAGCTTGAATATTCCTTATCTGGAATGTTTGGGACTAGAAGTGTTTGGATTTTGGAATATTTGCATGGACAAAATGAGGTGTTTGCTGGAAGGGACCCAAATCTAAAGAAGAAATTTACTATTGTTTTATATATATCTTATGTACATAGTCTCCAAGTATTTCATACTATATATACATATATTTTTTTTCTTTTTTTGTGGAACCAGGGATTGAACTCAGGCCCTTGGGCTGGGGAGATACCTCAGTGGAATAAGTGCTTCCCTGAACTCAGGCCCTTGTGCTTGCCAGGGAAGTGCTTATTCTACTGAGCCATCTCCCTGGCCCCTTTATAGACTTTTTTTTTTTTTTCAGTACCAGGGATTAAACTTAGGACCCTGTGCTTGCCTGGCAAGTGCTTATTCTACTGAGCTATCTCCTCCATATTATATTTTTAAAAATTGAATACAATATTCTTAGTGTGTCTGCTTTTCTTTTTTTTCTTTTTTGGTATCAGGGCTCAAACTCAGGATGTTGTGTTTGCCAAGCAGGCGCTTATGATGCTGAGCTACATCCCTGACCTGTATGTCTGCTTTTCTCTCTCTCTCTCTTTTTTTTTTTTTTTTTGTGGTGGTGGTGGGGACTGAAACTAGGACCTTGTACATGCAACGCAAGAGCTCTACCACTGAGCCACATGCCCAGCCCTCGTTCTTTCTTCTTTCTTTCCTTTTTTCTTTTCTGGCTGTGCTGGGAATGGAACCCAGGGGGTTTACAATGGGTTACATCCTCATCCCTCATTATACTTTGAAACAAGGGGGCTGCGGATGTAGCTTAGCAGCACGAGCATGGCAAGTGCAAGGTCCTGAGTTCAGTTCCCAGTACTCCCCCCAAAATAGCCTTATATTTTAGAACAAGGTGTTGCTAAGTCACTGAGTAGCCCAGGCTGGCCTTGAACTTGCAGCAGTCCTTCTGCCTCAGCCTGCCTCCTGCGTGCTGGGATTACAGGCGTGTCCCCTGCCTTTGTTTTACTTTTTAATGAGGGATGGTACAGATTAGAAAGCAAACAAAAAGATCTTCTTGTGCAGAAACCCTGATGGCACACTCTAAGTCAAAGCGATTCAGCCAAGTTAAAATACTCAAACTATAGAAAGTAAAAACTAAGTCAGGTGTGATAGGACACATCTGTATTCCCAGCATTTTAGAGGATGAAACAGGAAGATCCCCAATTCAAGCTCAGGTTAGGCAAATTAATGATTTAGAGGCCGTGTCTAAAGATTAAATGGGCAGGAGAAGTAGCTCAGTGCAGAGGCCTTGAGTTTAATCCTCAATCCAAAAAATAAAACAGAAGGGGGCTGGTGAGATGGCTTAGTGGTCTAATGCACCTATTTAGAACAAGCTTAGCAAAGCACAGGGACCGCAGTTCAATCCCCCAGCACCACATGCCAGCCAGCCCTGCCCCCTGGTGGGCTGAGCTGGTCACACACACACATAAATAAATAAGTAAAATTTAAAAACAAAACAAAACAAAACGGAAGGGCTAGCCAAATAGCTCAGTGGATTAAAGCACCTGCTTATGCAAATGCAGGCACTGGAGTTCGATCCTGGCTTGCTGTGCTGGCCCCACCCCCGGGGTACACTGAGATGGAGATTGAGACTGGGTGTGGTAGTGCGCGCATGTAATCCAGTGCTTGGGAGGCTGAAAAAAGGAGGATCGCTATGAGTCCAATCTGTGTAGTGAGACCCTGTAGACTCTGTACTAAATACGTAAAAAAAGAAAAGAAAAAAAGGACAGACAGACAGAAAAAAGAGAAAGGTCCAGTGCATCTGTATTGAAGTTGGGCATACAGCAGCCCTACCCCTCCCTTCAATTCCATTCCCCCAAAATAATCTCCATTAACACTTTAAAGCTGTTTCCTAAATTATTTCTTTTAACTGTCCAACTGGAGGAGTGCAGACACTGATGGATGAGGGATGGAAGTTAGACATTCAGCAAGACTTCTTAGCGGGAAGGAAAATTGAAAAGAAAGCTAAACGGGAAGAAGGTCTTGAGCATGGGCAGTAGGGCACAGGTTGGACTGCAGCAGGGGAAGGTATAGGTTGGACTTTGGACTGGTCAGCTGGAGAGACTGAGGGCTAGGATGAATGAGTAGGGCAGAGAGAGAGAGAGAGAGAGAGAGAGAGAGAGAGAGAGAGAGAGAGAGAGAACTACAGCAGAAGGTTCTAATCCCTTGCCCGATACAGGAACAGCAGAGGTAGTTTGGGTTCCACTACCCCAAGCTGAGCAGCTCCATGCAGGTGCCTTGGAGCTAGAAAGGCCTGCCACGCCTGGGGAGTTTTATAGGCCTGGCCCCACCTCAGGGCAGCCCTGGCTGGTGAGAACCAGGGTGCCAGCAGGGTGGCCGCTTGGTTTATGGGTCAGGTGTAGCCAGAGCAGCCCATACCTCCATGCACCCACGCATCCCTGCACCCTACAGGTTTCCAGGACGTGCACACCATGGTCTTCGTGGGCTTTGGCTTCCTCATGGTCTTCCTGCAGCGCTATGGCTTCAGCAGCGTGGGCTTCACCTTCCTCCTGGCTGCCTTTGCCCTGCAGTGGTCCACACTGGTCCAGGGTTTCCTCCACTCATTCTACGGTGGCCACATCCATGTTGGCATGGAGAGGTAGGTCCCCGAGTCCCTGACCCTCCCCTGGAGTTGGCCAGAGGAGGGTCCTCGCTAAGCCCTGTCCTTCGAATCTGCTTCCTGACCCACTGTTGACCCATCCACTGAGTTCATTGGTGCCCTACCCAGTGTAATAACCTGACTTATCCCATTCTTGACCTCCACACTCAATCCTACTGCCTCACTTCTTTAGGGCCCCTGTCACCTAGAGCTCTTGAGTGCTAAGAAAGTGTGGTGGGAAGTGCTGGGTGTACAGCACCTCTCCATGCAGGTCCTGGTCCTTCCATCTAGTATGAGCTTGGTCAGCCAAGAAGGCTTGGCGTAGCCCATATGACCTCAGGAGGGAAGAGTTGGCTCCTGCCCCTAGCCCTTTTTGGTGTGCCCATTTCATGCCTAGCAGAGGCCCACAGCCACTCCTGCCCCTCTCCTCCTCTTCACACTAATCTCAGCATGATCAACTCTGACTTCTGCGCTGGGGCCGTGCTCATCTCCTTTGGCGCTGTCCTGGGCAAGACCGGGCCTGTGCAGCTGTTGCTCATGGCCCTGTTTGAGGTGGTGCTGTTTGGCATCAACGAGTTTGTGCTTCTCAATCTCCTGGGGGTAAGAGTCCGCACAGGGGTGGGTGTGGGCGTGTAGGGTGGTGTGGCTGAGGCTCTGAGGTGGGTGAGCTGTGGGCAGAGACGGGGCTGCCTCCTCCTCGGCTGCACCTCCTCAGGTGAGAGATGCTGGCGGCTCCATGACCATCCACACGTTCGGTGCCTACTTCGGGCTGGTCCTCTCCCGGGTCTTCTACAGGCCCCGGCTGGAGAAGAGCAAGCACCGCCAGAGCTCCATCTACCATTCAGACCTTCTTGCTATGATTGGTGAGGCCTGAGGAGGGGGAGTGACATGGGCACTGGCTCTAGATGCCTCCAAACAGGACAGGGGGCCTGAGGGTGTTGCCTGCCTACCATCCCATTTGGATTCTGCTCCCAGGATCCTGAGGTCTGCACTCACCAGGCTCAGCACTGGAATTCAGCTCTGGGGTGCACTCATGGCTCAGATCCATTCCCAGTGTTTTTTCTGACCCCACCTCACTCCTGCTTAAGCTTTTCCAGAGGCCCTAGGACCCTTGGATTGGAGCCTCATCCTGGGCACTGCCCTCCCTCTCTCCTCCCGCTCGCTCACCCTTCCTGCACACTCCAGCCAGACTGGGTCTGGTTTAAACCTTCAACTCCAGCCTGCCACAGGGCTGCATCCCCCCACCAGGGACTCACTGTACTCTTAAGCAGGGAGGGAGGGGTTTGGTCACCCAGAGAGCAGCAGGGTTTGATGTTGACCCCCAGCTGCTCCTAAGCAACTCCCTCTGCTCAGAGGGGGAGCCATGTGATTTCTTTCTTTCTTTTTTCTTTTCTTTTCCCTCCCTCGCTCCCTCCCTCCCTCCCTCCCTCCCTCCCTCCCTTCCTTTCTTTCTTTCTTTCTTTCTGGTGGAACTGGGGATTGAACTCAGGCCCTTGCGCTTGCCAAGGAAGCACTTATTCCACTGAGCTATCTCCCCGGCCCCTTCTCTTTCTTTCTTTCTTTCTTTCTTTCTTTCTTTCTTTCTTTCTTTCTTTCTTTCTTTCTTTCTTTTGATTTTTCATAGAATGTCTTGGGTGAGACTGCAGTGCCTCTTCTTGCATTAAAAAGACTACTTTTGCATTCCTCCCCCACCTCTGGGTGTGTTGTGAAAGACATTCGGAGGCTTCCTTGTCCCATGAGAACCAGATAAGCTTGGCTTGAAGGCAGGAGACCTCCCCAAGCTTTCCACGCATCCCTGGGAAGCTTCTGAGGTCTCCTCAGCCTCCTGGCTCCTGGCTCCTGGGTGTAAGTCACCCAGCAAGAACTCAGCCCTTGGGGCCAAGGGGATGGCTCAGTAGAATAAGTGCTTGCCTGGCAAGCACAAGGGCCTGAGTTCAATCCCTGGTTACACACACACACACACACACACACACACACACCCCAAAACGTAAAAAGAACTCATCCCTGGCCGCTTTCTTCCCCAACTCTCCCCCTAGAGACTGAATATGTGAGTGTGGCATGTCTTGCCCAGACTGTGGGCTTGCAGGTCTCACCCAGTGGGCCACTCAGGACTAAGGGGCAGTCCCTATGCCTCCTGCATTCTACCTCACTCTACAGGCCCCCACCCTTCTCCTTGTTCCTTGTCCCTGCCTTTCTGGCCCTCTATGGCCCTCTATAACTGTCCTGTGACCCTCACAGACAGGTGGCTTATAGAGCTGGCCCAGGCTACACAGCACACAGCACACAGCAGACAGGCCTTGTTAAGAGGAGACTGGGGGCTGGTGAGATGGCTCAGTGGTCTAAAGCACCTACTTAGAACAAGCTTAGCAAAGTACAGCGACCACCTCAGTTCAATCCCCCAGCACCACATGTCAGCCCGCCCTGCCCCCTGGTGGGCTGAGCTGGCCACACACACACACACACACACACATAAATAAAATTTTTTTTAAAAAAAGAGGAGATTGGGGTTATAAACAAATTGTTTTCAGGTATATACCAAGTACCTATCATAGTACCTAGGGTGTCTGGCCTTTGCCTTCTCTCTCTCTCTCTCTCTCTCTCTCTCTCTCTCTCTCTGTTATTTTTATTTTTGTGACTGTTTGAGACAGGATCTTGCTGCATAGTTCAGGCTGGCTTTGTAGCCCAGGCTGGTCTCAACAACCCTCCTGCTTTTTTTTTTATTTTTTTAAAGTTTTATTTATTTATTTGGCTGTGTGGCCAGCTCAGCCCACCAGGGGGCGGGGCTGGCTGGCATGTGGTGCTGGGGATTGAACCGCGGTCCCTGTGCTTTGCCAAGCTTGTTTCAAGTAGGTGCTTTAGACCACTGAGCCATCTCTCCAGCCCCCATTTTTTTTTTTTTTTTAAAGGCAAGATCTCATTATGTAGTTCAGGCTGGCCTTGAACTCACTATATACTCACTATGTAGCCCAAGCTGGTCTTAAACCTGGGGTAACAACCTCCTGCCTCAGCCTCCTGAGTGCTGGGATTACAAGCATGCACCACCATACCTGGCTACCCTCTGCCCTTTTCTTTTCTTTTTTAATTTAGTGCATGGTCTACAGGGTCTACAGGATCTCACTACACAGATTAGACTTGTAGTGAACCTCCTGTTTTCAGCTTCCCACGCGCTGGGATTACAGGCGCGTGCCACCATGACCAATGCCCAGTCTCAACTGCTGTCTCAGTGTGCCCTGGGGCAGGGCCAGCACAGTAGGCTGGGGATCAGACCTCCGACCCTGAATCTGCTTAAGCAGGTGCTTCAATCCACTGAGCTATCTGGCTGGCCCAACCCTTTCCTTTTCTGATACTTTCCAAAAACCTAACACTGTGGTTCTCCAAGTACTCCCTTTGTGCTAATGCCATTCAGTGGCTTCCAGAAAAGGAAGGTGCAGTTAGCCCCTTTGAGGATATGGACTGTGGACCTGCAGGTATTGCCTCCTTCAGTCCTCACTTCCTGAGGACCACCTCGTTGTCAATCCCATTTGGGAAGCCAAGCCTGGGGAGAGTGGATGGGTGGTTTGCATTACATATCTCGAACCCCTCACTGACTGCCTGCCCTCCATTCAGGGACCATCTTCCTGTGGATCTTCTGGCCTAGCTTCAATTCTGCACTCACATCGCTAGGGGACACGCAGCACCGGACAGCCCTCAATACCTACTACTCTTTGACCGCCAGCACGCTCAGCACCTTCGCCCTGTCAGCACTTGTCAGTGGGGATGGGCGGCTCCACATGGTATGTGGAGGAGCCTTGGGAGGCAGAGGGACAGCCTGGTACAGCAGAGGTCTGAGTCTCTGCACAGAAGTCTCCAGGGGCTGGGGCTGGTGAGATGGCTCAGTGGTCTAAAGCACCTACTTAGAACAAGCTTAGCAAAGCTCAGGGACCGTGGTTCAATCCCCCAGCACCACATGCCAGCCAGCCCCGCCCCCTGGTGGGCTGAGCTGGCCACACACACACTCATACACACACACACACACATAAATAAATAAAATTAAAAAAAAAAAAAAAAGAAGTCTCCAGGGGCTTCCATCGGCCCTGGTGGTGGTGGAGTAGAGGAGAAGGAGACAGTATGAAAGTAGGAAAGTTAGAGGTTAGATGGCAGAAGGGCTTCTGGAGGCAGTAGGTGTCACTATGGTGACACCCTTAGGTTGGGTGTGGGTATGAGTGTTGGAAAGAGGCTCCCACGCCCGATCCTGCCCTGTGCCCTTAGGTCCATATCCAGAATGCAGCACTGGCTGGAGGAGTTGTTGTGGGGACAGCAGGTGAAATGATGCTCACACCCTTTGGGGCTCTGGCAGCTGGCTTCTTGGCTGGGACAGTCTCCACACTGGGGTACAAGTTCTTCACGGTACAGTTGCCTCTTTGGCCCTGAGCAGAACATGGAATTGCTTTCCTCCCACCTCCCCACAGGCCCATGGTGGGGTTGGAAAGGGCACCTGAACCTGATTCTCCATCTTATCCTCCAGCCCTGCCTGGAGTCCAAATTCAAGGTCCAAGACACTTGTGGTGTCCACAACCTCCATGGGATGCCAGGGATCCTAGGGGCCCTCCTGGGGGTCCTTATGACTGCACTGACCACCCACGAAGCTTACGGAGATGGGTGAGTTTTCCCTTAGCCCACACGGCAGTCAGTATTTTCTGGAATGACTTCTGTCATGCTCCTTCGTGTTGTCTATTTTCACCCAGCAACCTGTCTGTGTGTCCATCCATTTATCCATCCACCCCATCCATCCATCTGTCCATCCTTTCGTGTGAGCCAGGGAGGCTGAAGAGAACAAGATGAAGTCAGGAACTTCCCTCCTGCTCAAGCATAATAAGAGATCATTGAACAAATGATTTCAGGACTGTTGAGTGTTACAAAAAAGGGTAGATCCTTGGGATCTATTTTGGGAATTCAAATCTTATAGGAGGGCAAAAGGGACCCTCAAATTGACACTTCAGAAGTGTATGGTGGGGCTAGGGCTGTAGCCCAGTAGTGGAAAAGTGTCTACTGACCCAGGAGGGGAGGATGTCCCCCCTGTGGGCTGGCAGAGCCCAAGGGCTGGGCATAAGCCCCCTGGAGACCATTCTGGCTGTTGGATGTCCACTGGTGTGAGTGCCTTACAATGACCAGCCCAAGCCCCTGCCCATCCTTGCCTTCCCACCTCCACTCCTAGTCTCACAATCCACTCTCCCTACAGCCTGGAGGACGTGTTTCCACTCATAGCCAATGGTCAGCGCAGCGCCACGTCACAGACCATGCACCAGCTCTTTGGGCTGTTTGTCACACTGGTGTTTGCTTTTGTGGGCGGGAGTCTTGTTGGTGAGTGACCTTGGGTGGGAGTTGGGAAGCTGCTAGAGCTCTCAGGAGAGAACACAGAGAGGGGGTTCTTTGGAGGAGGGACCCTGGGATCTTGTGCCCCTGACTCCTTTGCTTACTCACGGATTTATTGTGCCAGATATTAGCATGTGGCAGAGAAAGGGCAGGTTGAGGAGCTAGGACAACCTCCTTGGGGAGGAGAGATGCCCATGGATGCTTGTTCTCTTCAGACCCAGGCAAGCTGGGGCACCTTTTTGCGCTGCGTGGGTCCATCTCCTCCGGGCTGGCTTCCCTGTGCTGCTCCCTCAGCCCACTAGAGGGCAGCCCAGTCTCAGGCTGAGACCTGGAGGGGTTACTGCACAATCAGGCCTCAGCAGTAAACCAGCCTCAACACCTCCCAAAGAGTCAGACTGTCTTTGGGCCCTGGGCCAGGCAGTCCTTCCTGATGTCTAACCTTAATACTGAAACCTTATTCAGGATTCCAGAGAGTCTCATCCTCTAAAATTCAACTCATTTTTTTAGTAACTTAATTATATGAAAAATATTTCTTGAGCTTGTCCTGTGTAGGAGGACACAGAAGACTCCGTAGTTGTGGCTCCTGTGCAAATCAGTGATTTATTTAGCATCTGTGACCCTTGGTTTCTTTGTAACACAGTGATAATAATCACCTTGCAGGGTCGCTGTGACTTCTCAGGAAGGCAGTGCTTGTCAGGCACTTGGCACAGGGCCTGGTACATAGTAGGTGCTCAAGATACGGCTGAGGTTCGCTTCACTTGGTGTCATGAGGACATCGTGCCTCCTGGACCCTCTGTGCCCCGGGGCACTGGGTGGCAGCCTCCCTCCAGGATGAGGGTGACCCCTTATGTATCCTCTCTAGGGCTCCTGTTGAGGCTGCCCTTCCTGGACTCACCCCCAGACTCCCAATGCTATGAGGACCAGATTTACTGGGAGGTAAGATATAGCAAGATCCCTTGTAGCCCTGGGCTCTTTGCTGTCCCTGCCTTGCCACCCTCCTGGGACCAAACCTGCCTCCTTCCTTCCTCGCCTGTTTCTTCTCCACTGGTGCACACTGCTGTGCTGTGGCCTGCAACTGCCCGGCTCGACCCTTCCCCACCCTCCCCTGCCTTTCAGGTACCAGGTGAGCATGAGGATGTAACCCAGCGACCCCTGAACATGGAGGAGCCAGACACTCAGGCCTAATGTGCTGCTGGCGGTGCACAGGACAGCTGCTTTTAGAAGGTGGTGGGGAGCCACCGCTCAGCTGTGGAGCGCTTGCCTAGCATGTGGCAGGAGCTGGGTTTGATCCCCAGTATTGCAGCAAGACGATGATGTTTGGCTTCTCCTACTGGAAAGCCCTTCTTAGCTCCCTCTTCTGTTTCAAGGAAGAAGCTATGAGCCAGAGGAAGCCACCTGTCCCTAAAAGACACCTTCCCCTATGGGAAAAGGGTGGAGGACAGGGTTGTGCTTGCTCAACCAGCCACACATGTGGCTAGAAGGGGCTTCAGTGAAGTGCCAGGGGACCGCCCATCCACAGGCTCCACTTCCCAGGTACAGTGGAGCCTGAGGCAGGCCCAGCTGTGTAGGAGTGATAAACACCACGATCACCAAGGGTTCTGATTGCTTTTATTTGTGCCCTGGGAACAGGAGCTGTTCTTCACTCTAACTCACAATATTAAACCTCAGGGCAAAAAAGGGTGCAAGTGGTGACAAAATCCTCCCTCCCTGGGTCCCTTGACGTCCCTTTAAGATGCCATGTTCCACCAGATGGGTCCTCTCCAGGGACAGGGGGCCCATTCCTTCACAGAAATCCAGGATTGTCTTCCTAGTTCCCATCACTCTGGCCTTCAGTTGGGGCAGCCTCTGAGCAGAGCAAGGACAGGCCTCACAGACCTACAAAGGGCATAAGAAGCTGGAAGCAGCCATCGCCTAGGTCAGAGCTTTCAATTGCCTAGAGCTTTCTATGATAACAAACAGCCAGCTTCTCACCACCACTGACCTAGGTGCTATTTGTCCCGAGGCTGCAGAGGGACAGCCAGAAGGGTCTTCAGAGCAGGGAAAAGGAAGAAGGCTGGCCCAGAGCCTCTGCCGGCCTGAAGCCCTTTGACCAGCAGAGGGCGCCCTAGACCCAGCAGAAGAAACTGCCGTCTTCCTGGTTCTATCGTTCTTGCTCCTTTACCTATGAAAATACTTTCTGTAGCCTAATACCCTTCCTGTCTGCTTTAGTTCTGGTCTTCGGGCTTTCCAGCCATAGCTTAGCATAAACACCCTGAACCTCACTCCACATCAGGCAGATCTCTCATCCCACAGGGAGTCCCCTTCATTAGACTAGTGCCCCTTTCCCAGTGCTGCAGGACTGGGTCCCTTGGCCCTCTCCTTTCTTTTCCCCAGGCTTTGACAGCAGCTAAGCAAGACAATTTAGACCCAGGTGCCTCACTGCAACTGGAGGAACCTAGGCCGGCCCAGAGGCCAGTCACTGAGGGGTGCAGATGGGGAAGGAGAGTAGCTGAGGGGTTGAGTTCTGTTGCACCATCCCCTGGCACCTGGGTGACTATGCTCCCTTTGCTCCCTCCTTTGTGTGCACTCCTCCTCCCTGCACAGGTAGGTATAGTGGACATGAGGGCCAGATCCTGTGCCGAGGCAAAGGCTGACTGCTAAAATGGCAAAAGGGCTCCCAGGCACTGTCAGCCCCTGCTGGAGAGGAGAGCACTCAGAAGGAGTCTGCCCTAGGGGAGTGACAGCCTACAGCACTGCTCCAGCCTCTGAGCTCCTCCAACACTCCTCTAGTGGTAAGATCTGAGTTAGGTTCAGGATGTGACAGCCCTGTCCAGCCTCTTCTGGGTAGGAAAGCCATGGCTATCCAGTTTTTCCTGGCACCATTTCTTACCCTGTCCCTGTGCCTCTACTACTGATTCTTTCTTGACAAAAACTAAGGCTTTTCTTTCAGACCTGAAAAACTGGGCACCTCCAACCCAGAGTGGTTCTTGGTGGAAAGGCAACCACCTATCTCAATCCAGGGAGGTATCTGGACTGAGCCCATGGAGACCGGGCATGGCTCACTAGCTTCCAAGGGACAAAGGCTACAGGTCTTATGCTACAGCAATGTGATACAGCACAGGCCTGTAATCCCAGCACTCAGGAGGCTGAGGCAGGAGGATTACCATGGATTTGAGGCTACTCTAGACTACATAGTGAGTTCAAAGCCAGCTTGAATTGCATAGTGAGGCCTTGTCTCAAAAAGAGGGACAGAGGAGCCTGGGAGATGGCTCAATAGAATAAGTGCTTCCCTGGCAAGTGCAAGGGCCTGAGTTCAATACCCCCCCCCCAAAAAAAAGAGGGGCAGAGGCTGCAGAGATAGCTCAGAGGTCTAAGTGCCTGCCTAGCAAGTGCAAGGACCCTAGTTCGATCCTTGGTACTGCATGCCATGCCAGCCCCAAACCCCAGGCACACCCTGCTACATATTGAGACCCTGTAGTAAATAAATAAAATTTTAAAAGGGAGCAGTTCAGCCCCCAGGATGGCTTGCCAAGAGATCTTGGAGAAAGGAGAGCCAGGGTGAGGCCTGGCCCATGTAAGGCAGTCCTACTTATCTTGTAGCCAGACAGTTCCAAGCTCCATCATTCTCCTGATGCCCTCAATGGCTCAAATGGCACTGAGCACCACCACAAACCCTTACACCCTGGCCCCATTCTCTGGGGATTCTGCCCAGGGCTGAACCCTCCTAAATCACACCTTTGACTTTTCACTATTTTTCCTTTCCTTTCCCCCAGCTTTGCCTTAAATGCAGGGTCCTTTGTAGACTGTTCTGTTATGTCCACTTGAGCCACATTTAAGGCTAGGGTGTGGGGGGTGATCATCCACCCCCTCATTGCTATCAGAGAGCTCATGGGGGTGGAAAGACAGGTATCCTTGGAGCCTGGGTGAACAGGAGCTCGACCCTCCCCCTCTTGCCTGTAGCCCCTGCCTCAGTACTATTAGACCCACACACAGTGGCCCATCCATTCAGGCTGGGTCAACAGAGTGACAATGAGTAGGTCAAGGGGATGCCGGGGACAGGGGCCGAGGGGGCTCCTTCCTCACCCCTTCAGGACAATGAGGCTGTGCCCCTCCAAGACAGCCCCTCTGATCACCACCATTATTACTGTCAATGCAGGACAATCAGACACTTGCCCGTTCATGAACTCTTGTCTGTCCAGCCCCAATGCTTCAGCTCTGGGGACAGTGATGGACGAGGACACTAGGCTCCTGCTTGCCTCCAGGGGTCGGGCTGATGGGGAAGCCAGGTTGTCCTGGGGTCAGGGTGGAACCTAGCCAACCAGAGGCATTGCAGGCAGGCTCTCTGGAAGCAGCCACAGTGTCTGCCCAGCACGCGTGTGTTCCCATGATGGCAGCAACCCAGGCACATCTGTGTAGGAGACCCACAAGACTCGGGGTGTTTTTGTGCCTGCGTGGCCGAAGCCTCCTCGGCCCAAAGGGGCAGGAAGCTGCTGCTCTGACCTCGGGAGGATCCCGTGCTGCGAGCCCGCGCAGCCTGGGAAAAGCCCGTGATCCCCGCGATTGGGCTGCACATCACGGTGCGCCGTGGTCCGGCTCCTGCAGGAATTAGACACGGCGTGAGCATCTCCAGGGCCCGGCGGCAGCCGTCCTGGGGCAGGCACGCCCCGCAGCCGCATCCCCCATTGCACCCCAGAACTTTTCTCCTGCAGTGGGCTCTGCGCCTCCCCTTTGTCTGCTCCCGCCGCCCCCAGCCGGTGCCCGCGCGCCCGGGCTGTGCGCCCTCCTCGGCCGCGGGAACAATGCGGGCTATGCAAATGCCCAACGGCCGTGAGAACTCTGGCCGCCGCCCGGCCTCCCCTCCGCGGCTGAAAGGGGCTGGCGGCCGGGTCTGGGGGCGGGGAGCGGCCGCTGCATAGGGATGAGCTGTCCCGCGCCGCGGACAGAGCGCCATTGTCTGCGCCGCCGCCTCTGTTCCTGAGGAGTCCCCGGGCCGCGCGGGAAGGCAGAGCGACCGGAACCGGGTGGGGCAGGAGCGGTGGTCACCTGGCCCCTCACACCTAGGCCTCTGCCGCAGGAGCCTGGCTTTGTGTGCAGGCTGCTGTTTCCGGTAATGGCTGCTCTGCTCACTGGCTGGGCGGCCCTTTGCCAGTTCACTCCTGCCAGCCTCTGTCGCTGGGGCTGCCGCCTCGCACTCCGGCCCGTAGTGGGTGCGCTTCCCACCTCTCCTGCCTGGGGCAGCTAACAGCCCATCATGTCCTAGGCTTTCCCGTCCTGAGAAGGGCTGGATAAGCAAGAAAGCAGAGGTGCTGGTAAGGGAGGAGCAGGAAGGATTCCGAGGCTGGGCCCGGGGCTAGCTTGAGAGGCCTGCTCCCATGGCTTTGGCACAGCTTTCGTCTGCCTGCACGGGACATCGTCCCTTCTTCTGTCCTCCTTGTGGATCCATGGCCACATCACCTCAGCCCCATCCCAAGGTGCAGCTGTCCTCTAAGGTTAAATCTGGGAGGCGAAGATGAGAGGGAAGTTGGTGACAGGGGACCAGAATTCTGCCCCCTCCCTGGGCCCTTCTGCAGCTCCTCACCTAGCCACTCTCCTGTCCGGTTCTTTGGTCCCTCCAGAGCATTCTGAGAGCTGCCCAGCACTGGCAATCTCTCCAGGGACCCAAAAGCCACCTCTGAAAGAAACAAAGGAATACCCTCACTTTGGTTTGCCTGGGCTTTATCCCCCATGCTGTACTCTCCTCCCCCCTAGGGCTCCCCTCTGTGAGACAGTTGCAGGTGCTCAGCCTTGCTTGGGGTGGGTGTACCCAGAGGGTTGACCAGAACTCTGCCCTGATGGTGGCCCTTCCCTCTGGCCTGCATTTCTGTGGCCCTGCGGGCCTGCCCTGGGCTGCTCCTTGGGTCCTCAAGCAGGACCAGGCAAGCCCCACTTGGCTGAGGCTAAGAGAGGAAGTGGGCTTTGTTTCTGGCATCCTCTGGGTACTTAAGCTTGATTTTCCCACCCTGCTCTTCTTGGCAGGAGAGCCCTCAGCTGGAGGAGCCCCTCACCCCTGTGTCCCCTCCTTCCCTGCTCAGCACCATCCATCTCCGTCTCCCCAGAGCAAGGAATGTGGCTCCAGGACACTATGGAGCTTGTTCTCAATCCCCTTCTAGCTCATTTCACTCAGGCTTTTACAGACCTGCTTCCATCCCACGGGCTGCCGTCTGGGGTCTGCCTCTAAAGGGACAGACAGAGGCCCCCTCCTCCCCACAATTCCTCACGCTTCATTTTGTTCCAACACCAGGGAGGAGGCAGCACCATGGGGGGTCGGGAAACCCTGGTGTGGGAGCCTGGGGGGGGGTCCCCTTCTCCAGTCTCTCCAGCCACCCAGCCTGCCCTTTGCAGTGGCCTCAACACATCCATGGTGTCTGTGTTATTACCCATGCTGCAAGCCATCCATCCCCTCTCTACCCTTCCTGTCCATGCCCCACAAGCCTCGATTATTGGTGGAATTAGCACCAGACTTCTTGTTGGCAGTTGCTAATTAAGACCATTAATAAACATGGTTATTAATGTTGTGCCAGGCGGCAGCCACCAGTATCTATCACTGGCATCATTGGCGAGGTGCGGGGCTGGGGTGACTTGTGCTACCTCCATTTTGGAAAGAGTAGCTCCATTTCGCCCTTGCCCTCTTGCTGCAGGCCATGCCAGGTGAGGGTGGATGGATGCAAAGCTCAGAGCTGGGCTTTAGCATCCAGGGTGGGGTAGGGTGGGCACCCCCCTGAGCCCCTCTGCTTTCAGTGACTCCAGCTCTCCATGCCTGCCATAATTCCCACTTGCCTGCTGCCTTCACTGGTGATTTGCACTCCAAGGGCTAGGGCACTATTTCAGGAGGCAGTGACAGTCTGTAGTAGGGCTCAGTGACCGATTTGGCTGGTACAGTTGCCTGATAGCCACTGGCCACCCCCATGTGCCGAAGGAGAGAGAGACTCATTAATGAACCGGAGTCATCTCATCCAGGGTACTGTTCCTGCTTGCTCGGACTGGGTGAAGTCTGTCTCCTCAGCAGGTCTCCCCCACCCTTTATATGTCACCTGGCCTCACAGAGGGTGGCAGTGCATTTATCTGCTCATCCCACTGGCAGGACTGTGGTGCTCAAGCCCTCAAACAGCAGAAACTTAGACCGGTTTTGTTATTGCAGCCTTCCTGCCTGATCTCAGGTGATTTCCCCTTTCCTTCCCTTCTCTTCCCTCCCTTCTTCTCCCTTGCCCTCCCCTTCCTTCCCTTCTCTTCCTTTCCCTTCCCTCCTCTGGTCTCTCTGCCTGGACACCCAGGCTCAGGTGACAGGTGACAAGGCTCCCTCTGGCCTGGCTGGCCTTGGGTGGAGAGCAAGAGAACCTCCCACCCTCAGCTAGGACTAGGAAATGGCACGTGACCAGGCTGAGGCTTTGGGGTTCTTTCAAGGTGATGTCCAACTCCCCTCCTACCTAGCCAGGCTCCTGCACCCCCTTCTGCTGCCTCCCACCCCAGAAGTGAGCCAGGGTAGTTCCAGAGAGCTTGGGAAGGGACCCTCCCACACACACCTGCTGTCCCCCATTCTCTTCTGCCAACAACGTCAATCTCTTGACTTTTCCTGAGGCTTTTGAAGGGAGGATCCACCAAGACTTTAGTCTCCCCAACCCAGGGAAAAAGAAAAGAAAAAAAAAAAAAAATCCTCAAAACAAAACCCCAACAACAACCTTATAGTAGGAGAGATCGGTTGGAAGGCTTTTAATCCTTTAATCCCTCTCAGATGGGCCTTGAGACGCTAATGATTTTCCTAATTATTCCCTCCCATTTTCCCATCGGACTTTGGAGAGGAGCAAGATTCCGAGTGAGTGGTGTGGGATGAATGGCGAGGCCACCTCCCCCTGCCTTGGCCCGGAGTCCAGGCTGCTGGAGAGCTGGGGGAAGGGCCAGGAGCGCCCCAGCCAGGGGCTTGGGCTTTCCTGCCACTGACACCCAGGCAAGGCGGTCGGTCCTAGGACAATGAGGCAGTTGGGGGCTGCCTGAGAGGGCCAGGTGTGGGGCTGGGGTCCCCTTCCTGTGAATGGCCCATTGTCTGCCTTAGAGGAAGGGAGTTGAGGGTCTCTTTGTGTCCCCCCTCCACCCAAAGCCCGTTGGGTGATAATCACCCTGGGAGGGAGGTGGATGGTGATGCGGGTGTTTAAAGAGGGCCAAGCCTCCTCAGGGAACAGTTAGCCATTCAGCCTTGGCCTCCCTCTTATCTCCAGTAGTCTAGGATTCAGTGGCCCATCCACTGGGGTAGTAGGCAGGGCAGCAAACATAGCCAGACTCTGGCCTCAGCTCTTTTCCTCTGCGTAGCCTGTGGGACTGAGCTAGGGATGGCCCATACACCTTCCCAATCCCCGTCTTGCCTTGGGTGCCTGGGACTTTGTCCTATCTTGTGGAGACAGAGTTCCTCTGGGGTCAGCCCTCCCTGGGAGCAGCTGATAGTCCTGGACCTTGGCTCTGGTCTAGTGTAGTACAATACTCTGGGGGATTCTCCTTGTGATGCAGATTCCCTGTGGGGTAATGGTGTGAGCCCCATTTCACACAGGAGAAACTCATGTAAGGTCACACACCCAGTTAGGGGTGGAGCTGAGATCAGAGCCTGATGGCTTTTAAGCTGGGTCCCTTTGCCTGAAATGCATCCCTCACAAATGACACATGATGGCTTCCTCACCTCCTTACATCTTTGCTCAAATAACACCCTGCAAAAAATAGTGTAATCTAGGATTGGCTTCAGACTAAGTGGAGAGCACTGGGGGGTACCTGGGTGCATAGGGAGTGGGAGCCAGAACAGTACATGGGGCACGGATAAGATGGGAAGCTGACACTACAGGATGGGCAGGTAGGGGCTCCTTATACTATTCAGCCTACTTTTGGATTGTTAAAAAGTTTCCAGGTTAAAAAAAAATTTCCAGGTGAGTCAGGCATGGTACTGTATGCCTATAATCCCAGCACTTAGGAGGCTGAGGCAGGAGGATTGCTGTGAGTTTGAAGCCAACCTGAGCTACATACATAGTGAGTTCAAAGCCAGTCAGCATGAACTGCATAGCAAAACTGTCTAAAAAATTTTTTTTCCACAAGGAAATATTAGACAAAATCCAACCTCCCCTAAGTACCTAATATTTAAATCTCAATTTACCCCTTTGGTCCCCAGTACCGCAAAAAAAAAAAAAAAAGTGTATCAATTTACCCCTTTGGGGTCTGCCTTCCTACCTTGTCCCTATTTCCTGGGCTGTTTCTCTCCAAATAGTCCATCCCCATCTGACAGTCTGTGTGTTCTACTTGTTTTGATCCCTGTCAGTGTCAGAGAGCACAAGGTCAGAGGGCATGAGGTCAGAGGTCAGAGGTGCAGAGTGGCAGCCAGCACCTGGTTGGTAACCAGTGCCCATCAGTGAGGGCCTGGGTGACCAGTGGGCGGTCTTCTGAAGGTTCAAAGCAGCCTGAGAGCAGGGCAGGAACTGCCTGATGGCCTGTGCTCCTGGCCTGTGGCTCCTTCAGCACCTGGAGCCCTAGCTGGAGGGCTCTTCGCAAGGCCCCAGCCAGGCTAAGCCCCTAAGTGTCCCATTATGCACCATTCACTTCTCACTAGAGCTGCTGTGTCCTTTTGTCAGAGGGCCTGGGAGCCCAGGGGCTATTACTGCGAGGCCTCATTATTCCCAGCCTAGCAATAATGAGGAGCCCTTCCCTGGAGGAGCACATTTTGTAGGGTCCCTCCCATTTAATAACGATAATGACAGCCACCATTTTCGAGTCCTGCTTCCTGCCCGCTGCACGAAGCACTTTACATACATTGTCTTGTTTAATTCCTCCCAACTGCTCCAGGTAACAGCTCCTGTGTGCAACCCCATTTTTCAGATGAGGAAGTGAAGGCAAGATCGCCAGAGCTTCCCCTTGGCCCAGCTGTGCAGGCAGGGAAGGGCACAGGGGCACCGCATCCCAGGTGGGATGTCCACAGCGTAGAGAAGGAGTACGGCCCAGGGAGGAGCGCACCGCATGTGAGCAAAGGAGCAGGCATGTCCCTCTGGCCTGGGGACTGTGTGGTGCAGTGTGTGTGGCAGCCCCCTCTCCAAGCGAGGCTCCCGTGCACCCCTAGATATGGTAGAGAATGATCACCACTGTCGCCCCTCACAGGGCAGGCGCTGACTCAGGGTGCCCTTGACTTGCTGGGTGCACCCATCTAGTAAGAATATAGGTGTCCCACAAGGCCAACAGAATAGGTATGTGACAGGTGAAAGGCTCTTGGAACACAGGGGCTGACTGTGGACCCAGTGATCAGGCCAGCTGGCCTAGAAGGAGGCAGAAGCATGGTGGGAGAAAGAGAGACAGGTCCAAAGTGCCACCAGCTCCCCTCAGATGTGGCATCTCTGGGGTTCTCTTTTGCTCTGACTTTTGAGGTTACAACCTGTCATTTTTTTTTTTTTTTTTTTTTTTCCCAGAACCGGGGATTGAACTCAGGCCCTTGTGCTTGCCAGGGAAGCACTTATTCCACTGAGCCATCTCCCTGGCCCCAACCCTGTCATTTCTAAGCCTTTAAAAAAAAAAGTAGTACCTTATATTTTAAGTCTAACTTTAGAGGCTGGTAAGCTATGTATGTGCCTCTGGGTACCACTCCCAGCACCACCCACACATACACACACACGCACACACACACACACACACACATCTTAAATTTAGTCTGAATAATTTATTCATACAGAACAAAACTCTAAAGGCAAAGACAAGTCTACTACTATATATAGTAAGGGGTCTTCCAGCCACCTGGGCCTCCACACCCCACCGCCATCCCAGCGACAACCTGGTTTCTCATGAGTCTCCCAGAACCAGTGTCTCAGGGTTTCGTGCATAAAGGTACAGGCCTACTCCTCACCTCACCAGATGGCCAGATAAACTCACTGTTTCTCCACTCTCAGGAGGAACCCAGGACAGAGGAGATCCCAGAGAACCAGGTGAGTGAGAGTTCATGGGGTTGCCAGGAAGCGGAAGAGTAGCTTTCCAGGGGAAGGGGACAGCATAGACAAAGGCCTAGAGAGGTGACATCCATGTCTGTCCAGGTCCCTGATGTTTTCTGATGAGACAAAAGGGGGAGACCACACAGGTTTGTGAGGCTGGACTCTCACAGCCTGAAGTCTACAGCTGCAGCTTGCCTGCTCCTGACCTCCAGCCACCAATGTCTAGCATCCCCACTGGTCCCCAGCTATGAAGAAGGGTCTGGACAATGGAACCCTGGCATTACTTAGCTGGAGTGCTGGGCCTAGGGGCAGTTGTCTCCTCTTAGTCAGCACGATGTGGTCTCCGTGGTTAAATAAGTTGATAGATGATTAGTACAATGCTTGATGCAAAGCACATTTCAGGGGCTGGGGAGATAGCTCAGTAGAATAAGAGCTTGTCTGGCAAGCGCAGGGTCCTGAGTTCAATGCCCAATCACGAAAAAAAAAAAAAATCTTCATCCGGAGCACATTTCAATAGCTGGTGGCTCTAATTATTCCTGTCTGTCTGTCTGTCTGTCTGTCTGTCTCTCTCTCTCTCTCTGTCTCTCTCTCTCTCTCTCTCTCTTTCTGTTTCTTTCTCCCTCCTCTATCTCAGAGCCTCCTGTGGGCAGGGAATAAGCACACTTTTTTACATTCCTGGTCTTCTCTGAGCCTTCACCTTGGGTCCTCAGGGGGGCCTGGGATGTGAGCAAACCAGCTGGAGTGTTCTGAGTGATGTGAAGAACCCCCTCCTGCCCACTCCATTCTGCCTCTTCTCACTCACCTCCCTTAAAACCCCTCCCCTCATTACAGAGCACAGCAGTCAGGCCCTGGAAAGGCCTGACAGAGGCAGCAATTAGATCGTTAGCACCAGCCTCGACCCACCTGCTCGGAGCCCCTCAAATGCATTTTAATTATAATCCCTTAATCTCCCTCAGATGGCAGGGCTGGCTCTAGGGCTTTTGCCCTGGGCAGCCCCTTTCCCTTCCTCTCTTCTCCCAATTAAGGGGTCCTCTCTCATAGAGAGCCCCTTCCCCAGCTCAAGGCCTCTGCTTTGTATGAAGCAAGATCCTGTGCTCTGGGATTTTTGATTTTTTGTTTTTTGAGGGGAGGGGTATTTGAGATCAAACCCAAGGAAACTCTTCCACTTAGCTACATAGCCAGCCATTTTTATTTTTTATTTTGAGACAGAGTCTTACTAAATTGTCCAGGCAGAACTCAAACTTGTGATCCTCCTTTCTTGGCCTCCCTCAGTGCTGGGATCACAAGTGTGTGCTACCACACCCAGCTTGCTTTGTCTCCTCGTCCATGGGGTTGGCCCTCATTGGCTGATTAGTTACCAGGAAGTTTCTCCACAGGAAGAGCTGCCACCTTGGAGCCTTGTGTCTGCTGGCCTAGATACAATTGCTGGAATGCCTGAAATCTGCTGTCTTCCCCCTTGGTCTCTCCTTGTCCTGGTTTCTCTGAGTTCTCTGGAAGCATCTCTGGCCCTTTCACAATGACTTCTATTTTCCTGTCAGTGTAGCCACCCTGACTGGGCAAGCTGTCCCCTTTGGCATCTCTTTCCAGGAGGTCCCATTGCAAGTAGAATTGAAGCCAGGGCCTTGACACATGCTCCCTGGTGGCAGCCCTCTGTGACCTCCAGTTAACCTCAGTGAAGCCAGTTGGGCCTTCACTCTCATGCCCACCTAGAGCCCTGGAGCCCCCTGCCACATAGAGGCTGGCAGAACATAGTCTGGCTCCGGGAGCTGTAAGCCAGGCAGAGGTAGGGGTGGGACAAGATGACCCAGCATGGGCCCTGTCTGAAGCCCAGCCTAGATGAAACCCTTTCCTGGGAAAGTTCTGTCACTAATTGACTTGCAAATGCCTTGTTTGTCCCCAGATTCATAATTAGTGCTAAGGATTTCTAGGGCCCCATCTTGGAGGGGCTTTTTTGGGATCAGACTGTTCCTCTCCCCTCTCTGAGGTCAGTGGGGTTGGGGGTGGGCAGAGCAGGGCATGGATGCCCAGCTGCCGTACAGCGTTCCCACGACTCTGGTGCCAGCATGTGAATGGTGAGGTGCAGGGAGCGTGGGGGCCAGGGCTCCCCTTCATCCTTTAGCTGGGACCATGGCCAAAACCCTGAGGCTCCAGGAAACGATAGAGCTGGGTGGGGGCTGGATGGCACCCTCAGGAAGAAGAGTCCAGCCAGTGCTGACGCTGGCATGGGCCAGGCCTCCGGCAAGATGAGCAAGCCAACAAGGGCTCTCTCTTCCCCACCACCTCCCCACAAAGGTCTTGGCTGCACTGTTGGATGTGAGGGGCTGGAAGCCACTAGAGAAAGAGAAGGGGCTGTTCTTATAGTCCTTCCACATATAGCTTCTGAGCTCCAAGGAAAAGGTCCTGGGCTGGACCCAACTTGGGCGTGGATCTGCTGAGGGGCAACTGTCGCAACTCCCTGGGTCTCAGTTTCCCCCAGTGGATTGTCCCTGGACTCCTTCCCAGCCCGGCGTCTCCTTGTGGTGTCTGCCCAGCCAGCTGCCCCCTAGTAGCCTCACCCCCAACTACACAGATAATTGGCAGCCTGGCCTGAGTCCATTCAGAGGTCCTCTGAGGCGCAGGCCTCCCTCAGGGCAGGAAGGCTGTGCAGGAAGGTGGAGGATGTTCTAAGCTGTGGCTGCCTGCAGTGAGGTCAGCCGGGCAGGGACCCTGCTGTGGCACGCTGTGGCCTGGACTAAACCGTGTCTTTAAGGGCCTCACCAAGCCCAGTGGAGCCATGCAGGAAAGAGCTTGGAAGACCTGTAGAGGAGCGGATGTCCAGTTGTGGTTCCTTTCCTTCCATCCTCAACAGCCTCCCTCTCAAAGCTCTCTCCTAGTGACTACTGTTTTCCTGTGCCTGGGGTATTCTTTTGAGGTCGACCCCCACCATTTTTGCCAAGTTCTCTCAGGAGCCCCTCTATAGTCCCCTTTCACCTTCAGTTTCTTTCCCAAGAACTGGCCATTTTTCTTTGACTAGTCCTTCCTGAAGTCTAACCCTCTATTGCAGGTTGTTTCTCCCCAGGTCTGGCCTCTTCCATAGGCGCAGCAGCTGGAGCCCCAGGGATGGGGAGGGGGTGGGCTCTATGGTAACCCTGAGAAGAGAATGCCACTGCTCCTTATCTGCATACAGACAGGCTCATTTACATACAGACAGACCTCATCTGCATAGACTCAGTGGGACTCTGAGAGCACATTCCAAAGTGTCCCGCCTGGTCCCTCCCACCCCAGTCTTGGCATCCCTGTGGAGGGACCCCTCCCTGCCCCTCCTGTCCCGTCTGGCTCTGGGTCTTTCTGTGCTCAGCTCCCACCTGCTGTCTCTACTGCCCCTTTCCTTGCCTGTCAGAGGAGTCCTTCCCACCTCTTCCAACCATCACAGCTCCTTCACCCAGGCACCTGCCTTCCAAGCAGGAGGCCACTAATGAAGTCGGAAGGTTTAGAGATGGCTGCCACTCCCTGTCCAGGGCTCCCAGCACACAGAGGCTAAGGGGCCCAGGAAGACTGTGCTCCAGCTTCTGGTCCAAACAAAAGCAGGAGGAGGGGCCAGCAGCATTCTCAGAGCTGACTGGTGGGGCCAGATCCTGCCTCCGCTGCACAAGGTCCCGCCCGTGCAATGAGGGCTGGCAGCCTCAGAAGCACTACTGTGGTCTGGCAAACCTGGGCTCAGCTCTTCAGATATATCAGACAGATGAAATGAATGGCTGTTCCTACAGCACGTGCTGCCTCAATGAACCCTCCTGGACGTGCCCTTCCAGGGGACCTGAAGACCCTGGCCTGTAAGCTTCTTGTCCTGACAGACGTACACCATGCTAAACACCAGGATATAGTCTTTTCCCTCTACAGTTTCCTCTGCAAAGGAAGGAGACGAGTAGAAGACAGAGTCCACAAGGCTCTTGACAGGAGACTTCCAGGAAGTGCTCGACCAGCACCTTGCAGGCAACGTGGACAGCCCCTCGTCTCTGTTGAGGAGGCCTGGTCCAGAGGGGCTGACAGTCTGATCAGAGTGCAAATGAGGGAGGGGCACGTGCATGTTGCTTGGATGCATACGGAGCACCTCAGGGAGGACTCTAGGTTCGCTGATTGCCTCTCTGGATAGGAAGGCCAGGCTGGGGCAGGGGTGGGGAGGAAATAGATTTTCTCTTTTTCCCATGGCTATTATCATTTTAATTTAGAAAGATTCTAGGATCCAGAGTGTAATTCTTTGGAGGAACTGTGGTTAGACAGGAAGAACTTTCTGGAGGGTGATGGGGATCGTAACAAGTGATGGCAGCCTGAGTACTGCTAGCCCTCTTCAGCATGAGCTCTCTTTTAGGGGAATAGGTTGGACACGGATGTGTGATGGGCAGCATGAGGTCAAAGGCACAGGCCCAATTTCTTTCTTTTTCTGCCGAGGAGGGTGACGGTGGTGATAGTTTTAGGGATTAAACCTAGACCTTTGAACATATTAGGTGAGCATTCTACTACTGAACTACTTCCCTAGACTTTATTATTTTTTTCTTTTTTCATTTTGAAATATAGGCATTGTGGCCCATGCCTATAATCCCAGTGCTTGGGAGACTGAGGCAGGAAGATTGTGATAGGCTTAAGGGCAGCCTGGGCTACATAATGAGTTCAAAACTAACCTGAACTACATAGAGACTCTGTCTCAAAAATACAGAATAAATGAATAAAAATAAATAAAACTTTTGAGACAAGTTCTTACTAAACCCAGGCTGGCCTCAGACTTTCAATCCTCTTGCCTCAGATTTTCAAATAGCTGAGATTGCAGGTATGAACTGCTGTGTGCCCAGCTCACGGCTCTGATTTCTTGCTATGGCTTCTGTGCCCCCTTGTGTTCACTCCAAGGTCTTGTTTTTGCTGAGTAGTCCTCCTGGCTGTCTAACCTGAGTTCCTCATGCTAGTCAATCATCTTCTCCAGCTGCCACTGAACAGGGACAGAGAGGAGGCAGAAGGGTAGCCCTGTGGGACAGCGTGGCTCCTCCTTTGTGGACTGTGCAGACACCCAAGAACAAGTCTGAGCAAGTCATGGGGACACAGGGCCTCCAGGTGGCATGGGGAGCATATCCCCTCCTGCTCTTGGTCCGCAGGTGTTTCCTCAGCTGGGAACATTGGCCCATCTCTCTAAGCTAGGATGGACCAGTTCATGGAGTTCACAGAAGCATGGTGGTGGCCCAGATGAGTGGGAGGAACTTCTCACCTGAAGGAGGTCCTGACTGCAGGGGTGCTTTGCCCTTGTGTAACAATGTGGCTTCGTTAGCATTAATCTCTCTTCTGGGGAGCCCTGACTTTCAGCCCCACCCAGGAACACCCACTGCCACTACTGTTTTCACTAAATATTCAAGAGATTTTATTAGAACACAAGATAGGATTTTCTTCTCAGAGGATATGGGAGTCCCAGCTGAGATGACAGGGTAAACTGCTGTCCAGGATGGGCAGATCATGGACACAGGAGCAACAGGTCAAGGGAGATTTGATCGCAGATGACTGCTGGTGGCTGGGACCGCTCAGGCTGGTGGCCTGGTCCTCTCCATTTCTGCTCCACCTTCATCAACTTCAAGCTGCTGAAGCTGAGCCTTGTCTTTTAGTCAATCCAAGGAGGCTTCTTAGAAGAACCCAGTCAAATGGGTGAAGTGGCTGCTTCTACTTTTCGTTCTAAAAAAAAAAAGTGTCAAGAGTGAAATAGTCTGGGCTGGTGAGATGGCTCAGTGGTCTAAAGCACCTACTTAGAACAAGCTTAGCAAAGCACAGGGACCGCAGTTCAATCCCCCAGCACCACATGCCAGCCAGCCCCACCCCCTGGTGGGTTGAGCTGGCCACACACACACACACACACACACACACACACACGAATGAATAAATAAATTAAAAAAAAAAAAGAGTGAAATAGTCTGGATGGAAAATGTAGGAGAAGGTAGAGGGGAAACTTCCTATGCCCTTAGAAGCCTCTCCCATCAGGAAAAGCCAGGTGGGTGCTGGAGAGGACTCCATGACAAGCGAGCCACCAGGACAGGGATTAGGGCTCTAGTCAGAGTTTCAAATCCTAACAATTCATGTTCGTGGAATTAGGCAGGGAGCCCAGGGAACTTGGTCTGGGAAGTGGGGTTTGGCGGATGTTTCCCTTGGGCTAGAGAGCAACCTGAGAGGATCGGGGTGACTTCCACAGCTCCCACGGCCTCTTCCTCACTCCCATCTTCATCCTGCAGGAACAGCAGTGTCTCTCAGATTCCTCGAGTTTGGTCCTCTGCTGCCTGTCCCTCGAGGAAGTCAGCATGGGTTGAGGGCGGAGCATACACTTTAGGGTGCCTGAAGCCCTATTTGTAGCTCAGTTGTCTTTACTACTCCTTACTCTGGGGAAGTGACATAGCCCTCTTCAGGCTTGGATTTCTTCTATGAGAAGTGGGGACAGGATGGTCCAGTTTTCAGGACTGATGAAAAGATTACCTGAGATGAGAGCTAAGATTGTGCTTGCAGAGTCAAGTAGGTGCCCAGGCAAGGCTGCTTCGCCTTTCTGGAGGTGAGGGAAGCTGAGTCTAAGAAAGACACATGTAGCCGGGTGGGGTGGCACACACCTAACACAGACATGGTGAATTCTTGAGTTCAAGGCTAGCCCTGGCTTCGTCACTACACCTCAAGACCCTGTCTCAAAAGGAGAGAGAGGAGATGATCAGCAGAGGCCAGCCATGCAAAAACCCATTGTCAGAGGCCATATCTGGGCACAGCCTTCTTTTCCTGCCCCATCAAAAGGTGGGAGCCAGCACCTTCAGAAGCCCCCCAAACTCACCTCAATTGACTTCTCCAGGAGCCTCAAAATCTGAGAAGGCTTGCAGTTTCAGAAAGAGGAGGGGATCTGCCTGCACCTCAGTGTTGCCTAAATCAGATCTGTCATCCTGTCACCACCTAGAGCCACAGCCTCTTCTCCCTGCCCTGGCTGCTCCCCCTCCTCCCCCTTTGAGGTCCCTAACCTTGACCTTGACAGTATGGAGTCATAGGGATGAGAATTCTCCCCTGCTCCTCATAGGAGGAGCCACCCAATGCTAAGGAATGTCTCCTCCAGCCTACGTTCCTCAAGGCCTGTCCCTGACTCCCTGTGACCTTTGTCCTGGGCCAGCTGACTAATAAGTCCCAGAGTGGACCAGCTGTTCTTTAGAGTTCCCTCTGTCACTCTCTGTCCCTATACAGTCTCCTTCCTACTCCTTGCTTCAGATCCTCAGTGTGCCCAGGGGCCAACCCCCCCTCCCAAATCCCAGCTGGCTAGATTTAGGGGAACAACAGAAGAGGCATGGGCTGGGTGTCTGTCAGGGACTCGGAAGGTTGGCGGGTGAACCTTGAATGGGGGAGGAGGAGTCCAGATGGAAGAGCCTCCCACCACTAGCTCCATGGCTAGCCCCAGACACAGCAAGCCAGGATCTCCTAGCAACAGTACAGTAGCAGGCGGCTGGGGAGAGGCATGGCGGCTAGAAAAGTGGGGAGGGGCACAATGATGTCATAAATTATCCCCTGGCCCCTCCCTTCCAGTCCACCCTTTCTTGGTGGAAAATGACCTCCTTTTTCCCTCCACCTGCTTCTCATTCAGGGTCCCCTTAGCAAAGCTGGCCGTAATAATACCCCTCGAGGTCAAGGTGATCATTCTCTGCCTTCTGGTTGGGCTCCAAGACGAAGGAACTCACCGTCCCAGAGTCTCTCAGGGACTCTGCTGGGACTCCCTAATGGTGGGCTGGGAAAGGCCTGCTTCCTACAGCGACCTCCCCCAAAAGCCCAGAAGACTGTCCCTCCCACCTCTCTTTGAGGGTGCTGAAAAGAAGAAGGCTCCTCCTGCTCAAAACACTTTGGGGTGGCTGGGGAAATGGCTCAGTAGAATAAGTGCTCCCTTGGCAAGAACAAGGGTCTGAGTTCAATCCCAAAACAAAACACCTTGGGGCACTGGCTTCAGTAAACAAAAGGTTTGAGGGCAGAAATACAAGTATTCACAGGGATAGTATTCCTGGGGTCCAGGAATCTCCATAAAGTAGCTAAAGCTAGGCACTGTTCTTTTCTTACCTTTTCACTCAGCCGTGTCAAGCCACAGGTCAAAGAACTGGTGCTACAGCAGTACAGGTCTTGGCTAGATATTGGGAAGGACTTCCCAAGACAGGAATAAGATGGCAGAATGTCTGGTTGAAGAGAGGAAAAATCTGTCATAGAGGAAGGAAACTGGTTGAGAGCTCTGGAATTTGAACTCATTTTTAGCCCCATGAAATAACACTTATCACAGAGCCTAATGCATAGTAGGTCTTTATTTTGGCCATTTAAGAAATCATGTATCAGCTGAGGAGATAGCTCAGTGACATAAGAACCTGCTTGGCAAAGGCAAGGTCCTGAGTTTGATCCTGAGTACCTCAAAAAAATCATGTATCAGACCAGGGAGATAGCTCAGTAGAATAAGCACTTGCCTGGCAAGTGTAGGGTCCTGAGTTCAATCCCTGGTACCGAAAAAAAAAAAAAAAAAAAGTATCAATATGCATGTTATTGGATGAATATATAGGGAAAGGGCTAAAGCCCTGGAGGCCTACCTCCCATGCTCAAGGAACCCCATGGGAAAATCCAGATATGAGGTCCCTGGAGTACAAGATGGCAGCCAATTGTCATGGCAACAGCAGAAGGAGTCCGGTTGGCTGTGGGGGTGGTGCTGGGAGGCCAGCTGGTGCCAGATGGACCATCCCAGCAGAAGGCAGCCCCAGCCGGGTGAAGCTCATGCCCTGTGCTCAGGGCTCTCCCTCCATATGCCAGCTTCCACCTGGTCCAAAGCCTTTCCTTCTTCTGACTCTTGCTTGTACATCATGGAGTGACTGCTTAGAGACAAAAGCTCCTCCTGCTAGAGAGAAACAGTCTCCCTTAGAGACAAAAGTCTCCCTGCCCCATGTGCCAGCAGTCTAAACAGACTGAACTTGGGTTACTCTTGCTAACACTGAGCAAATGAAGACTGGCCACCTGAGGCCCACACTTCCAACGCCAGGGAATCGTTCCTGATTGCTCCCACCCACCCCAATGGCTCTGCAACTGTGTCTTGGCATTTAGTTTTTTGGGTTTTGTTTTTTTTTTTTTTTTTGGCATTTAGTTTTAACATGACATCTGCACACAGCCTTATGAACATACATCACACCATCCTTTTTTTTTGAGACAGAGTCTCACTACATAGTTCAGGTTGGCCTTGAGCTTACTTTGTAGCCCAGGCTGGTCTCAAACTCACAGTGATCCTTCTGCCTTAGCCTCCCAAGTGCTGGAATCACAGGCACGCACCACCATGCCCAGCTGTTGCACCCTATTGATTTTCAGGTTAGCCATGGAAGAAAATCAGAGCCCAACGACTACCTAGCTAGAAAGGGAAGGAAGCCATAATATGTATCCTGACCAACCTGTCCAAGCTCAGAGTCAAAACCCCTACATATCTAGCTTTCTTGGTCTTTCCTGAAGACAGAGCCTTCCACTGACCAAGTCTGGGCAGTATGCAGATTGAGGCTCTGACTGTGACCATTCTGCTGTTCCGAGTGTCCTAATCCAAAATATTAGAAGGGCCAGGGTGGTCACAAAAGCTTGGCGGTGGAGGATGTCAGAGAACGTGCCCTGAGGAAGACATGAGGAGGCTTGGAGACTGAACTGGCCTGGGCATTCCTTTCTGGCTCTGGTCAGTCTTGTTTTTCTATCATTCTACCACAGCTTTCCCTGGAGAGACTATGGGCAGGATCTGGGGGGACACTGACAGTCACTCTGCCAAAAGAGGAGAGGAGGCTTAGGTATGTGGGGCCCAAAGGTACCATGGGAGGGCATTGTATGAGTGGGGGAGGGAAGGCCAGCAATACCTGGCAGGATTGGCAGGCACAGCAGGGAAGAAATCGGGAGCCGGTATGGGCCTTATGTTGGTGTGTGTGTGTGTGTGTGTGTGTGTGTGTGTGTGACTGTATGGGGGACAAGAGGCTGTCCTGGAAATGGCTCTACACAGCCTCACTGTGAGACTCTCCAGGCCTCAATTCCTCTCTACTTTCTGTTTAGACCTTGTTAAAGCCTGAGGCCACATCAGCCCTCCCTTCCTCCAACTCCATTCTGCCCCACCCCTAGGGGCCTCAGGAAGCTAAGCCCTCTCACCAGACAGGGCCATTTGCAGGGCCACTCACAGAGAGATCTTTGTACAAAGGCCAACCTTTGGCAAGGAAGCAGTGGTCTCCCCCCTCACATTCCAGCCTCCTCATCTTGTTGGGGTCCCTCCTTCTCGCCACCTTTCCCTGTGGAACTCCTTACAGCTGCCCCTCTCTGTCTCTCCAGTCCAGCTCCCCGGCCTTACAGACTGTGACCTCATGAACCTTCTTTTTCTCTCTTTTTCAGGAGAGCTCAGAGATTGGTTGCTCCACAAAGTCAGGGCCAGCATCCCTGTGCCTGCCCCCAGGCCCATCCGCTGCCTTGACCCAGGATGCTCATTGTGCTGGAGACCCAACCTCCACATGTGGCTCCTCTACATCTCTCCCCAGAGAACTCCTACAAGCCTTTCCTGTCCCCACACCATAGAACTCCTACAAGCCTTTCCTGTCCCCACACCATGAGCATGGGGACCAGAGAGAGAGAGAGAGAGAGAGAGAGAGAGAGAGAGAGAGAGAGAAAGAGTATAGGGGAAGATTCCAGAAGGGACCGGCAGGGACACATCCCTGGATCCCAGGCCTTCCATACCCTCTTGCATTATCTGGAACCAGTTGAGAGCCAGGAAAAATGTCTGCTGAATGCTGGGTCTGGACTGCCAGCTAACTTCCCCCACACTCCATCAGCAAAAACAGTCTCTCTCCTCTCTCTTCTCTCCTCTCCTCTTCTCACTTCTCTCTTCTGTTTTCTCTCTGTCTCTGTCTGTCCTCTCTCTCTCTCTCTCTCTCTCTCTCTCTCTCTCTGTCTCTGTCTGTCCTCTCTCTCTCTCTCTCTCTCTCTCTCTCTCTCTCTCTCTCTCTCTCCAGAGTTTCATTCTATAGCCCAGCCAGGATGGTCTTGAACTTGTGCTGATCTTCCTGCCTCAGCCTGCCAAGGCTGGACAAATGTGAGCCCCCCACTCTCCTGGCGCCTGATACTTTTTTTTAAATAAACAGGCTCTTGACCATGGGCCTTTTGACCACCCACCTCCTCAGATTCAATATACTGATAAACCTTTACATGTCTGTGTCACTCGTCTAGGACGCCTTCCTCAGCTCCCTAAGGTGGCCTATAGGCTCCGTTTCCAGGGCTCACCAGCACTCTGAGATAGCCTGTGAGACAACATGGTGTCTGCCTTCCCCGTAGACTGCTAGCTCTCCATAACAGCCCTGCGAACTTCTCCTTCACAAAGCACTCATCGCATAGTAGACACTCAACAAATGCTTCCTGAGTAAATGAAATGACTGGAGGCAAAGGTGAGGGGAAGAAAGGCAGGGATCCAAGATGTGCCACAAAAGAGGAAATCAGGTTTTGAGGGGACTGATTTGGGTGAGGCAAGCCCAGGATACTGCCCTGAATTTGAACCTGAGGGCTTTAGAGTCTGATGCCACTGATGAACATGAGGAAGCAGAAGGTTTAGCAGTCAAACCGCTCAACATGGCTTTCTCCTGAGTCTTAGTACTTCCCTGCAGCCACTACAGAAGCTAGAGCCCAGGTACAATTCCAGCACTCCTTGCAGCTAGGACTTGGGTATGGGATCTTTGTGATCTCTGATCTGGGAGCTAATGGTGGCATCTCCATGTAGTAGTTAGGGTATAGGTGGAGTTTGGATCAAGGTTAAGGAAATGAGTGAAAGCATATAAGGTTAGTGAATGGCTGAAGTGAGGAAGAGGAAAAAGAGAGGAAAGGAAGAAAATGATAGAATTCTCATAATAGAAGCTTGGCAAACATTTATAGCTGGGGGACTGGATGATTCAGAGGACCCAGTGAGTGGAACCAAGGGGAAATAATCCTGTATATAACAGAAGAACCAAAGGTCAATGGGGAAGACTGGGACGATATTAGCATGGAATTTTCCACAGAGGTTAAGGACCCATCATGAGGAGGGGTCAGTGGGCCCACTTGAGGAGGCCATGAGTGGGCTTTGAGAGGGTACAGTTTCACTATTTCTATGAAGATAGAGGCAAGACTGCTAGGCTGAGAAGAGGAGATAAAGTGTCACCTCCAGCACACAAAGCCTTTTCACTGGCCTGAGAGATCTTCAAATTGACATATGATTCTGGTTGCCCACCGCTCACCCTCCCTTCCTTACTGGTATCCCGAGCTCTGATATTCCCAGTGCCTTTGACATTATCCACAGTGCTTGAAATCATTTGAGACCTACATACTGAGGTATCTCTACTACTTGATTTAGTGGTGAATCACATCTCTTTTCTTGGCCTATCTTCTTTCTTCTTTCCCATTCCGTTCTCAATTCCTCTAATAGGAAGATTCAACCATGCTCCTGGTCAGCCAAAAAATCCTTCCTGTGGTCTCACTCGCCCCCAAGTCTACCAACCAAGGTTGGCTTTCAGCCCACACCTGCCAGAGGCGGCCATTTTATAGGCGCCAGCTACCTAAGATGGCGGCCTCCCTCCCCTGCTTCCGTTCCCACAGCTTGCCTCCTACCCCTGCTTCTTTTACTCTGAAGCCAGAGCCCAGCAAGGTGGGGGGCCAGGCTAGGGAGCCAAGGCCGGAGGAAGTAAGACAAAAAAAGGACAGAAAAACCAGCCCCTTGGCATCTCTCTTTGGCATCTGAGTCCAGCCCAGGGAGGGAGGGCACAAGGGAAGAAAGAAAGTAGTGTGAGTTTTTATTTCTGTCCTCTTCCTGTCACCTCCCCAGACCCCTCCCCCAACACTTTGATGAAAACAAAAATCTCTCCCCTTTTCTCTCTTCTCTACCCCCCCACCTTTTTTCCTGGCTTCTACCATGAGCCTCCTGGAATGCAAATGAACTGTATTATGCAAATGTATGCAAATTAGGTCTAACGAGCGGAAGGAGGGGCAGAATGCTTAATGAGTAATGGAGGGTGCAGATGGAGGGTGTTACAAATGGCCCCCTCCTATTCTCCATTCCCACAACCTGGAGGTTTGCTGGGGGTGATAGGTTATCCCTCTCTTATGGGAAAGAGTAGTCCATTGCTTCAGCTGAGAAGACCTAGGATGGCCTTGACTATAGGTGAGAGGCAGGAGAGCTTGGGGAGAGGAGGGTTAAGTACACAGGAAGGCTACTCACTTGTACAACTTTGCCCAGACGCTGAGCATACTAGCCTCTCTGCTTTTAGCCTACTGATGCCAGATCCTTCTGCTCTGGGTGCTAAAAACAGGGTGATGCTTATGCATACTATGGCTTGTGCATCATAAAGAGGATTCCCAAGGGAAGATTTTCAGCCAGACCCAGGTTCTTCCTGGAGGTGGGGGTGAAAGCTGTCTCTCTTTGTGCTTTGGGGGTTGGGGTGGTTGCTATGGCAACATAGCATGGAACACCCACCTCCCCAACATCCAGCCCCAGAGGACTTAGGAGATGGGGGTTAGATAATGGATTGACACCCCCTGATGCCCCTGCCACCTGGCACTGCCAGCCAGAGATGGCGGCATCAAATTCGAGAGAATGGCCTCTTTGTTTCTAGGCTCACGGTGTTGGGGGAGCAGGCATGGGCACACAGAAGGGCTTTTCCCAGGCCTTGCTCCAGTTTGTGTGAGTCCTGCTGGCCTCTGGAGACTCCTTGTGGCCATCCACTGGCTTCTGTGCCCTGGCAGATGGTGGCTCCTTGCCTTTTCTCTCATGGCTTGCCAGCTATAGCTAGGTGTACTCTCCCTTGTGTTTTTCCCTGAGGCCTTCCCTCCAGGCCTCCTCAGTTAGTCTACCTCTTTCATGCTTTGGCAGAACTGCACATGCCCAGATATGCATCTTCCCCTTCCTTTTTTGTATGACAGTAACCTATGAACCCCCTACCACATTATTTAGACTTGCTCTGCCTCACCTAAGGAAGCGTCAGATGTATATAAAAATGCAGCGTCAGCAGCCTGCATCTTGACTTTCCACGAACCAGGTGTGGCCTGGGTTTCCCCTCTTTAATCCCTTGGGATGTGCAAAATGGCATTGGCTCACTGCAGCCTTTCTTATTCTGTGCACCCCAAATTTTATATCACCTTAGTTAATTTGTCTCTTTCTTCACAGGAAGACAAATCTGATGTCTTGCAGACAGGAATGCCAAAGGCAAGCAAATCTCTGAGTCAGAATTCTAGGATGTTTGATAGCTGGTGGTACCGACGGAGGACCCCTCCTCAGCACGTCACTCACCAGAGCGCTGTCCATGGTACTGGACTCCATTCAATCATCCACGGGAAGGAAAAAGGGCGGGAGGGTGGTGGGGCCCCCACCCGCCCCGCTCATGTGGGAAACTAAAAGGAAGAGAAGCAGAAATATTTGGATACAGTAAGGAAACAGTAAATGTATCCTGAAGAAAGTCTCCTCCTTGGAGACCTCCAAATTACTATCACTACTTGGAGGGAAACACAGCAGCAGAGTCAATGAACCATTGAGCCTCCCAGCCCTTTACCCTAAATTTAAGTGCCACAGATCAATCCCAACTTCTTCCAGATCCTAGTGGGAAATCCAGAAGGAGATGGAGTCAGTGTATTTTGCCCTTAGGAAAGATCTGAGTTTGAAGAAAGAGAGAGAGAGAGAGAGAGAGAGAGAGAGAGAGAGAGAGAGAGAATGAGACTGACTTTAGCAATAAAGATGAGTGATACACCCTGCCTGACAGCGTTGTAGATATAAGGAGTTTAAGTAGAAAAGAGACAGGGACAGACCAAGGGGTGTGTGTGTGTGTGTGTGTGTGTGTGTGTGTGTGTGTGTCCCAGCCTGAGAAATGACAGTGGTTCTTAATCCAAGTTGTTCATAAATGAGGATGAACCTGGACCTCATTTTGAGACACTCTGAGCTCACTGGTATGAGGCTGGGCCCAAACATCTGTGTTCTTTAAAACAGTGCTCCCCTGTTGATTTTCATGCATAACCAAGTTGTGAATCACTGGTCTAGAAGGAAGTAGATATGGAAAAGAGCAGGGGTGAAGCCTGATGGGTTGGAATAAGGTATCCAAAAGGAAGAAAGAACAGATAGGGAAGAGAAAGATAGGCACATAAATCCCATGCCTACAGGCACCTATACACCCAAAGATGGCCCCAGGGCCTGGCCCAGGAACCCCTCAGGTGTTGAGTTTGTCTCTTTTGTGCTGTGGAAGCTTAGACCACTCCAAAGTGAGGACAGAACTATCTCCTCACTGTATTCTTTGGCACTGAAACAGTGATAGGTGGAATGACCTGAGGACGAGCTGCTCCCCTTCACCCTGAGGGTCCCCAGGGAGGCGGCTGTGGAAGGTAAACAGCAACAATGGTTCCTTTCAGTGTCCAGACTCCAACCCTTCAGTCCAATTAGCAGACACAGCAAACAGCAATTCAGCTGCCTTCAGCTGCTGTCATAACAAACTCAGAGCTGCCTTAATGGGGAGATTAGGGTAGGAGGAGGGGGTTCACTAGCCCTGGCAGAGCTGGGAGGGAAGGAGGGGATTCCCCTTTTCTCTGACCTCCCTCCTAACTACACACACACTCACCCACTTTCTTCCTATCCTCCTGCTTCTCTTGCTCCTCAAAGGCCCAAGAATGGTTTTAGTTTTGTCCTCACTTCCTTTCTGTGATTTAAAAGCTTTAACCTAAAGGCCTGCATGTGAACCAGACAGTGCTATGATCCTTCGATCTCTGAGGTCCTTATAGTACAGGAAAGGAGATGGGGAAGGTCAGCCTGACCCTGGAATATTGGAATGAGAAGGAAGCAACGGGGCAATGGAAGCCATCATTCCATCTCTCAACCTTGGAAGAATAGCTCTTTCTTACAAAGAAGCCCAGTGGCCATTGTGCTATGTGGACCCAGATATTTTTAACAGACTTCTTCTTCTTCTTCTTCTTCTT